>NC_056473.1:8770170-9085096 GCF_008729295.1 Plectropomus leopardus | reverse complement strand
TTACTCACACCAAAACAATCTAATTTGAGAAATAGCACTATGGGGAAGAGGAAAAAATTGATATTTGATTTGGGGGTTAACTTTCTCTTAAATTGTAATAGCTTTCCTTTTCCAGAGGATATTCAGTAATTCTGTCTTTAAGACAAAAAAAAAAAAATCATACACCACGCTCTTTAAATACAGGGCAGTATCTGGGAAAGAGATTGATAGCGTGTGACAGACAGTAGTTGGGCTGAATGCAGTTTAATATTTGAAGCGAGGCTGTTAAATTGCTATGTAAATGTATGTGACATGTCTCCTCCACCCTTTTTGATTCTCAGGGTTCGTCAGCTATGACAATCCTGTGTCTGCGCAAGCTGCCATCCAGGCCATGAATGGTTTCCAGATCGGAATGAAGAGGCTGAAGGTCCAGCTGAAGCGCTCCAAGAACGACAGCAAACCCTACTGATCCTAGCCCCGGGGCCTTCCCCCCCTCCCCAGCTCTAATGCTAGCACTGCTAGGGTAAGTTCACCCTCCAGCCAAGGTCACCACAGCAGAGACTCAGTGGGGCAGGGGGAAAGGAGCCCACCACAGGAGGGAGACTCACTCTATTCCTAAAACAAAAAAAATAACAAAAAAAACATGGTTGCAATGATCTTTCCACATTTTACTGTGTTTCATTCCTGCGGTTTTATCATGTACTTTGAGTCGGATTAAATATTTTAATGTATATGATTATTTATGACTATCACTGGAGTCAGTGTTCGCTGGAGGTATTTTGTGTCACTGTAATTAGTGGAGAGCATCAGGTGTGTTTCCATGCCATTTCATTGCCTTCAGGTCAAGCTAGACAGGTTGACTAAGGATCAGTTGAAGGGCTGAAGCCAGTAGACCCCGAGCCCCGAGCTTCAACCTGCGTTTGGCTTTACACGTGTAGTCTGTCTCGTTCGTTTGTCATTCTTTATGTGAAAATCTTTTGCACTCTCCAATCTTTGCTCCCCCTCCCCCGATCTTTCCTCCTTCTGTCACCCACTCCTCCTCCCCTCATTATCTAAGCCATGTTGAGCTAGGCTACCTCTCTCTTTCTCTATTAACAACCTCTTCCAGTCATTCCATCCATCCTCCAAGTCTCCCACCAGGGGGGCTGGCTCTAGATGGATCTCTTGGGTGCCAAGTATACAGTTTGTGCATGTTGGAGTCTCTGCCATATGTCCTGGTGGTGTCACCTCCTTAAATCTGTGTTTTTTTGTGTGTCGGGGGAGAGAGGGGGGGGGGAAATGTTTACCGCACTGTCCTTACTGTATGTGGTGATTGGCATTGTTTTTGTTGTTTTTTTTTGTGCCTCACGGCTAAACGATTCTTGTGCTGTGCCCCTAACTTTCTCTCCTCTGTGTCTTCTCTCTCTCTCTCTTTCTCTCTCTCTCTCTCTCTCTCTCTTCCTTTCGTGTTTTTGTTCCTTTTTTAGAACAAATCTCCATGCCTGTTTGCTCATCATTAGCCTAGCATGTCTTCATGATGTTGAAAGCCAAGCCAAACTCCTGGCCTCATCATCCCACCATTGTCTGTGATGTCTCTCTAAGCTCGCCTGACCAATACCTGGCCACCCACTGACCCCTGACCTTAGCTCAACCTGATTTTTCTGCATGTGTATTCATTTTGTTTTTGGGTTTTTTTCTGTATAGAAATGTGACAGGTGGGAGAGAGGTCAAGCAAATCAATGTGAAAACTTACCTGCGTTGAATTCATTTAAGAGACCTTTTTTTTTTCCTTTTTTTTTTTTGCGAATGTTTTAAAAACCTGTGGGATTTCTAATTTTTTATTTAGCTTTTTTTATGTTTCTTTCTTTTTACCTCTCTCAGTAAAGTTCACTTGAAAGTTGAATACAGGGATTGGCACACAGCTGTGCTATTTGGTGCCATTAGCAATATGTTGGCTTCTTAAAAAAATGCTACAGACCACTTTCCAACACTTTTAAAAGTCTGACCAGTAAAACCCCTCTCAGTGCTCTGTAATGATTTCTACATTTTGCGGGCAGTGTGAAGATTTACACCAAGGCTATTTAAAACTATATTTTCTTTTCATTTACAAAAAAAATATCCAGTGTATTTACCTTTTTTTGAACTAATGATGGCACAATAAAAAGGTACATTTGCTCTGTTTAGAGAAATGACTACCTACATGAGTCAACTTTTTTAGAACTGATTCACAAATAGACAATCTGTGGTTTAAATGCACACTTAGATTACCTATATTTTATACCATTGAATCTATAGAAGTTTAACTAACAGAACCCAGGCAAAACTTTGGGTTTTTTGTAGATTATGTTGTAATGTCATCTGTGTCGGGGGGGTCTTCAGTGTATTACATTTTTAAAGAGGACTAAAAATCAGTTTGATCAGCGTGACAGTTTGAGGGTCATTTCTAGTAAATTAAAAACACTTTAAGTCAAAAAATTCCTCTGCATTAATTGTAATTTCTGCGGAAAAGTACTTTTTTTTTTCCTTGAGGGTCACAGTATGTAGACTTTTTTTTTTTTTCTCCTGCGTTCAAGATAAAGTTAGTGTTCAACTTCCACGGTACGTCTTGTTGACTTTCTGTGAATTTTTTCATTAATTAATTGATGGATGTTTCACTTTGGTTTAGTTTGGATGCCTCATATTGGTGAAAGATGGTGATTTACAATGTCTGTTAATCATACAGATGCCAGACAATGTCTTTTTGTTTTAAGTTGTTGTTAAAGTGCCCATGTGTCAAACTCAGTGTTTTTGAATTCACACATTTTTTCCTGTAATATTACCTAGTTTTCTTTACACACACATGTACACAAACACAAAACACTTTCTGTGGTTGCAAAATGTGGGAGCCCCTGAAGAAGAGATCACATGACACACGACCTGTGGGTCTCTGCACATTTTATACACACACGCACACACACTCTTGCTTTTTTTATTTTAGTTAATTCTTTTAAGTGACTTTCAGAAGCACGTTTCAGTCGATGCACAGCACATTTCTAACTAAATCCACCACAAAATAGTGTTGGTTTATAAATACATTCCATTTTTTCAGCACAAAGTTTACACGTTTTTTTTACCGGGGTGGTATTTTGTCTGTTGTACACGTTGTGGAGACAACCCTGGTAAAATAACAACCACTTCACCCCCAAAGAAGGGTTCCCTAAAGCTGCGTACCTGATGGCGCTGAAGAGTAGTCAACTCAGGGGCTTTTTTTGTGTGTGAAAACGAGACACTCACACAGGATTACGACACAAAATGCACAGTTATCACCATTTGACCTTTTCGGTTTGGATTTTTCTTTTTTTTTTTTTTTTTTTTCTCAAAATGCATAAATATTCCAAAAAAAAAAAATGTGTAAAAAGAGGTACCAAATTTGAAACAGTGCTCGAGGAAAGTGTTGTTTTTGTAAAGGAAACGTTAAGCACAATTGTGGGAGCTAATCACTTTTGCAGAATGTTGTGTGTGTGATTATAATATCCAAAATTTTCAAGGTACCACTGATTTCACTTTTTAATATGGGCATGTGCTTTTTACAGTGTGTTTTTTCTATCCAAATGCAATACAATATTCAAAGTGCCATATATACGTCTATAGAAACTGCCTACACATCCTTATCAGGCCTTGGTTTAGAGATTGCTGCAGTTCGCCTTTTTTGTCTATTTATGCCAGTGTCATGAACGCTCTTTTCACCTGCTCATGTCCCCACCCTTCTCCTCCCCCCACTCTGTGTGTTGAGTTATTGGTAAATGTGTATTGTGATGTACTCAATTTGAACAGTTGGTTAAAACAAGTTGTAGATAAACAATAAACTTCCCTATACATTTGAAGGTTAAACCTCTTTCTTAGTGAGTGTGAACACGTGTACTGTAACACTTCGCAATACAACTGGAGACCAGGATGTGTCGGGGAATTTATTTTAAAAATCAATTTAAAAAAAAAAAAAAAAAAAAGAAGCTAAAACTCAAGTTGAAAAACAAAAAAACGACATGGTTGCCATGTTAGTGAAATCTTTACATGATGTGTGTCAAACACTGAAATGCAGATCTGTGGTTGGTTTGCAGTGTATGGTGAAGTGTTACTGTGAATGAATATTTTTTTTTAAAAAAAAGCACAATGTACAGTCCACAGCGGTCCGAACAGGAACTTGACTCACTTCAGGGGCTTCCATCACAAATCCCGTTCAAGCTCTAACAATCACTTTCTCTGTTCTGTTGTTTTCATATTCTGAAGTGCTATTTTTTGACAAGTGTGGTAGCTTTGCATCTCTATAGATATTGTCTTGATCCAAAAGAAAAGAAGGAAAAAAAAATCTTTTCCTGTGTTATTTTCTTGTCTGATAATCGGTAGGACTTTGTTCATGTTCCACCAATAATTTAATAGATGTTTTGTCTTGATGAAAGCCAAAGTGGGTGCATCTTGATGTGATCTGTATTATACATACAGTAGTTTTTCTTTCTGTTGAGTCAATATCAATTTTTTGAAACTGGGTGGGATTTGAAAAAGAAAAAAAGAAAAAAAAAGACATACACAGGCTTTCCAATTTCTACAACTGGTTGTTCATATGTATTTTGTACCAGTGAAGCTTTTTATATTGGAAATTAAAGAAAAAAAATCTATATTGGAAAAAAATTGTCTGGCCTCTCAATGTGGCCTCGCCTTGACCAGGTCTTGAGTTTGGCCTCTTGGTGGTGTCAAGCAATTTTTTTTTTGTTTGTTTTTTTTGTCTCTAAAAGATGCCTGATTTTGATTTTACTTGGATCTCTACATGTTCCTCACTTCGTTAATTTCAGTTTCGGGGGGGTTGGGATCCTCTAAATCGTGGTAAGTTTCATGTTAGTATTTGTGCTGTCCACATAGTTTAATGGTCATCAGGATTTCGACAACTTGTGTGGATAATTGTCTTAGTTGAAGAGTTAACTATCTGTTTAGTTTGAGCCTTGCTTTTTACCTGTGTAGAGTTTTCTGTTTTTTCCCATAGCGGAGTGTGTAGCCGAAAGACTCTGTGTTCTTTTTTGGTCAATGTTTGTTCATGTGTGGTGTGTTTCTTTGCCTCTGTCTCCAAATTAAACCATTTCCCCTAATATGGACTGTGTGTCTTTGTGTGTTTGTGCTCGTCCAGTGTTGTAAAGGCATTTTACAAACCACCCCTCCCTCCCCTGTGTGTCATGTCTCGCTAACTTGTTTCTCTTTGTTGTGCTTCTCTTTGCTTATTTCTGAGCGGTGGCAGATGAAGGTTATTTTAGGTTTATTTCAATCTTAATGTGAAACTTTCAGGTGTCTGATGGGCTGAGGGGGGTTAGGTGTGATTATTTGGGGTTTCAATTACAAAACCCCATTCTTGAGTTAACTTGGGGGTTCTTATACATCCTGTGAAGCTGCACCTGAAGGTGTTTCCACAAATAAAGGAACATTATAAAAATATAACCTGCCAGTATAAAGATGAATTAATAGCTGTAAACACCTTGAGTTTAAACTGGAAAATTAATGCTTTTACAGGGTGTCAGCAGGTCTGTAAAAAGTCATCAAAATATCTTTAATTTTATGAATATTGGGCCTTAAATGTTCTTAAATATTCTTAAATTTGAATGTGTGAGGTCCTAATTACCACAAGTAAGCAAGTAATTTGAAGATGAAGGAGTGCCCATTTACAGCATTATAATCTGGGGGAGATGCAAAAATGTTATTCCTCATCAGTTTTTCCTCTTTTCATACAACTTCACACAGCTGAAGTTTCATCCCCCTAATTCTAACTATAGCATCTGAAAGCAACATAACATAACTTAGGACTTTATGAATGCTTCTACAAGGAAATATTTTCAAATATCCTATATTATATCAGAAAATAGGAGAGACTTTTTTTAGGTCGACTTACTTCATATCTTAGCATAATGTGGAAGCATTAAAAGATTCGAGGGCTTTTTGGGTACAAGGAACAAAGAATCAGAAAAAAGTATTGGCAAGTTTTCACTTACATGAATATGCCTTGGCATTTGATTAATAGATTAATGAATAAAAAATTTAAGAGGAAATAAATATAAAGGCAAAGTACTGAAAAAGTCCAGAACATAGAAATAAAATAGAAAAATTACAAAAAAGGACAAAAAGAATAAAGATACTTTATACTATAAAAATATCTACAATATAGCTGTTTTAGAGCTAATTGTGCAAATTATAGCAGCACAAGGCAAACTAATACACTTACTTTAACAGATGATTATCTTTTAAGGTCCTTGAGAAAAGTCTTGTAGAAAATAAGAAGTGATTTTCAGTTCAGAAATAAGCGTCTTAAGTGTCTGTGTGAGTTCTCCCATTCTCTGTACCTTTAGGAATAAAAATAAACAATTTCTTTAAAACATATTACCTCATTTTGTATTTTAATGATGGTTTGTGGAAAGAGCTTTTTAGCACATTGGTCCAAAAACCGTTAATGAGTGTAGTAAGTAGTAAGTTAGTAAAGTTTGGCTGAGATCTGAGAACTGTGGAGCGATGTCAGGGGGGCAGTGAGACTGAATCTCAGGGCCTCTGTGGGAATGAAAAGCCTGGAATGAAACTGTTTGCATTTTTTTTTATTTCTATGGACTTAGTGCCATAGATAAATTAAAATTGGCTGAATAAATCAGTTGAAAGACTGAACTTTGTATAAAAACAGTAGAAGCTCTCTGTGGCACCTCTTACCCCTTAAAGGCACAAAATAGTTTGGTCTGTCTCTGCACTATTTGTCTTGAGTCAAGTGAGTGAGTGAGAAAGAAAGAAAGAAAAAACTAACTTTTTAAAAAATGAAAAAGATGTATGAAGGAGATATGGATCGATCATGGGCGGAAAGGCGGGGGGCCCACAGAGCAGTTTTGAAATGTAACAAAATAAAACTTTTCATATTCCTCAAATTCTGGCTGCTTGTTTTTTTTGTTTTTTGTTTTTTTTTTTTTTAAATATTAACAGTATTTACTTGTACGTTTACTTTCCATACTTAAGTACATTTAATATATTAAAATTACTTTTGATGCTTAAGTACAGTAAATATTAATAATATTTACTGTACTTCAGCATCATATAATATATAGGACAACTTTAAGACCTTAAGTAATATTCTTATTGGTGGCTTAAACTTCTACCAAATTATTTTCTGGTAAGAAATCTGTTGGCCTACTTTCACTCAAGTATGGCTTTCAGGTACATTATCTAAAAGTGTCACCAAGACTTGTGCAAAGGGCCCAGAATATGCTGCGCCCGTGTCCATAGCATATGATCCACTTCATTTTAATCACTTAAAGTCGTCATCTGTATGCTATCTAAAAGACGGGAGAAAACTACGGCAATACAAAAAATATATATATACTGAGAGAAAATTAGAAAAATGTCATTCTCTTAACCACTTGAACTCCTCCCTTCAATCATTCAAATCCGGAGTCTGGTCTTCACAGGAGCTCGTGAACGCCGCACTGATCTTGACACTTGTTGCGCTTATGGTTGCGCTATGTCACGAGGGCCACTTCAGGTACTTCGGATATTTTTTTTTTTAAACTAGCTTAAACACAAGGAACCTCCAAATGTAATTAACTACATAAATATAGACCCGGCGTTTTAATAAATGTGAGATTAAAGTAACAAAACATTAAACATGAATGACTTCCTGCAGCAACAGTGTTGTGAAACCAGTAAAGCTCAGCCAATGGGCTCCCGGTGCGGCGTCTCCGCCCTCACCGCCCCTCTCACGCCAGTATGGCCGCCGTCCTGTAGCCGTTGGTGAGTGCAGATTCAAGATTATAGCTTTAAACTTTGAAACAATGTCGGCTTTACTTTCACTGAGCAAGTCTCTGAGCAGACTGCCACCGAGTGTCGCTCGGCAGGTGGTCGGCTGCTGTTATCACACCGAGAAAGGAGTTTACGGTTACCGACCCAAACAGACCGAGAGACAGCACAAGTTACACAGCGACCGCATCGCAGCGCTGAACCAAGGTCAGTAAACATGGGGTTAACTCACTGTATGGACATCTTCACATCACCGTGTGAGAGGAGCGGGAGCGCCACTGCAGCGTGGCCGTGCGTGACACTGTCTGTCAGCTCATTGTTGATTCAGCTACAGGGTGTTTGTGTTTGTGCACCCCGAGGCTGCCTCTGACCGGGGTGTGTTTTCGGGACAGCTCGCCCTGACAGCTGCCTGTTGCTTTGCAGATCATGGTTTGGCCCGTCTGGTGGAGGCGTACAGAGCACATGGCCACAAGGCTGCTAAAATTAACCCCTTACTGCCCCAAAAGCCTGTTGTTGACAGCGTCGCGGAGATTACCGTGCTGACCGGCACCATCACTGGACTGCTCAACACCTCAGGTACATGAGCTGCGGAGAGCGTGCAGCACAAGTTTGGTTAACCCTGTGAAACCTGAACACAATTGATTTGATTTTTGTCAAAAACGCGGCGAGAAGGCATAAGCAACCTAACAAGACATGGCCTAAAAGATAGCAATAAAAAAGTTACAAGAAAATTACCCACAAATAGGGGGGGGGGAAGTTTAAAAAAAAACCCCCCAAAAACAGCAACAAAAACAAAATAATCCCCAAAATGCTCAAAATAATAAATAAATTAATAAAGCTGTATATTTTTTGTGTGTAACACGATTCAAAATATACAAAATTAGAGTAATTATAATACGTGTATGTATATTTTTCTGGGAAACAAATCTTGTTTATAGTTTTCATATACCCCTCCCTTTCTAAAATATGATAAATATAACCATGGTAATAATTTTCAGGTCATCCCTTTTTACTAATGTATTAAAATTAGTAGTGAATTTCTTGCAAGGTGGATAATTGCCTTTTTCCCCTATGTTTCTGTGTAAAGAAATCAAACCAATTTGCTTAGGTTTCAACGGGTTAATAACTATGTCTCGTCCAAATCATGTTTTATTACTTGTGTACGTGCAACATCATGTAACTTAAATTTTTTATGTTTGCATTTTTGTTTATTGATTGCTGTAAAAAAACGAATATTGATTCACTGATTGCAGAGTAAGTTGTATTTAGATCCTTTAATCCTGCCTGTGTAGGGCTCAGCTGCTAGAGTGGCCCCCCGTGCACAGAGGCTGTATCTCTGCCGCTCCGGCTGCGGGTTTGACTCCAGACTGCAGCCCCTTTGCTGCATGTCACCCCCTCTCTTCTTGTCTTTCACTCTTGAGCTGTTCTAAAAAATAAAGGTATAAACCAAAAAAATCTAAAAAGAAAACAAGTAACTGTGTATTTTGCAAAGTTCTTTACAAAGAACTGATTTTACTGCGTTCTACATTTGATTGGTTACAAACCTAAGGATGAAAATAGTTGCAGAATGGTTTACCAATTGAGATGAAAAAGTGTAGATGAGTTTACAAAAGGTCAGTTAGTTAATTGCGTTAACCATTCACACCGGGGATAAAATAGTCCTTGATCAGATGAGATAAGAATCAAAGACACTGGTGCTCTCAGTCCTGAGGAGTAAACCTCGGAAATCTACAAACATGAACATGAAAAACACCAAAGCGATTCTTTCCTCTGTTCACTTGTCATTTGTCAGTAATATCACAGCTCATTTAATGTGCTCCTGCAGGACTACGACACTTCGGCAAAGCAGAGGCCTCTGTGGAGGAGGTTCAGGCTTACCTGGAAGGAGCCTACTGTGGCCACCTGTCTGTGGAGACCAGCCAGCTGAGCAGCCTGGAGGAGAGGGAATGGTTCGCCGACCGCTTTGAGGAGCTCAAGAAGAATAGTTTCTCCACTGAGGAGAGGAGGCAGCTGGCCAAGATCATGCTGGAGTCTCAGGTAGACCCAACAAGGAAATCTATTGTAATATTTGACACATCTTATCATGTTACGTTTGGTATTGTCATGTATTTTTTAATGTTTCTTTACTTTTTTGTGTCTCACCACCTGAAGGAATTTGACCATTTTCTGGCCACTAAGTTTGCCACTGTGAAACGTTACGGAGGAGAAGGAGCAGAGAGCATGATGGGCTTCTTCTACGAGCTTTTTCACCACGCGGCCCACAGTGGAGTCACTGACATCGTTATCGGCATGCCCCACAGAGGCCGACTCAACCTCCTCACAGGCCTGCTGAAGTTCCCACCAGAGGTGAATCAGCCGTATTTAATGAGACATATACACACCCTGAAATTGTCCATGGCCAGATGGGATTAGATTGTTATGTTGCATGACTGTAATCAGCAGCACAAGTAAACAGAAAGTCTGAGCCAGTCGCCAGATTGTAAACAAGGCTGATACCATCAGCCAACACTGTTCACCCATCGTTTTTCCTCGCCAGCTCATGTTCCGTAAGATGCGTGGCCTCAGCGAGTTCCCCGAGACCTCACCTGCCATCGGTGACGTCCTCTCCCACCTCACCTCCTCAGTGGAGCTGGATTTCGGAGCCGAGCACCCTCTTCATGTGACCATGCTGCCCAACCCATCTCACCTCGAGGCCATCAATCCCGTGGCTCAGGGCAAAACCCGAGCCAGGCAGCAGCTCAGGCAGGAAGGAGACTATTCACCTGAAGACAGCGCTCAGCCCGGGGACCAAGTCATCTGTCTGCAGGTACGAAACACCTGATGCACACATGCAGCCAAGAAGTTTAAGTTTACAAGAAGAGGAAGGGATGATTAATGCTTTTTTTTGCTAAGGGTGGTAGAAAGACTGACAGGGAACATGGGGAGAGAAAGAGAGGACTATGACACGCAAATCTAGATGTAATGTTTTGATGCCAAGTCAGTCTTTATCAGAATCACAATCTGATTAGGTTTATTGCCTCGAGTCTGTGTGCTGCAGTATACTTTGGACCAAATCTCAACAGTCTCTTCTCATACAACATTGAGAGCACTGGAAGAGCCTGCAGTTCAAGTTCAAATTCAATTCCTGCAAGTGCCCTAAACCTAAAGGTCCCCAAAAAATCCAATAGGGATGACCAGACAGACTTAAATCTGAAATTTACATATAAATTCTAAATAATCTTAAATTTGAAGGGAATTTGGTAAAAAACAAACAAACAAACAGTGTATTAATTTTCGGTTTTGAAGTTTTGAAGCAATTGTATTCAGCGATTCTGAGACACTGTCAATCATCAGTCATGCGTGCATATACATTTACAACTGCATATAAAGCGTTCTTCTTTTAGTATTACTTTCTTTTCATATGTGTGGTTATTTATACAGTAAATGCAGTAACTAGCTGCCCCAGAGGAGCTCTTCCTTGTTTCTCCAATCTGTAAATCTCCCCCTCACTGTCCATAGATACATTTTACTTTTTGTCTTCTTATTAACGAATGCTCTTACTAGAGTAAAGAACATTTAGCACACTAATTCCATAATTGTCCATCACTATGTGTGTTTTTCAATGCAGATTCAGATCCACATAGCAAATTTCTTATTAAAATAACAAATCTTAAAGATAGTGCAGCCTTGGTGAGGCATACACTTTGTTATGTTAAAGTAATTCTTCACACCCCCAAATCACCATTTATATACCCATTAGCCACCCTGTGTAATGTTGAATTTGTAAAGAAAAGTTTATTTTTCTTGCATGTTGCCAGTGGACAGAGAATCCATAATCAACAGTAAAAACTACACCTGTTTACAAACTCTCACACAGCTCGTGCAGTATGATGCAGTTCTCATTTATCCAGTCGTATGCTTGGTACTTTCGAAAGGCTTTCTGTCTTAAAACAATTGTCAGGTGCCCGTATGAACACAAACGTATCAGATGTAACAACAGTTGAAACAGAACGTGCAGTCAAAAACAGCACAGACATTAACTCGATCCACTAAGAAACAAATGTGTCCAAAGCCACCATTTGTATAGATTCCCAATAAAAGACATCTGAATGTCTTCTTTTCTGATCCAGGGTTTGTGGTCTGCAGTAGGTAATGACACACTAAACCTCTCCGGGGTTTTTTAAGAAGTAATTATCAAACCGTCCTGCAGTGTTGCCAAAACTGCAAAATGATCTCTGTTGTCTTCTCCACAGGTCCACGGTGATGGCTCTTTCACTGGCCAAGGGATCGTCCCAGAAACTTTGACCATTTCAAACCTCCCTCACTACAGAGTCGGAGGGAGCATCCACCTCATCGTGAACAACCAAGTGGGTTACACCACTCCATCCGAGAGAGGGAGATCCTCTCTGTACTGTAGTGATGTCGGTCAGTCAAACAAATGATCCAAAATTTGACGCCTTCTTATAAAGCAGAAAAACCTCTGTCAAATTGTTCTGCTTCTGTGCTTATGTCTGCACTGCCAAAATGAGGTAAACCCCGAACCGTCCTGTATCCTGTTCTAATCAGAAACTAATGGTGATTTGCACCACAGGTAAGATGGTGAACTGTGCTGTGATCCATGTGAACGGCGATGATGCAGAGGAGGTGATGCGGGCCACTCGGCTGGCTGTGGAATACCAGCGGCTCTTCAGGAAAGACGTCATCCTGGACCTGATCTGCTACCGTCAGTGGGGCCACAACGAGCTGGATGAGCCTTTCTTCACCAACCCGGCCATGTACAAGATCATCCGGTCAGTTCAATTTCCCTGGTTCACTTTTTATTTAAAATGCATTTTCACTTCAAAAGTTACCATAACATTTTCAGCATATTCCTCAGGATTCTTGGAGAGTAAACTTTGATATTCTTCAACCAGGTTCCCGTTTTCCTAAGTTTTTGTGTCAGAGTGACCATCAATTTGTTATAGCCTCTGAAAGGTTCATATTATTGTTCTAAGTGTCTGAAAACATCATGAAAAAAGAGACTTGTGTGTGAATAATTTGTCTGCATTAACAAAACTGTTATTCCTGTATAAATATATTGTGAATATTGTGTTCTGGTATATGAAACAAACATTTTCACATCGTTGCGTCCTCACAGATCCAGAAAGAGCGTCCCTGATTCCTACTCAGAACAGCTGATCTCTGAGGGTCTGATGACCGACGTCGAGCGTGACGAGATCAAGTCCAAACACTACGGCATGCTCAACGACAAGCTGGCCAACATGACCCTGTACAGCCCTCCGCCCACCAACCTGCAGGGCCGCTGGGGGGATCTGGTGGAACCCCAGGCCAAAATCACAACCTGGGACACGGGCGTCCCCATTCCCCTGCTGCAGTTTGTAGGAGCAAAATCTGTGGACATCCCCGAGCAAATCCAGCTGCACAGCCACCTCGGAAAAACCCACGCACAGGTACAACCATCGTCTCTGTCCTTTCTGTTGGATTGTCTGTTGACATGGCTGCAGCTTGATGATTTTTTTTCTTCTTGTGTGAGCTCAGGCTCGACTGAACAAGTTGGAAGAAGGGACCAAATTGGACTGGTCTACCGCGGAGGCTTTGGCTTTCGGCTCCCTCCTTTCCCAAGGTCAAAATACACCAGATTAAACTTTAAAGCCATTGAATTTTTTTGCTGTCATGAAGTTGATTCAGAGATTTCAAATTGTTGTTGTTTCAGGCTTTAATATTCGAATCAGTGGACAGGACGTTGGAAGAGGCACTTTCAGTCAGAGACACGCTATGGTGGTGTGTCAAGACACTAATGACATGCACATCCCTCTGAACCACATCAGCCCTCAGCAGACAGGTTTCCTCGAGGTAAAATCCTTACAAACCAGATGAAACATTCAGAACATAATCTGTCTAAATCATATTTGTAACTTCAATTCTTGAATATCAAACAATGTCCTCCTTTCCTGCTCCATATTGTGATGTCTGTGTGTGTTTAGGTGTGTAACAGCCCGCTGTCTGAGGAGGCGGTGCTTGGATTTGAGTACGGTATGAGTATCGCACAGCCGAAGCTCCTGCCCATCTGGGAGGCTCAGTTTGGAGATTTCTTCAACGGAGCGCAGATCATCTTTGACACTTTCCTCTCTGGAGGTAAACGTCTGGCGCCATCAGCAGATTTACAACGGCTCTAATTGTCTTATATTTATGGAAAAATCTTCACACATCAGATGTGAAACTGCTGTGTCCCCAGGTGAAGCCAAGTGGCTGCTCCAGAGTGGGCTGGTGATCTTGCTGCCTCACGGCTACGATGGAGCCGGACCTGAACACTCATCCTGCCGTATGGAGCGCTTCCTCCAGGTCTGTGGCGCTGAAATATTATACATGTCAAAGTATATTACCAGTTTCTCATTTTGTAAAAAGCGTTCATATCAACATCCCAGTTTTATTAAAAAATGGGAAGCGATATATCCAACTTGGCACTTAAAGGGAAACTTCTGAATTTTTCAACCTGGATTGTGTTTTCTTGTGGTTTGGCTAAGTGACTGATAGGAACAGCAATTTCTGAAATTGGTCCAGTATTGAGAGAGAGAGGGCTGCAGACAAGAGCTGCAAAACAAGCTGCAATGTAACCTCTCTGAACATTTGTACACCATCAATTTATGTCCACTAAATGCGCTTGTAGTTGCCACTGAAATGTGCAGATTGTTATTCTGAGTGTCTGAGAGATTAGACCTTTTTTTTCAAGAGGAAGATCCTTTTTGTCTAACCAGCCTCGAAATTGCTATTGCCAAACCCACCAGACCCCATTCAAAAAAACCAGAAATTTTAGCTCAACACACGCTCCATTCAAAGTCAACAAAAAACAAAATAAAACTTACAAAAACCACCTTGGTTTTATCTTTCCACGGTTCCAACAATCATCAACTCAGATTTGGTTGAAATAAATCCTTAATTCGACCAGTTAGATGTAAAAACAGTCGGAACCTATACACGCTAAAATGACTCTTTATTTAAAAGGAGTCTGGTGTGTTTGGCAGTGACCATTTGTGGCTGTTTATGGTTAAACAAAAAGAGTCGTATTTTAAACAAACAGTTATATCTCTGCGGGATCCTTTCCAAAATGTGAGACACTAAGAATTACAATCTGAACCTGTAAGTGGCAAAAACAAGCACTTTTATGGCACACTGAGGGAGAACAAAATTCCCAGAGTGGTCACATTGCAGGTTGTTTTACGGCTGCTGGCTGTAGCCTTCTCTGTCAATACTGGATGAAACTGTTGTTCCCATTAGTCACAAAAAATGGGAAAATAGGTTTCAAAAAAATTAAATCACCCTTTTAATATTATGTTACTGCCTGAAAACCAAACAAACATGGACGCTTCAGGTCGGCCAGAGTCATTTACAGAAATGAAATCCACATTGAACAAATTCAGTGCTTTGCTGTCAGCACACAGTATTCTTATCCCTCATACAACCAACTCTGCCATCATACAACCGTCTTAAGAAGTCAGATGATGTGAACGATCGCAAGTCATGATGTTTCTCATCTCTGTCATGCATCCCATGTTACATGAGCACCGTAGCTTAATGATACACTGAAAAAACCTTGGAAGTTTTCATGGAGGTTTAATGTTTTACTGCAGCCAGAGCAGAGGTTACATGTTCACTTCTGTCCATTTGTAGCTTTGAGGTGTATTACTGCTTATAACATTTTAGCTAAAACGTGTCCCTGTCTCTTGATTATTTTAGACAAACTGTGTGTTCATGTGCTGGTACATAAATCTAAATAAGCAACATGACACATGCATACAGGGGGGAAAAAACTTAAGTCACATCATATTTAAATAAAATACAACCTGACACTAGTGCAGAATACAACGTGTCGTCTTTCATCAGTACAAAGGGATGTGATTCACCACAGAGGATACAATCACCAGGCAACCAACAGGAGTCAATCAATAACAAATCAACAGAGATAATCTCTCTTAATTGTCCATTAGCAAACAGCGTCAGATTGTGTCTACATCACTTCCTTGTTTACTCACTCATTACTCCCAACATAATAGGCACCCTGTAGATTACACTGTAGTGAGCAGTAAATTGAGACGTCAGGCTCTGAGGAATCATCGTTATTTTACGTAATCTCAGCTTTAGTGACTCACAGCTGTGTTTTTTTTTATCTGTAAGTGTGACACAAGAATGTGGGACTTTTAGCTTAAGAAATATAAATGCAATATGCTCTACTTTTTTTATTCCATTGTGGTCATTTTTGAAGACACTATATGGCGCATAATTTTCACACTCAGCATTAGGACACTTAAATAAAATGGTGGAGGGTAAATATAGTGAACTGTTTATTAAGGTAAGCAGTGATACAGACATGGTGTTTGTCTGAAACTGTTGACTGTTTAGATTATGGTCCATTATGTGTTTATTGTTTGAATATGTTAAAGGAGCTCCATATGATGTTCAGAGCGTGTCTGTAAATGATTGCTAACATGCGTCTTTTGTGTGTCAGATGTGTGACAGTAAAGAAGAGGGTGTGGACGGTGACAGTGTGAACATGGCTGTGGTCAACCCCACCACGTCTGCTCAGTACTTCCACCTGCTGCGGAGACAAATGATCCGTAACTTCCGTAAACCTCTTATCGTGGTTGGGCCCAAGACACTGCTCAGGTTTTCTGTAAGCGTCGTACAAGCATGTAACATTTCGACTGCTTTTCTCAGATATTTCCATACAAGCGGCTGAATAATGTGTTTTCACAGGGGGCGGCGTCCAGTCTGACTGACATGGCACCAGGAACATCTTTTAGACCGGTGCTGGGTGACACCTCAGTCTCAGCAGAAAGGTAACAAAGTCACAACATTTTGATGGATCTTTGAGATTTCTTAACCCTTTAACAGCCACACTAAGAAATACCTCTGCAAAAAATGTATAGACTGCAGAATATGTTAACAAAATGCATTCATTTCTCAAGAAAATTGTTTTCCTGGTATGATGGATTTCAAAAACTGCAAAAGTCAATGTAATATAATAAGAATTAAAAAAAAAAAAAAAAAATATATATATAATATATATATATATATATATATATATATATATATATATATACATAAGAAATCTGAAAATAAAAGTAAATTCACACAATAAAACAAACAAAATAAATAGATACAAATAAATATTAATAGAGTAAAAATAATCTGTATACAATATATGGTAAAAAAAAAACAAAAACAACAAATTGTCAGTGTAATATAATGAAAATTTGTAATATAATGAAAAATAATGAAAAAAAACTTCAGAAAATATAGACAAAGTAAATATAAAAAATAAATACTAATAATAATGAATCTAGTAAAAAAAATATGGTAATATTATATAGTAAAAATAGAATTGAATAGAACTGCTTTATAATCAAAACACTAAAATACATTGTATAAAAACATCCATATAAAAGTAAATTGGGTTTTGCCAACTTTATATTAAAGCAATTTGGTCACAAAAAAGTCAACGGTGCAATTACAAGGCCTGTTTAAAGGGTTATTTTTGTAATTTATTTTTGTTTTCTAAAAAAAGTTTTTCTAGTGGGTGTTTTGAATAGCCCTTTTAAAAAAACTTGCTGAAGTGTTGAAAAAACTCCAGAAGCTTCACCCATACGTTCGGTAATTTTTTTTCTGTTATTCCCCGCAGTGTCCAGAAGGTGGTGCTGTGCTCTGGGAAGCATTACTATGCCCTGCTGAAACACAAGGAGACCTCAGCAGCCAACCAGAACACAGCGCTCATCCGAGTGGAGGAGCTGTGTCCGTTCCCACTGGACGCTCTGCAGCAGGAGCTCAAAAAATATCCCGCCGCCAAAGGTATGTGTGGGACCTCCACCCTCACTGAAGGCAGTCACACTGACTGTTTAAGTGCCATCAGAACAACCGATTGTTTGATTCCAGTCCAGTAGGCGAGGAAAAGTTCATTACTGTATGTTTTATTCAGGTTTGTCCTTGCGCTGCAGACCAGAGCTCGCTTTGTGGACCAATTAACACTTTGACAACAATGTTGTTGTGAAAATTTCAGAGTGAAGTATTAGACTGTGCTCCTACATACGATACCATCTCTGGCCTTTATTTCAATTAAAAGCCAAAGAAGAAACACAGCAGAGAATAAAACATGAAATATGACCATCAATGAATAAATTAATAATATATAAATGTACACAGACAGAAATGAATAAAAGAATGAACAATTGCAAAAACAAATATGTAAATAAATAGATACAGGGATATATGAATATGGAAAGAAATCACAATCTAGTAAAGAAATAATTATTCCTAAATTAATTTATTTCTTAAATTAATTTAGGAATAAACAATAGCTCAAATTAATACTGAAAAAAATGCTTAAATAAATGCAGATGTGAAGACTAATTTAAGAAATAAATTAATTTAGGAATAAACAATAGCTCAAATTAATACTGAAAAAAATGCTTAAATAAATGCAGATGTGAAGACTTTCAACCTCAATAACATAGACATAGAAATGCATGAATAAATAAGGCTTTTTTTATATATATATTGATACAAAAGTCATTTTTTGTGCTCCATAGAAGAGAACAAATTCACAGCCACTACAATAACCCCACAGTAAATACAAATATGCTGAAGCTCATAAAATTTGATTTGGAGCTGCAATTGTTTGTATCATCACGTATTTACAGAATCATTTCATCTGTTTTTATTTGCCTCAGTTCAGTACATTTTCGCCTAAAAAGTGTCAAAGGCCAAAGGGACGTTTTCAAGACGCATTAAAATGAATTATATAAGATAGATTGTAAGTCCACAATATCTGTGATTTTCATTTCAGCAGTCAAAGGTGTTTAGTCATCTGGATGGTAATTCCTTTAGATGGTAGTGTGTAATATAATCTGGAGTCTCTTTGTGTCCACGGTTCCTCTTTGCTGACATGCTTGCTGTGTTTTGCATAATGTCGTGATTTCTGAGGTATTTCCCTTTGTGTGTGCACGTTACATCATACTGCAGTCTTTATGATGCACAAGAGGCAAGTTTATTTATATAGTACTTTTCACACACAGTGGCAATGTGTAGTTTTTTTTAGCTTAACCTAAAAAATGCATTAAAACATTGAAATGAAATAACACTTTAAGACAAGATAAAGGACAACTAAATATGTTTTATTTTGCACTTACAGGACAAAAATAGAACCCAAAAATGGATCCTAAAGCGAACTCAGATCTTCAGGAAGTTTGTTTAAGATAAGAATGTTGTGCAGAAAAACTAAAAGCTCCCCCTGTGTTATTTTAATCCTCTTAATCTTCCTCCTTTATAATTTTTCTTTAGAAATCTACTCAGACACCTTAGCAATAGGCTTGCCCATTAAAAATACATATGCTGAAGAGTTTTAGGTCGTGCTGAGACAAACTGTATGTCCTTAAGTCCTCGCTTTATTTTCAAGGTAATACACTCATCCTGCACTTTTCCTGATGAGGCTCAGATGCTTTTGCTTTCAGTCTTCAGTGAAAGTGATTCAAAGTGAGCACCGGCCTTCGACCTTTTATTGTCAACAAAAAATAATTTGACTTTGGTCATTGTATACCTGGAGGAAAGAGATTTTTCTTCAATAAACTTAGGACCACTTTATGACACAGCCATCTTTTTTGAGTGTCGGGCAGAATAACAATTACAAAAGCAGCTATTTAAGTGAGTCACAGTACGTTAAATGCTACTCAGCAGCGAGCGGCAACTTCAATAGAAGTCTGACAGTTGCCACTTTGAAACAGTCCCAAAGAAAACATTAGACAACTTATAAAAGAAACCCGAAATGCCGGTTAATCAGCGTTTCTGTCAAACAAAAATCTCATCAGACTTGTTTTCACTGCAGGGCTTTTGTATAAAGTGTCTCTGTTATTTTGTCCACCCTCTGTTGCTGAATGAGTGTCAATCCAGACTGCAGCTGTGATTGCTTCACTTTGTTGAGCAAGAGGAACTAAAGGCTTTCAGTGTCAACATCCTTCTCTTTAAACATACATCTTTGCAGTCGTGGGTTGTTGACTGTATAAGAAAAAAGGATTAAAGCTCCTCTAATGAACTGCTGTACAGCGTCTGCACATCAAATGAGGAGGATGCACTTTTACATAAAGAGAGAAAAATCACTTCTGGGTTTGCTGCTGTTTCATCGAGGTTTTGAAACTCAGTCTAATCTTTGAGGGTTTCTGACACCAGTCTAGAAAAGGTGAAATGTGTTTCTGGGGTTTACTATCTGATGTAGAAAACTTCACCATCTTCACCAAGATTAATAACTCAATGAGCCTCAGTTGTTTTTACTTGAATTAAGGATATAAAACTTTACTAAAACTAAACTAATAACTAAAAAAAATAATTAACTGAAAAGAAAAACAACATCTAGACTTAAAAAACAAACACAATCAAACGTAAATAATATAACGTACTAAAATAGAATAAAAAATTTAGAATATCTATTTATTTATTTATTTTTGGCTTGTTAATTTTGTCAAGTCTGTCTACATAACCAGCATGAGAAGGCACTGGTGCATATGTTTGTGACACTGGGATGTCTACATCACTGTGAGTCAGTTGTCTTTAATAGTGCTGTGTTTGTGTTGTAATATCTATTCTAAACTTCTTAAATGTTGCCCCCTGACAAATATCCACCATATTATAACTAAAAAAAAGTAAAACTAATACAGAAACTAATAAAAACAGGGGAAAAAACATGTTTCAGCAATAAAAACTAAACTGAAATGAGCAAACTCACTCTAGAAGCTAAATGAAACTAAACTGAACTGAAAACTATAATAACTCTGACTTTAATGTATAAGTTTAACACGACATAAATCTGGCCAGAGGAGATCTTGGTATAGATCACATTGGGAGTTGCGTCAACGTCTTATCTTCTGCTTTTATCCTAACCTCCAGACACACCGAGTCTCCTCACGTAATGTAAGTGTGAAGGACTCAGAGGCCTCTGAAAACACAGTACACAAATCATACATTGATGATGTTCACATGCCCTCGTGTCTAATGTTTTGTTCTACCACACTATCCATATTCTAAGAGACTTGCATATCTACTGCAGCATTTAATACTGCAGTTTGAATGTTACATGATTTAGTTTAACAGTATATTTCCTGGCATTCACAAAAACTTCTCCAATTAAGTTTTACCAGCACAACAGTGCATGTACTTACACTGTAAATGTTTCATCCTCATCCATGATATCCATCAGTACGCTCTTTTGATGTCATTTTTCAACCTTTTAGCTACAGTGTAATCTGTCTGTCTAAAAATCATCAGTGCTCTCTGGCCCTCCTCGCTCAGTCACATATCTCGCCTTTTACATTTTGTCCATGTCAGTCTACAGCTAATCGAAAGCAGTGTTTGTCAGAGGCAGACAAAAAACAAAATAACAGAGCGCCAACACTATATTATCATTGCTAATTAGCCTGCTGACTGCTTTCTGAATCAATCAATTAATAATTTTGCTACTACAATGACAAAAAATCTTTAAAACGACCATGACAATTTTACAGGTGACGTATTATATCATCGGACCAGCTCTCCAACAACCAAAGATATTTAGTTAATTTTAATACAAGAGTAAAAAGAAAATTTATATTCATATCTTAGAAAATTGCTGTTGATGCTTTCTGTAAAACTACCAATTAATTAATCCTGTAATCATTATACTGTAAACTGTGATCCTTGTCTAGATAAACAGAGTGAATCACTTGGTATTCTGTTAACTGAAGGTACTCTGTGTTCCAAAGCTGGATTTTTTACCATTTGCATTAATACAAATGTCATTGAAAAATGACATTGGAAAGTTCAGGTTTCACTTCCGCTCTCTCTATTCCATTGTTCTCACCTCCAAAAACTCACTGAAGCAAATCCAGTTTCAGTTGGATCTGGATCAAACCCTCTGTGGTCAAAGGGCAAAAGAACAAAACTCTCCAAGCTGCATGAAAAAGTCACATGTTTGA
Source organism: Plectropomus leopardus (assembly GCF_008729295.1). NCBI lineage: Eukaryota > Metazoa > Chordata > Actinopteri > Perciformes > Serranidae > Plectropomus > Plectropomus leopardus. Next base: position 9,063,383 of record NC_056473.1, on the reverse strand, counting down.
TGAGTCATGTCCTCTTTTGCTTTCAGTGTTATTGACCTTTAATAAATTCCTCCACAGAGTTTGTTTGGAGTCAGGAGGAGCCGCAGAACATGGGTCCCTGGTCTTTTGTAGCACCCAGGTTTGAGAAGCAGCTGGCCTGCAAGGTAAGCACGGTGTCAAACTACATAAAGCCAGCTGTTTCTGGAAATTCATTCTTAAAAGGACAATTCACCCCCAAAAGCAAAAAGACATAATTTTCCTCTCATATGTTGTGCTGTTTATCAGTGTAGATTGTTTTGGTGTGAGTTGCTGAGTGTTGACTGTTGGAGACATCAGCCATAGAGATGTCTGCCTTATCTCTAATATGATTAAACGAGATGGCACTAGGCTTGTGGTGCTCAAAGCACCAAAGAAACAGATGTGAAAAACTGATAAATAGCACAACAGGGACGAAGAAAAAAATGTATTTTTGATTTTAGGGTGAACTGTCCCTTTAAAATTTCACATACTAGACCGTCCCTTTTGTCTTTCTCAGCTCCGGTTAGTGAGCCGACCTGCGCTGCCCGCCCCTGCTGTGGGAATCGGGACCCTCCATCACCAGCAGCAAGAGGCCATCCTCACTGCGACCTTCTCCTGAAACACTCAACTGGACTGGGAACTAAAATAACCAGTATGAAAGCATTAGCACTTCACAACGTACTGGTATATGCTGTGCCAAACCATCGCTGCTAATGTGCTGCACGGCAGATACACGGGACCTTTACAAGATGTGCGGTTCAAAAGATAAATTGCTGACTAACATAAAGAACAGATGAAAGAGAGAGTTGAAAGTATTGTTAATTATTTTTATCTCTTACAGCGAAACACAAGTTTTTAATTATTATGTTTGTGGTTTAAAGAAAATGTTTGAATTCTAGTCTGCTTGTTTTTTCCCCTTTTTTCTCATTTACTGTGCGTGTTTTCTTCATGAGTTCAGCTACAAAGCGCTGTTGTTAGAAAAAGGATAATTGCTAATGCAGTTGGGATCTGAATCGAGGCCTTAGAAACGATGTTTACAATGGGAGTGACGTTAAGACGCGCTGTCGGCTGACCATGGTATTTGTAACGCTGGGTACTGTATCTGTGAAACTGGTACGAACTCCACATTTTTGGAATCAAAACTGTTAAATTGTCTCATGCACTCAGTCTGCACATGCTGTCCATTTTTAGAAATACCCTTGAAATACTTATGTAAGAACGAGATTTCTGAAGAAACAAAAAAAAAGGTTTGTTACCATTTTGAATGTTGCATCCAAACATGACGTAGTACAAATTTGGGCTAATAAGTGCTGGATTATTGTCATTATGTAATGATTGTTCACACTATAACTTTAATGAAAAAAAGGAAAGGCATTTAAGGGCTAATGTAAATAAATCATGTCAAGTAGATTTGAAATGGAAATATTTTCAAATAAATCTGTCTTCACGTTTACGCATCATGTTTTGTTTTGTTCTCCAAAATTTCATGCTTGTATATAAGCCTATTAAATTGGACTTGATGTAATACAAGTTTCTTTTTCAAATCCTTTTTGGTAACTGTTTTCTTAATGATCAATTTGAAATCATAATATCACTCTACATGAACTCCGCTGTTAAAGCCAGTCTACAGCTGTGAAAGGACTCAAAGATCTGTTGCTGTTGGAAAGAGAAGCTTAAAATTGACTTGTAAAAAAAAAAACAAAACCAAACCAACAAACCAAAGAAAGGTGTAACAATGTTTAAGTTTTTCTTATTTTGACTATTCATAAAGACTAGTAGAATCAGGGACAAACTGGAAATAGTAAACTGTCCATTCACAGCTTGTATACAAAGTGTACATCATTTTAAATATATTGTTAAATTAGTGCAAGTTATGTTGCATTGTCTCCACTGATTTAGCTTTACACTCCTACAACATTATCTGACTCATGAGAGTTTTTAAAAAGTTCTCAATTTCTTTTAATTCAAAAATTGATGCAGCAGGACCAGAGATAGAGAGAGAGATATGTTTTTTTCCACACACTCTCCTTCCATGTTGCACAGACTGTGCGCCTATCTTCTTTCACTATTTCCCTTGTTGCTTTCATGTAGCTATTGTTTGTGATCTCACACATAAGTGTTTTATGTGAAACCAGGACTCCCTGGAAGAGGAGATCTTGTTTCCCTACAAGTACATTATCTGACACTTATGTATATTTTCAGTTTGCATAAAAAAACTGAGTGAGAATGCCATAGTGTCAAAATATCACAAAAAAAGTTTTGACGCTTGGGGAAAAGATGGAAAAGTTGTGTAAAGATCATAAGTAAATGCAACTACTAAGTGCAATGGTAAAAGATTCAGCAAAAGGGTGATGATGCATAGTCATGACATCACTGAAAGCTCTCGTCTCTCTTGCTGTCTCTGGATTTTTTTAAACACATATACACAAAGCTGAGCTGTAATATTAGTTGAAGGAAACTATTTCCATTTTGGGTGTGCTCTCCTTTATTGTTGTCCCTCATTTGAGGTGACTTGCTCTGGTGTTTTTTTTTTTTTTTACATTATCCCATTGACTGAGGAATAATAATAATAATAATAGTAATAATAATTATTATTATGAACTTGGAGGAAAGTTTAAGGTGGCCAAGGGTCACCTGCTGTGCATGGGGCCCTTATTATTATACTCCTAGCTGCACCCCTGCCTTTTTATTTCAACTCATATTTAAATGAATCCATCTCTTTGCGTAACAACCAGACACAAACACGAGACTTGCTTCACCTGTGTTTTTTTTTTTTTTTGTTGGTTTTTTTTTTTGGCAGAAACTCTATTGAGTCCGGCGGAGTTTCCACCGGGCCGGTGATTTGGTGCAATGCGAACACTTAAATCGCTCCGTGTTGCACGCTGTCAGATAGATAGGCGGGAGCAGCAACCTCCCACTCCTCTCATTGCTATAACAACCACAGGGCGGTCGGTGCGACTCGATGGCACACAGCGGCTCGGATGCGACTGCCAAGTGTCATCCTCCCGCAAGCAGCCCGACCTCAGCTCATCTCATCGCCGCTTTGACTGACTGAATCCCGCCCGTGGGAGGAGGAGAAGGGGGAGGAGGAGGGCAGCCTGTGTTTCCCCGTCACAGTGATCTGAACAGTGGGGAAGCTCAGACTCGGGATCCGCTACGTCAAACAGATTAGTCAAATAACCTCTCGGGGTAGGACATACCTCCCCTCCTTGGGCTTTCCTGCCTGGCTGCATGCACGGGCTGAGGAAGCTAGACAAATAGCCGGGGAGACGAAATACAGAAGTGCACTACTTTTTCTTTTTGTGTGTGTGTGTGTGTGTGTGTGTGTGTGTGTGTGAGTGTCTGGGTGAGACGGCTGTGGTGATCCTCCAGCAGCGTGTCTTCTTCTTCTTCTCCTCTCCCCACCCCTGGTGCGAAATGGCGAAAGAAAACGGCGAGTCCAGCGATGGATCTTGGAAAAAGCATGTCGATGATATCAAGAAGATCTTTGACTTCAAGGAAGTCCTCGGGACGTAAGTAACAAAGATAACGCAGCCCTGCACAAACTTTGTGTCCAGCTGTTGCAAATTAGCGTCAGACAACAATCACACATTGTTGCGATTGAACGGAAATGAGAAGCAGACTGACAGCTGTTGAATATTCGCCGAACAGAGAGAGGAAAGGGCCTTTTGAACATACACCGAAAAGAGGCATGTTTTTAAATGTTAATTGTGCAGGGAGTGGAAATAATGCTGCATGAGAGACACAATAATAATGTGTGAAGTCATACACGCGTGATGCCCTCTTGTTATGTCACAGTTCATTCAAAAAAAAAAAAAGCTGCAGCGTGTTTTTTATTCTCCCCACAGATCAGGTCCACAGAGCAGGCAGCCATTTATTTTTTTTGTACAACATGATACAACTCTGACAAAGACAGCAGGGCCTATTTGCACACACAAGTGATGAAACCAGCTCTTAAATTAATTGGACCATCTGTGGTGACTTTATGTTCTTGTGCTCAATCTCTCTTCTTCAAACACAGGGGCAGGCTTCAGCTGAGGAACATTATGTCTGGGTTTACTGACTTGTTTGTACAGTGAAACACTCTCATGATGAGACTCGTTTAGGGACCACTTTGGGTTGAAGTCACTCTCTAGCCCTTGGATCACAGCGCAGACAAATTCCAGAGTTTATTTTGGTCCGCTGTTAGTGCTGCTTGACTTCATGTTGAATAAGTTATGCTGCAGACAGAGTAAGTGTTCCCCTGAATGGATGACCCCCAAACTGCTAAAGGTCTCCGGCAGTCAATCTTGTGCCATCACACTATATTTCTCTCTTATTTCCTGCTGGTCTTTGTCCCCTGAAGACATGTCCTTCCTCCCTTGAGTGAGAGGGATTTAATGAGGTGGTGTTTGTATTGTTGGAGAAGGCCAGGGAGGAAGGGGTCTCCCTGGGGAAATATGTTTTTTTATTTTTTTTATCCGTACCCAGAAACTGATGTTAAGCTGAGCAAAAAAAAAAAGGCCTCTTGTCACTGTGTTTATAGCTTAACTAGAACACTCGGTCATTCACAGATGATAAAACACAAGGGCGTAGGTTTCATTTCAACGTTGAGAGGGGGACACTTATGAAACAGGGATTTTTGGAATCCCCTAAAAGAAAATTTTGAGCATTGAACTCTTAAAGAAGTATTTCACTGCTGGAAATATGGTCTCTTCACAAAACTAGGCTGTCTGTGCTGAAGAAAGATGCGAATACTTCTCAAACTGGTGCAACATGACCAGAGACAAAAGAGGACTAGAGCTTTGGCATTCACTTTAGTGCAGAAGGTAGAAAACCTGCAACTACCAGAATGCAATGTGCCGCAACGGGCCAATAATTGTTCTCGCTGGTGGGTGTGGCAACTTGAGCTTGTAAGTTTTTACACAGGAAATAATATGACTGCCGGGGAGTGACACATGTTATTGAATTACAGTTAAACAGTGCACTAAGACTTGTTTCTGAAAACATTTTGGGTGATAAACGGGCGAAAGAATCTTGGTTCATATTAGATCATTGCCGCCTAGTTTTACCATTTGATCTCAGCTTCTTCAGCCTCTGTTTTAACTGTACCAAAAACAGTAAAGTGCCCATGTCCTGTTTACAAATTCATATTACAGCCAAACAGTGCACTTAAATCAAGGAGGCTGAAAAGAGGAGAAGTCATGGCATTAAATTGTGTCATATCATTGGAGTTCAACACGCGTAGTAAAATCTGGTCTCCGCTTTCTGAAAGGCTGACGCATGATCATAGAACATGGAGGATGATTGATTTGTTTCACTGAGGCGTCTGCAGTTGACCTTGGGTCAAAACATTTTCAGAAAGATTTGAGTGAAAATTACAATTCTGCAATTATATAAAAAAAGAGCCTTAATAAAATACCATGAACAATAATTTCTGTGTGAAAGCATTTGGCCGCCATCCATTTGAGTGTACGCTAAAAGTTCTGTCAGGCCCAGTGCACCCAAGGAAGCTAAAAATAGTGTACCCGAAGACACCCGAAGCAACTGTGCGGACACCTTCCCTTTATTTGTAGCATTGCTTTCTGTAACCCTCCAACATTGCAACTCCAGTTACATTAGGCATGTGTCATACCCCATTGCTCCATGGGGTCAAAGAGCGTGTCTCAGCCTCATTTCAAAATATGTTTCTGAAGACATTTTAGGTGAAAAATAGACAACCCAGTGACAGAATCTTGATTTACATTTGATCAGCAGTGCTCAGTGTTACCGTTTGATCTCAGTTTGAGAGAAAGAGTGGGGTAGGTGTCTCTCTCATTCCACTTTAATACTCTTTGTGTCCATCATGGCATGCTTACAAAAATGCGTAATTAGTTCGACAAACAGCCCAAGAGCTAGCAAAAATCCACTGGGTGACTCATTTTCAGGGAGATCTGGCTGCTGGTAAGACGGACACATTTTGTCGAAATATAGTAATGCCAGTAACGTCAGCTAGCTCAGTGGTTCTCAGTGAGCGAACAGTAGACGCACGCTTCCTTCTGCACAGTGATATGCTTGGTGGGTGCAGTTCAGTAGACACACTGTCCACATTGTTTTGATACAAAGTCTGTTAAAAATCAGTAAAGTATCACTCTATTTCTCTGCTTTCTGGGAAATTTTTATGTACCAATTTATGGTGTAAATATCTTACATTTTGACAAAATAAAAGTCCTCTGCTACCTTTAATGTGGTATTGGGGGGACAGTTGAGGGAGACATATCACCTGCGTCCCCTCTTTGACATCTATACCTTTGATAGAACGGACTCTGTGGTTTGCTGTTGTAATACACGCAGCCTCATCTTGTGAAATAATCTGTTTTCTTCATCATCTTCTCATTTCGCGCTGCCTGGCATGACCGCAGACCTGTTTTTTCCTGAGGAGCAGCATCAGAGAATTCTCATACAGATCGGTGATTCATAAAGCGCACTCTGCACTTCATCTGTTGTACTAAACAGTCAGACGTTCCTACCTGGAGGCTGTTCTGATTTCCCCAAGGCTTTCATCTATGTGTGAAGCGCCTCTGAATAACACGAGTGAATCATCGTGATTTACTGTCCACACAATGGCCAGGTTGGAGGAACACACATCCCTCGCCCACAAAGTGTTCGGCCCTTATGTTGCATATTGCACAGCCTGTACTCGTCCTGGTCGACTTCAGGAACGTCCCATTTACTGCTTCCTGTGTGTCCTAATCAGGGAAAGCCTTGTTGCTTCACAGCAGGGTTCACAATAGGCCACCTGGGGCGGACAGGCCCTGCGGCTTTGTCTGAGGATTAAAAATTGACGAGGAAAGAATGTTGGTCAGAGGAAGAGACACAGATTATCCTCCTCCTCCTCCTCCTGCTGCGCCACCTTTCACCTGTTGCCTCCTCATCAGGTTTCCCCATCAGCGTCCAAGAGGGATCATCCCTCTGCAGCGTCCTCATTCATTAGTCTCAAAACACCAGGAGTGGAAGTACGTTTACTCAAATTTAAGTAAAAATTTGAGGTACTTTACTGAAGTATTTCTATTTTATGACATTCTTCTAGTCATTCTACTGCGCTACATTTCAGAGAGGAAAATGTTGTTCTGCACTACATTTGTCTGACAGCTATTTGCAGAGCGAGATTTGAAGCAGTCGTTTATGAAATATAATGCATTGTTATATGTACCCAATATTCCGAGGGAGTTTAAATTAGCCTCACCTGTACCCCTTGCAAGAATACAATTAGTCACAATAATGGAATATTAAACAATACAAAACTGACATCGGCCTCTTAGCTGCCACTTTACCACACAGAAGGAAGCGTGCGTCATCTCATGGACGAGAGGTTTGTGTTTGTAACAGTCTGAGATGTAAACATTAATGGTTTCTAGGGATGCAGGATATTGGCTTTTTTGCAATTATCTGATGGATAACAAGTCATTTGGCCGGTAATCAATACTGACATCATTATATACACTTTTTTTCCTCAACTAATTGTAGTGATCATAAAGTTTCTTTTGTAGTGGAATTAACATCTTGTTATGCTCTTATCATGACGTCCTACCGGCAGATGGAGACATGAAACACAATGCTTTTCAGTGTATGTAATATTCATTTAATGTGCAAAATAAGAAAAATACTTCGACTTAGTGTTGAAGTTTTGTACATGTTCACTTTATCACAAAATATATATCGGTTCGTAATATTGGTAGATATCAGCATGTTGGCTGATTCCAATATTTAATTTTAAAGCTAATATCGACCGATACCGATAACATGCCAATATTATCTTGCGTCTCTACTGGCTTCCTCCTCGGCTGAGCTGAAACATTATCCAGCTCAGCGGAGCTAGGTGAGCTAGCAGTAGATGCACGCTCTCAGGCTTTCGCGCTGATAGAATTTCCCCTGCGGCAATTAAGTGTGACTCAGCCATTTTTTGTTGTTTTTGCAAATTACTTCACTTATCCTGATTTTAATGCTTTATATATAAGCTTTATTGCTAGGGTATTATTAGGTATATAATGCTGTTTTTAAGTGACAAAAATAACAATTTTAAACCAAATGAATTACTTGTTTGCTGGTAAATGCAGAGCACAAAATGACAATGAGGCTCAGTGTTTTTTCAGTTGAGCGTTTTGGTTGCGTCTGGTTGCTATGATACGGAATATTCGTGGAAGTGAAAATGTCGGCTCTGGGTAGAGTACTTATTCTGGATGACAGGAAGGCTGACACACACTTTTTGTGGTGTATGACCTCCTTCTCTATGATTGATCTGCTGTGTAAAAAGTGACAATGATGAGCGGCTGCAGCTTTTAAGAGTTTTTTTCAAATCTCTGCTATCAGAAAAAAACCTGCTTAGTGCCTTGTCATGCTACTGGCATTTGTAGCAGCATGTGAATCTGTGGCGCTCCCATGAATTAAAATAAAAAGGTGAACATAGCGGCTGTGGCAGTTGCTTGCTGTCTCCTGCAGTTAGCTGGTCAATAGCACAGTATTGCGGTACTGCAATTATCAGAACAGCCTGTGCTTCCATCTGCACGATGATAAGGTTAGTGGTTGCATTTCGGTTGGAGGAAAATTGTTTCAACATGAAACTGCACACAGCAAGGTCTGTGGATTATCTTGAGTAACCGGGTCATAGTTTCTCTAAAGGGACACTGCTGCTGAGTTTTTCAAATGTATTTTTTGGTACTTTGAGCACCACAAGCTGAGCACCAACTAGCTCCTTTGTATTGAGTAAAAGCAGACATTTCTATGGCTGATATCTCCAACACTCCAACTCACACCAAAATAATCTAGACTGATAAATAGTACTATAGGTAAGAGGAAAATATGTATTTTTGATTTGAGGATGAACTGTCTCTTTAAGTACATATCCTACATTTCAATTTACTTTAAGCACTTTTTGCTGTTATTTAGGCATAGATTTTAAATGCAGGACTTTTACATGTAACAGGGTATTTTTAAATTGTGCTACTGCTACTTTTGCTCAGGTTATGGATACATTTTCCACCGCTGCTGCACAGAGATTTGATTTCAGCAGCAGCTGTGGGCCGGACCCTCTTTGTGTGTGAGCGTTATGACTGATAAGATAGTGATAGGAGTTTTTGGAAGCAGGAAGCCTGCGGCGGTGTCCGTAAAGCATTTGCCAGCACTTCTTCCCTGGGTTTTCTTGCAGTAGCTGTTGCGAGCTAATGAGATCTTTGCTACTGAAGCTGGTCTTCCTACCTCAGCGCCACTTTGCCTTGTGGCTAATTTCAGAGCCTTAAGCTGCTCTGTGGGAGCAAATTAAGTAGCCTGACCACAAGCACCTTCTGAGATCCCAGTGGGCAGGTGTTGGAAATGTGCAGGGGAAGACTGGTTGCTACTCACAGTGAGGGTGTTGTTTTACCAACAGACTAGAGCTAACTGATTACTCAGGACGCACCAATTAAGTAAAAGCTAATACTGCACTGCTCCGATTCCAGTTTTTAATAAATTTAAAATGTATGTTCTTCACTATTTGTGGCACTCATTACCATCATTTTATGCCAGGTAAGATAAGGGCTGTTCCACTTAAATCTGCATCGGCAGAAACAAAGAAACTCCTTTTAATGTGGATGAGTCACATCATGGCCAATACTGTGCTTCAAAGCTGTTGAAGATATAATCAATATATATATAAAATCAGTATTGTCATAATTAATGTGTATTTTGGCCAGAAAATAACTAAAACAAATTCAGACAAAAAATGCCAAAAAAGTTTGCTGCAATTTAGAAACAATGTCCTGATTATATAGTTCAAATCTAGTTCTATCAGGACATTTGTTGTTTATTGTTTTGATGTCCCCTTAAATGTCTGACCTTGTCACCACTGTCTGGTATCTGTACAAAATTTGTTACTAGAGAGGCATTTTCATATCTCCATAATGAAGGGGTCGATATCTGTGCACTTCTGCTGAATCTCTGTTCTCTCTAATGCTAGCCATCTCGAAGCGTACCGAGGAAACAAAGGAAAGATTTACATGTGTGAGCCTCTGTCAGACTATAGACTGTACAAATAAATGAAAATGTAAGCTACAGTGACATCACCATTTTGGTGAAATCCCATTTTGAAGCCTTGAGTTTAGCATATTGGCCATCGCCATCTCATTTTTTTTGGAGCCAGTAATAACCATATTTGGTCCAGAGACTGGAGCTCTTATATGCGTACCTTTGAGCCTTTAAAAAATGTAAATGGGTGAGTTGTTAAAAATTCACCCCCACACGATTGTTGTGAATGTTGAAATTAGCTACAGAGACCAAAGCTGTTTTTTGTTGTTGTTTTTTTTGTACCAATCTGTAAACATGGTTATTTCTGCTGTAAAGTTGGCCATTTTGAGGTATGTGGGGAATTACTTAACTTTGGAGCCAACCTTAAGTGGCCATTTGGTGAACTTTAGTTTTTGACACTTTCGCATTGACTTCATTTTTCAGCCCTTGAAGTTGCTGCTGGTGTCAGACACAGACTTAGGTAAGGAGTCTGCTGTGCACCAAAGCCAGTGACCATCAGATGCATCGATAGCAAATGTAGTTAGCTTTTAGCCTACTTAGGCTATTTTGTTTGTTAGCTTTTAGGCAGTGGCTGAAACAGCATTAATGGTTGTGAAACATACAATGATATCTGCTATGATGGGATTTTTGGTAAATAGTGGAAGGAAGCTAAAGGGTCTGGTTTACATTCAAAAACTGCCCACTCTACCATGTTTGCTGTCAAACTTTTTTTGTGCTAATGCTAACTCTGTTGTCTGTACTGACAAATAGGCTCTGCGCTGGATTTTTCACGTCTGTTACAGTCTTTCTTTGTTGAAATTACTGAAAAGTACAAGAAAATCACCTGAAAATTAGCAAAACACTAAACAAAAAATACAAAAAAACAAAGAAACATAAAAAGGAAAGTTGAAAAAAAGGAAACCAAAGATAATAAGATAATAATTTTAAATATATAATAATGATAATTAAAGATATATACTTCTCTGGACATTTTTCTCAAGCTTTCTAAAAATAATTTTCTTAATATACTAATTTATTACAGTTTGCAAGACATTTCTTTCCAAGTTGCTCTTTGCCTTTTTCACATGTTTTTGAAAGAATTCAACCTCTTTGGCTGGGGTTCAAAGGTTTAATGAATGCACATATTTCATTGATATAAATGTCACTGCTAGCGCAGTCCAAAGATGATGCTTTCCAGTTGCATCCCCTCTCAGTTCTTTTTCATGTTTTTTCCAGAATCCCACATCTTTGAGATTGGTGTTGTCCTCTGTGATCAAAGCTGAGCTGAATCATTCGAGTCACTTATTTGCCCCCATAAAGCCACCAGTTTGTGATTCTTTCTGCCATCAAAGAGGAAAAGGACCCTTTTCTTATGTTGATATTGATAAATAAAAAGGCCTCTACATTAGATATTAAACCTTGACAAAGCCGTCTGCGATGCGTTAAAATGACTGCCTCCCTGCATTGATCATTTTCTGAAACACAGCTCATGTAGAGACTCGTTGGGTCCCTGATGCAGTGAAAATGGCAGCTAGGCAACAAGGATGATGGAAGTCCTTGGTTGCTCCCCCTGAAGACGACACTATGTACCACCACCACTGTCCTCCAGCTACATTTACTGTGGGTGGAGATACTTTGTCATTGACCATAACGACGGAGAGTCAAATATGCGCAGTATGTTCTCTGCTACTGAGTTTCCATCTGTATTCTTGTCCGTCTCACCACACTGAATGTCGAATAAGCCACAGTGTACTATCCTCTGCACTCAGGGAGCTGAAGTGCACCAGACTGCCCTGTATCAAAGCACAGGACGTGATAATCACCCTCATTAAAATAATTCAGCTTCTTTCCAACAGGCTGATCTGCGGCTTCAGACAGGTTTCCCTCCAGCTGTAGATATTCCTGCTTTTCAGTGGATTGTGAGCGACATTAGCTGTTATCGCTCTGTGAACTGACCATGTCTCTCTGTTTGATCAACATTCCTGGAAAGTAGCCACGGGTCCAGGCATGAGTTGATGGGTAATGGTTTCCAGCTTTGTCATTTGGACTGTGAGAGTTTCTGGATTTCATTCTAGTCGTATTATTGAAAACAAGAGAACAAAACAAGAGTTGGCTAGTCTGGCAGTGAGGAGCAGAGATGAAAACCACAACTGAATGGATGTTATTACTCATGTGCAGTGGTAGAAACTCAAGTAGGGTTTCATGATAATATTGATCGGTGTTGGCTGATATAAAATGAAATATAAGAATCAGCCAACATGTTGATTTCTGCCAATATCACAAACTTTTTACTTTTTTGACAGAGTGAACATATACAAAACATCAACCCTAAGTTTAAGTTGTTTTTTTTTTTAAATTAATGAATGTTACATAAACTGAAAAGCATTGTCTCTATCTGCTGTTGGGCTGTCTTGATAAGAGTATACATAATATATTAATTCTGCAACAAAGGAGACTCTTAAAAAATGTGGTTGCTAACAAGTGGCTAACATAATTACAGCCTTGTTGTGATGGTGACGATAAGTCATGCAACCACGATTTAGTTTTTTTACAGCCCAACTTGAGCTTTTTACTTCTAGTGTTTGCGTATACGCTTCAAGAATCCTTAAAGTAGTGTTCATCTGTGGAGAATATCTTGCTGAACAAAATGTATAAGTGTCATAAACTTTTGTTCGACACAGAGCTTAATTTCTGCAAAAATCCTAAATCCAATGGAAAAATCCCATTGGCTTTCTGACAGGGGAACCAGCATGGCACTAACTTCTGTGTGCCTTCAAGAAAACATCGTCCCTGAGACACTCTAATTGGCTAAAATGTATTACTATCCAGTTGAAACTCTTAAACTCCAAATTTTGATTGTGACCTCAAAAGTCCAGAATTGGTTACCATAATGTAGCATTTTTAGTATACATTGTTGTATCAGTATCAGGATCCACCACTTTCTCCACATGATAATTATTTTCCGCAAACAAAACTGCTCCTGGTATGTGCTGGTATGTTCCAGCTAATGATGAGAATGATGATTCATATTGCAGAAACATTAAAAACAGTGTCATCACATAGTTCATCCGGCTGACACTATACAGTTTACAAAACTCTGAGTAGACAGAGTTGCATATCACAGCTGAGCAGATGGTGTGAAGTCTGTTAAAAAATAAGAAGTATTTTGTGTAACTGTCGAAACTATTTGCTACCAGCAAAACTTTTATTTCCAAAATTGAGACATGTTAGATGCAATGTATACAATTAAAAAAACATCCTGTTTCTGCATTCTCTCCCTATATTATAATTCCCCGAAACACTTTTTTTTTAAAGCATAGTTTATACCCTCTGTCATGTTTGTGGTCAAAGCTGTCTTGCACAGTTTAAAGCTGACTTTGAATGCAGCAGGTCACACCGGTGATCGCTCCACCTGGATTATCAAGGCTGACTTTTCCATCCCATATGTTGCATAACGGGCCACTGTAATTCATCTTACACAAGAAGGTTCAGTGTGATTACTCAGCAGCACTGCAGCACAGTGAATGTCAATAAGCCGGCCTCAGTCGTCGGGACCCCCACCACCACTTCCATCAAAAAACCTCTCCCATCAACAGTGACCCTTCATTTTCATAATACCAGACGGACTAGTGGAGGTCGCGACTTTAAAAAGTTTTCTAGATGATTGTTTGATACACGGCTTCACTTTGCATCTGCATCAGCCGCAAGTTTCACACAGAGTGCAGCCCACATTCATTTTTCACATTAGTCAGCCGCTTTGGCTTGGCTGTCCTGCACATACGGTGGTGGTGTTGTGTGAATGCAAGCTCACACACACACTCACACACACACACACACATTACATCATCCAAAAGCTGTGAAGAGGCTGTGTGGCTCTGGGAAGAACTTAAAAATTCAAATATTATTATTCAACCAAGTGAGTCAGAGTGTTGAGTTGATTGTGCAGTCTGTGTGACTCTGGGTCAGAAACATTTTGCAGCCATACACTCGTATATATCTTGTGTAATAGATTGAGATTAGTTTCAGTATAGGGTCTGGCTAAGACTGAGCTCTCTTTCATTATTAAATGCTCATCACCACATCACCTCTGGGATTATTCTAGAGACAAGGTTGTTGAGTTATGTAACTCTGCAACTAACCATTATTTTATTATTCATCAAGCTGCTGATCATTTTCTGAATTGTTTGTTTAGTTTAGGTCTGTCTGATATGAGGAATATATGCGAAGCATGATAAAGTTGTTGAATGTTGCCTTGACTATATCACTTGTGATAAATAACCAGATATTAAAGGGGAATTCTATTATTTTCCGACGTCAGCCTTATTTTCCCATGTTTTTGTTTCTAAATGATTTGTGGAAACATCTATTTTTTTAATTGTTCTGGTATCCACTCAGGGCAGGTGTGCCCTGACAATTTACGTCCATTAAAAGTTCTTGTTTTTGTTTTCTCCAACTCTCACTTGCATTACCACCATTTCACAAGTCACCTCTTGTGAGATTTCAGAATGACACTTCTCCTTAGTGAAACTTGGATCTGAAATAAATAATTGGAAATAATCTAAAGGTACAGGAAATGTCTCTCTAGGATCCTTTCTGTAATGTTTTCAGACACTTCTAATAACTGTCAGTGGCAAAAACAAGCACTTTTAATGGATGCAAATTAATGGAGCACACCTGCCCTGTGAGTGGTTACATTCTCTCAATACTGGGCCAGTTTTAAAAAAAGGTATTTCCCACAAGCCACATAGACATAAAAATATGTGAAAATAGGGTCCAGGTTGAATAATGCCAAAGTGTCCCCCCAAAGTATGCCCAGTACTGCCTCTCTGCTTCCCTCAGTTCACTGCGAAAATATAAACGAAAAAAATGAACACTAAACTGAAGACCCAAGGCCCCATTAAAAAAAGAGTGATAGTAACACTTTAAAGTGCAGTTATCAACTGATGCTCTCTTTCAACTAACTCAAAAGAAAAAAAATCCTCCCTGAGTGCAATATAGCAGTCTTTTGTGAAGTGTTTATTAAGCAAGTTGACATTGCAATGATTATATCGTGAAATTCTAGGTTAGTTCATGAAATATTAAAAAGTAATTAAAAACAGCCAAAAGTGTCATCAGCATATTTCTTTATTTGACTGTATAACAGTCTAAAAACTCAAGATTTTATTTACCATCATATATGATGAAGAAAAACACCAACTTCTTACATCTGAAAAGCTGGATATAGGTGTAGATTTTTGTGTCCCTCAACACTGAGAATGTGAATTTGTCCCATCCACAAACACAAGAGCGCAGAAAGAAAGTAGAGCTTTTATTTTGAGGGATCAAAGACATTTCCAGCATAAACTTATGCAGAAAATACACAAACTGATGCATAAACATTCACCAGAATGCAGCAAAATGAAGAAAAATGTTTTTGCAGAGGACTCCCAAACTCCCCACTCAGTATGTGTCTCCACAAATGTTAAAGCGAAACCTACGCTCTTAAAGCTGGAACCTTTGTTGTTTGTTTGTTTTGTTGTTGTTGTATGTTTAGCATTTCTCTTGAAAAACAACTCTCTCAGTTAATAATCGAAATAATTACCTTTTGATTGCCTGAATGTTTCATCTCTAGAGAATTATGTGTGATTGTGGTGGATGTGTCACTGTATCTCTGTGTATACCTATGTGCAGACACAGCATGTGGGCAGTCAGTAGCATCACCATATGTCTCTAACAGACATCGCACCTTCTCCTTTCCTGTGAATTAGGCATTTATAGATTGAATGCTCGCAGCACAGTTTGTCATGCTTCATGCACTAACAGAGCGATGGAAGTCACAGGCTTGGATCCTGTCACATTGTCACTCACAGGAAGTGATGCTGCTGCTTGTCAATGCGGTGAGCAGGGGGACCGAAATGGTGCTACTTGCTCTAAACACCCTCTCAGTGAGCTCACAGGTTTCCTGTGGTTTTCATCATTGTGTGTCGCCTGCTGCAGAGAGCAGAAAGCGTGCTCTGAAAAGAAAAACGTGCAACTGAGTCGTTTGACAGGCTCAGCGTGCTGGTGGAGGAATTTTCTCCGAATGTCCACACAGCTGGGGAAATCGGTCGCATGCGCTGAATAGAAATGATGCTCATTGTCCTCACGGCAACAGCTGTGGAGGGAAGATAGTGGCAGCAAGTGGTGCACGAGCTCCGTCACTTACACAAGCCCTTGAATTTACATATTGTCCCACATCATGTGTCACAATGAGGTCAAAGTCAGAAGGGCTTCTGCTCCATGGCCTATCAGCTCTGTTTGTATGAGTGTGTTCCACCTCATCACTCCTGGGGTGTATGACCAGGTAGTGTGTTTGTGCACAGTGTTTATGTGTCGTGCCTCTGACTGACCCTCCCCCCCTGCTGTGTGATGGTGAAGTGAGGGATTAGCGTGGATTTGATGGCCTCGGTGGGACTTAGTGTGGCGATCGGCTCTGAGTTTAGAACCTGCTGGGAGGAACTGATTACACTTTGACAACATAATGCACCTCTTGATGCTGACCGTCTCTGCTTTTTTAAGGTGGTGCATCACTTGAGGTGTATTTCTCTACATTGCTTTCACTTTTGTATAACTGATGATGAACCAGGGAGAGACTTATTTCAGTAACTAAACATTTTGTCAGAAAGCAAAGAAACAAATGAGGAGGCAGATGGCTGCCATTTTTATATTCTCTGGGATTGTCATTTTTCATTTTGGCAGGAGATTACTCAAGAGATAATGATGGATTAGAAGATGATTGCTCTTTTGTTATATTATACCCTTAGCAACATCACAGACACGTTCATGGCACAGTGTAAATATTTCCTTAAAATACATTTTGGCTGCTAGCTAAAGCCATCACACATAAATGCTTGTGGAAAATGCTCCAACAAGTATGACTGGATTTAAATAAACAGAAGTTGACTTTTATTCCAAGACTGTGATGTGATTTGAATGTAAAATACTGGGGGAAAATGACTATATACCAGTATGAATATATAGCTCTAAATGCTTCCTTTTTAACGACAGATCTACATTCTGTGAAAAAGCATGAAAAGTTATCATCTTCATTCCCAGGGCTTATTCCTACTAACTGTTCCTAAAGTCTGCACTGAACAAAAAGGGTGTTTAATTATTTGAAACCTGGATCAACATTCTTGTGCTGCTTTCAGACGCCTTTCACAAGTATTTAAACCACTGAACCGTGAGCAAATTGGTGCAATTTCTTTCAAAAACATGGGAAAAAAAGGAAATGATGAACTTGGTTAGAAATGCTCCACAAAGTAGTAGATTTAGAATTTTACAAAAAATCGTTAGGGTAAATGTTAGGGATAAAAAGTAAAAGCTAGGGAAAAACTATACTTATAGCTAATTGTCATAATTATTTTTTAATTATGACATTTTTTTATTAATTTCTATTTAATTTTTTTTGTTTACATATGCCAGACTTGCATAGCAAAAGAGATGCCTGTTAATCCATGGATACATTTTTTTTTTAAGCATCAATAACGAGCTGCAACCTTCTGGTGTGAAAAGTGAAGCCAATGCAGAAGTGCCAAAACTACGCTTCCTGTAATGGCCACTAGAGGCTGGCTCCAAAACAGAGTAAATCCCCAGAGACCCTCGTATAGAAATGTCCAACTTTACAGCAGAAATAAACATGTTTACAGCCTGGTAAAAAGAATGGTTTGTTTGGTACCTGTTCATTACAACTGCACAAGGGGAAACACTGAACAGAGGAACGTCCGCAAACTTCACCCTCCGTTCCTCTTTTCAGTGTTTGCACTTTAATGTGGTTCCAGCACCTTCTTCAATGTTTTTATGGATGTGCACATTTTTAGCTCTTGTATGTAATTGTACAAGGAGTGAACTCTCTTATAACTCAATAATTTAAACTCCATGATTTGTACACACCATTTGTGAAATGACATTTTGGAAGATCAAAGGAGCCGCTAAAATTCACCATTTTATCCATTGTAAAGTTAGCGAAAGGCTAATATTTCTGGCTTTATGCGCCACTGAGCAGCTATTACAGGAGTGAATAAGCCTCCGCCTCTAACGCTGTAGTTCTCGTTATACATCCATAACTGTATGTTTTTTAAAGACCATTTTGCTGTAAGTATTGTGTATCCGATGTTGTCAACTCATTTAGCCTGAAAATATTTATAAAGATAAAATTGCAGAAAAGAAAACCTTTATGTCAGGTGTTGAAGATTAAAAATACTGAGGGACATAAAGTAAAAGAAAATTCAAAACTACATAGCCTCAGTGGAAAATATAATATTGGAACATTGCAAGAGTTGAACAAGAATTCATAAATTTTGTTAGGACTCAAGCACTCTGAAAAAATAAAAAAATAAAACCTAAAAAAAATCTCATTACTTTGGCTTTAGTTTACTATTTTATCTCTAATACAAGTGGCAAACAAGCCTTTATCACAACCCCAGTTTGTCAGGGGATTGAGGATTATATTCGTAATTTTAGATCATATTAGTTCAATTCCAACAATCCTTTTTAAAACATCTTCAAGTTGAGCGTTCTGCTGAAGGGTGCATGAAGGAAGACGGTGCCTGTGAAGGTGTGTAATGAAAACATGAAGGGTAGAGGGGAAAAAAAGTAATCTTGCTGCCTGCTCTGCGAGATTTATTAAGGTGGACTGACTGTGGTATCATAGCAACAGATACAGATTGCTTGAGCAAATATTTCCTTAATTCTGTATTTGTTTTTAAAGGCTCTCATGTATGGAGACAGATGGTCCGAGGAAGACACGCTACCCGCCGTCCTAAATGGGTGTTTTTTAGAGGTTTTAAAAGTGTTTGCCGTGCTTTTGGCTGCACACAAGCAGTGAGCGTAAGCCAACACAGACGGCTGTTGGCCACAGTGAGGGACTTTGTCAGTTCTCAGTAAATACTCACAATATGCTGTTTGTGTACTCTGGCCTGTCTGCCTGTGAGTGCCCTCTATCTACTCTCTGACGATAGGTTTTCTGTGTCAATATTGGCCGAGCGCATATTAGGCAGCACTAACATATTTCTCTTTCTCTCTCTGTGTTGCAGTGGTGCATTCTCTGAGGTGGTGATGGCTCGGGAGAAGGCCACAGGAAAGATGGTCGCAATCAAGTGCATCCCGAAAAAAGCGCTGAAGGGGAAGGAGTCAAGCATTGAGAATGAAATTGCTGTGCTGAGGAAGTAGGTACTGCATGAGTGAGCCGTGGGGGAGTTTGTAGAAGAAAAACACCACTTTAGCGAGGGTCACCACCTCGCGGCGTCCTCCGGGAAGCTCGTGTGTGTGTCTCTCTGAGTAATGACTCAGAGTGGGGATGCTGGTGCCACTCAGTTTATTTAACAGCCATTGTCAGGCTTAATGAAGTTTTTCAGTGCTGGAAAGATGGCCATTTAATAAAACAGACCTGTCGATGCAGTAGAAAGACGCAAATATTTTTGAAAAATAAGCCTGATGACCAGAGATATCAGAGAAAAAGGGCTGTGGCATTTTCTTTTGCTCAAGAAGTAGAAAACCTGCAACTACCAGAATGCACTGCGCCACCCCGGACCAATAAACACTCTCGCATGTTGGTGACATGATGTGAACTCGTATGTGTGAAACAATGCAATTGCCAGAAGTAAATGGAGCTAATGTCAGGCTATAAACGAACTATGGTTTCATGACTTAATGTCACCACCACAACAAGACTATAAAACCGTGTTTGGCGAGCCACTTCTTAGTAACCACCTTTTAAAAGCATAAAAGCTTTAAAACTTAAGGGTGGGGTATTTATGGACATTTTTGATATTGCAGAGCCATATGTGAATGTCTCTTCAGCTCGTGTTAACCACAGACCTTTTTTTTTCTGATATCTAACCAAAAATTTTAAGTTTAACACAGTCCATCTACATATACTACCCACATTATTTTGATACAAAGCTGGTTAAAAATCGGCAAAGTATCCCTTTAAGTGATTTCTTTGTTAATCCCCTCTATACACCATTTTGGGTGTTTGTGGTGTACACACACTTGCACGCCTTCATGATAGGATTGCACTCACACCAGGTGACACTCCATCCTCCTCCAGGGCCTGATGGGTAAATCCCCTGAGAAGCTCAGTTATCAGTCACTCTCGAAGTGAGCACGCCAGTTGTTGGGTGTAGTCGCCTGGTTACAGTTGACTTCCTCCTTTATTTTTCTTCTCTCTGTTTTTTATTCCTCAACCTTTAGTCGCCCTCTCTTCATACTCTTCACTCGCCTCCGGTAGTCTAACGGCCCTCAAACTGCAACCTCATTTTCCTTCTGGACTTCGCTCTGAAAGGAAGTTGTGAAGGTTGTTTAGTCCTTTGAGACTCTCCCCGCTGCCGCCTCCTCCTCCACCCCCATCTCTTCCTTTTCAGCCACCTGCCCTTGTGAACACACTCTGTCATCTGCATATCTCCTTGCAGAAGATTTATTCCTCCTCTGGTTGCCTGAGCTCAGAAACCTAGCATCTTGATCTGTCTGGTATGCTTTTCTTCAGGTGCTCCAGCTGACTGGGGTTTCCCCCTCATGACTCATTGATTAGTGTCCCTCCCTCACACACAAAAGGTTTCTCCCTTGTGTGGAGGATACACTTTTATTTTTGACAAGCATGAACAAACATGTGCACGCACACACACACACACACACATACACACACACACACACACACACACACACAGTGTAATTACAAAGTGCTGCAGTAGAAACAAAAAAAGGTCCATTTTCAGCTGGCAGGGCTTCATTTCAACAAAGGAAAAGGCTAATTGCACCTCATTAGTGGCCTGTGCTGAAATGAACAGAGCCTGACAAGCAAAGTGAATTTTCTCTCTATCTGTCTCTGCAGGATAAAGCATGAGAACATTGTGGCTCTGGAGGACATCTACGAGAGCTCAAACCACCTGTACCTCATAATGCAGCTGTGAGTACATGAGCCCACCACACCGTTTGTTGAGGTCAGCTCTTTGTCTCCCATTCGGCTCGTCATTTGGATAATGTGTTGTGGTTTTTTGCTTGAATAAGCGTCTGTAATGTCCTTGCGGCATTTTTGCCCTCAGCTGAATGTCTAAGCGAGACACAGTAATGCTTTAAAGACAAACGGGATGTGAGAGGCATGTTTATCCGAGGGTTAGATAAGAAGATTGATGCCACTCTCATATCTGTGTGGCGGGGGTCATGTGGCGGACTAGTCCCAGTTTGTTCCTCTTAGGTATTATTGTTATTAGATGAGAGTCACAGAGCTAAGCATCTGTTTTTTTTTTTTTTTTAAAAAAAATGGTGATCTTAGAAAAACCCAGAAGGTCATTTAAAATCACCTTTTGCTGTTCTGGAGGTGTTTCCAGGATTATTACAGGCTCTTCTGAATGTAATGATATTCCATCTGCTGCCTTATATATTTCCTCTCATTGACTCACCATCAGCTCGTGGTAATACGTAACAGCATACGTTGCACGCAGAGCGAAAGTGGGTGGGGGTTGGGTTTATTTCTTAAACAGGAAAGGAAAACAGGAAAAATATCATGAACAACTTGGCAAGAAATGTCCCTCAAATTGCAAAAAAATAGTGAAAGGTGGCAAGGTAATGATCTAAAAATTAGCTGGGGCACATTATTAGAAATTATATTTAAAAAAGTCCAGAAAGAATTATTAGTATTACATTATATTATTGTAGTTGCTCATCCCTGTTTCCCATGATTTTGAAAAAAATCCTAACAATTTTCTTAGGTTATAAATGATTAAGGCTGTATGATATGCAAAACAAGTCACATTGCAATTATCTTGATGGATATTGCGAAGTTTTTGCATTTCATTTTCTCTGAAAAAAGAGAAGATGATGAGATATGATGATGATGTGAATTTTTGCTATATGACACTGCCCATATTGCTATTTTGATAGTAGGATTAATTGTGCAGCACTATTCTGTATCATGAAATCCCACCAGCTGAATAGGGTAAGAATCTAACTGGTGTTTTACGTGCATCATCGCCACCAAACCACAAATGTATTTTCTTGCGTCAAATGATTAACTGCAGTGCATTGTGGGTGATACAAACTTCTGGAGTGACCATTGTTGTTGTTATCTCACTACCTTAGCAAACCGATGGTCAATCTGAGCAAGTTTGCTGTAGTTTTTCAGACAAATGGAACAACACTTATGATGACAGTGGGAATTCTGCATAAGAGAAATCAACAAGGGCATGTTAAACGACTATTACAATGCAGACATTGCTTCCTATGCTTGCACATTTTTATGACACAAGGAATACATGAACACATTATTTTTTTGTTGAAATATAAACTAATAGAAAGTTACATTAATATCCTCGAGAATTATTTTCAAATTCAGAAAGCACACATGATTTCAAGCTACCACGCTGTCATCACTTGACTAGCAGAGACTCGAGAAAGTCACTGCATCTCGACAGGACACTATCTGACACCTGACGCTCAGTAAAACCGCAACTTGTTATTTTTACACTTCAGGCTCGGCTGGCAGTTTCCCTCGCCCCTAAGCTAAAATAACTGTCTCCTGGCCACAGCTTTATATCACTGCACAGACGAGAGCAACAAAGACAATAAGCATATTTTCTATGAACCCTTAAAGTTTTAGCTTTTATTAAGAGCTGTTGAGTCCACTTAATGGTCATTTTGAGACTATAGTTCAAAGTGTTGAACTTTGTGGCAAATGTCTCGTTGCTAAATGTTTTTCAGCTTTTGCGAAGGTCTATGTGTGAAAACCTCAGAGTTGTTATCCTGTGTGTCCCCCCCAACATCATTTCACAGTGTTTGTGACTAATGCACCTGCAATTAAGTCACAATTATCTGCCCTCACTGTACCTCTGTAAGATGGGTACTGTTGCCTTGAAGTCTCAATTATAAAAAGAAGTCAGTCTTCCTTGAAAGTGGGAGCACACTGTAACCAATGCTCAACTTATTATGAGTCTTTTTGCCTTTTGCTGGTGCATCAGCTGCACTTCAGAGTTACATAATGTGACAAAGGGACAAGTCTCTAAGTCAAGATGACGTGATGAATCCTAGAAAAAAGTATTTGGAACAATGAAGTTTCTTAGCAGTACTGACTGATCTAACTACAGCTGCAAAATGATGATCACGTTTAATCCTCTATCAGGTGTTGCACTGAGCCAGCGGACATCAAACTTTTTTCTATCACGCCCCTGTTCAGAAGCTGAAAAAACTTCTTGGCCCACATCCCACTATTTTTATCAACCATTAACAATAACTGCAGAAGAAACTAATAAAAAGGATCCATGTTGAATTTGAGTGAAATAAAGTTCAGTGTTACAGCATCAGTTTAAGAAACACTGCACTAAACTAAATAAGATATTTCTTTTTTTGGTACTGTACATGCACCAGTTTCATTTTTGTGTCCCACTAATAATTTAACCCTTTATTTGTGTAAAATTTTGCAAAACAAATGTACAAAGTGCTTCAGTCAAAAAATAAGAAAGAATAAGTAAATACATACAATAAATAACAATAAGTAGCTAAATAAATTTGGAGAATTTGCAAATGTTTTGATCAATTAACTTTGATCAAATAAATTAGAACAGACAAATCATGAAAGACCACTTACTGCAGAAATGCAGGTGTGTAAAAATGAATATTTATGCCTCTGTGTCGGTGATAACTCAAGAATGCCTAGGGATTTTTTTCTTTTTTGGCACAAACGTCCATTTTGACTCAAGGATAAATTGAATGGATTTTGGTGGTCAGAAGTCAAGGTCACTGTGATAATACATCCGTCTCATTCTCATTAATGTGATAGCTCAAGAACACCTTGAGAGAATTTCTTTAAATTAAGACTCAGCAATGAACTGATTAGAATTTGGTTGCCAAAAGTAAAACTGATACAGTAATAAAGGCAAGTGAGGTATGGTTTGCTTAAAAGCCCATGTAGGTTAACCTGGCAACTACAAATGCTAAATACCAGTCAGCCAATCAATCATTTGTATTCCCAGTGTTTCGATATAAAATATTTAGTGATTTCTTGATGAATACCATAAAATATACCAGTCTTATGTGCATACAGGGTGTCTGGAGGCGAGCTGTTTGACCGCATCGTGGAAAAAGGTTTCTACACAGAGATGGACGCCAGTCGGCTCATTCGACAGGTTTTGGATGCAGTCAACTATCTGCACTCTATGGGCATCGTGCACAGAGACCTCAAGGTACAGCAGTATTTAATATTCATGAAACATTCCTCACAAAATTTACAGCTCTGTTGTTTGTTTGCCACTCATCTCGTCAGTGGCACTGTAAGGGGAAATCCCCGCTTTTTAACCTGTGTGCATGATATTACATGAACGCTTCATGAGGATCACCCGCAGAGGTCAAAGGTTGGGGATTTTCCTTCTCGGTAAAACTGATGAAGCCTCTTGGATGAGCCACAAAAACTCCCCCCTAACTCTTGACTGACAAATCCAGGGGATTTAGTCTCATATTTTGTCTGATATCTTCCTGCCTGGATGACAGAAATTAATCCACACAGACAGTCCATGAGGTCATCTGAACACAGACAGTTATTTTTAAACTGTTTTCCTCTTCTTTCCAGCCAGAGAACCTGCTGTACTTCAGTCCCCACGATGAATCAAAGATCATGATCAGTGACTTTGGCTTGTCAAAGATGGAGGGGACAGGTGACGTGATGGCCACTGCCTGTGGGACTCCAGGATACGTGGGTGAGGACGTCCTCTTAGCTCTGGAAACTTCCTCTGAGATAATTAGATCCACTAGTTGGCTAAACATGATCTAATCTAATCTGCCAGGAGCTGCAGGTCAACCTTAGCCATCTGCTTCAGGCAAACACACAAAACATTTACGTTCTTCTCCTGCTCTGTGTCACACTGAAAACTGTCTGCATTGTTCCATTCGATGAATACTGTATTTTCTGTCCAAATTAAAAATAAGAATTTCATTGTTCCAGCCCCTGAGGTTTTAGCTCAGAAGCCGTACAGTAAAGCTGTGGACTGCTGGTCTATTGGGGTCATCGCTTATATCCTGTAAGTGCACACCTTTAAATATGCAAGATCAATTACTGAAGCCTATATAGTGTATGTGTGTGTTTGTGTTGACTTGATTTTGAATTTTTTTTTTCATTATTAAACAGGAAACCTGAAAACCACCAAGGAAAACCGCACTGCGATTTAAAATCTTTTAATCAAAGTTCCCTTACCAAGAAAGTTAGAGCTACAAACATCATGAAACAGATAACAAGATTAGAGCTGAAAAATTGACTAGAGTCTATAGCCGTGCTAGATCTATAAGGCTGTACTTAAGCAGTGTCATTGCTAATGTGCTGATGTTATTAAGTAACTAAAACCTCCACTTCTGGCTTGAGTGACTCCTCCCTGGAGTATTTAAAAACGTCTCTTAAATGGACAGGGCAGGGAGGGGGGCTAAGACACACCCAGTAACCCAACCATGCCACCTCTCAATCCACAGCACCTCCCTGCCGCCCACACACACACACACACAAAATAGTCTGTTGGTGAGAGGGCGGTGATGGGGGCTCAGTCGGTGATGAAAGCAGGCTCTTATTGCCAGGATCAGCCAATAGCACAATTCAATTACATAGTCAGGGTTCAACCTTTAGAGGGCACAATATGTAGAATTTTAATACTTTGTACTTAAATGACAGGGTAAGGACCTGAATCAAAAAACAATACATATTATATATATAATATATATATATATATATATATATATATATATATATACAGGCACAATATATATACACATTGCTTTTCAACTGAAAAAAAGCAGTTTAGTGGTTTAGTTACTCTTTAAGCAGGTACCATGTTCATTATTATATGCCATATTACAAATCCACACTACTACTACTATATATTGATTTTAAGCAGGTTTTAGTAATTAGTGCATTCACGGTACTATTACATTTTCGGGAAAAAAAGATTTTTGTGAGGTTTTTTTGGCAGTTTGATCGACAGCTGACTTCACACGTATTGCATTATTTCCTGTTAATTGTAAATAGTTAAGTAGGCTATATATCTGCCAGGCGTCCAGTGATGATTAGCCTCTGGGGGCACACATT
Organism: Plectropomus leopardus; assembly: GCF_008729295.1. Classification (NCBI taxonomy): domain Eukaryota; kingdom Metazoa; phylum Chordata; class Actinopteri; order Perciformes; family Serranidae; genus Plectropomus; species Plectropomus leopardus. Next base: position 9,037,315 of record NC_056473.1, on the reverse strand, counting down.
TATTTTTTCTATGTGGTGAAGGCATGATCTGCCCTTCTCTGCCAGTAATTAGGATTCTTCATCTAGGGACCGTGAATACCTGTGCCAAATTTCATGGCAAATGTTATTTTGCTAAAAACCAAAAATGTGAATCTGAATGGTGCTAGTTGTAAAGTCAGACAGTCATTAAATTAATTTGGATTCATCCTCTGGGGACCATAAATGTCTTTAAAACATGTCATGGGAAGCATCATGATGGCTGTTAAGATATTTCAGTCTGGACCGGTCACCCACAGAGTTACACCGTAGTGTGACTGAAATGCTAAAATATATAAAACCATCAATAAGGATCATGAAAAGATCTCATATGAAAAACAACACAATGTTTCACATTAAAGACAACCTAAATCAGTCTAAAACCATCAAACCTGAAATAAATCCTGAATCAAACACCATTTAATGTGGAACAACTCTTTGTAGTCAGAGTGATTCCCGAAGCCACAGTTCAGCTTTCAGCTTTCAGTTAAAAGAAGCTGCAAAATAAGTAATTGCTGTTGCCTGTTAGCAAAGAGAAAATCCCCCGTTTTGTTATCCATTTGTTTGGTGTGAGGAATTTTGAGGTAATTAACTGGAAGCCCTCTCAAATGAGTTTTCTGCTTGGTGGTTGTTATGGAATGATTCAGACTGTTTCATAATTAAGATTACAGTTTAAATATAAAGCATGACTTTGTTATAGAATTGCATGTCATTTATTTCCCCCATATCATACAAAAATGTGACTGTTTATGTCCCATTTTTCCCTTTTAGCATTCATGTCGTCTCTGAAATCCCTCTGAACCGTCTCTTGTTGCATGCTATATGAAAAATCTAACTGCCAGTAAATGAGATTAGGCTGCAGCAAATCCTTTTTAGATTTGGGTTAAAGTTTCTAACATCAGCTGGATGACGGCACTCGCACAGACTGTTGTGTAATCCTCCATCTTCATCTTCCCAGGCTGTGCGGTTACCCTCCTTTCTATGATGAGAATGATTCGAAGCTCTTTGAGCAGATTCTCAAAGCAGACTATGAGTTTGACGCACCGTACTGGGACGACATATCAGACTCCGGTGAGCAGTTATTTGTGTGTCCATATCTCTGTAAGTGTGTGTATGTGTACATTGTGTTCTGAGACTATTATTCAAAACACAGTATTTTTAGGGGGCCCCATTGTTTTCTAACCGTTTTCAAAATGGGAACTGATGTGTGATGCTCCAAAAATAAGCAAAATCAGTAAAGAAATACATTTAATACATTCCTAAAAAATGCAGGTGGTTAAAGGTTCAGTATGTGACATTCAGAGCAGTAATATAGCTGCAAACCATGATTTGCTGTATAAACCTATAGTGGAATAATGGTGCCCTGACAATGAAGTCATGTTTGCCATGTGTGTTGTTATTAGAGCTTCTCTGTGGTTTGCTGTGTTTACCCGGCCCAGCCATGCTTGCATGTTAGTGCCTGTGTGTATCCTATTGGCTGGCAATTTTTTATGAACAAGCTCCATTTTATATGCCTTTTTATGCACTCTGGCATCTTATTTACCTTTTAAAAATGGTTTGTTTTCTTTTTACTTTCCAATTAACTACAAATTGTGATGTTAAAAACATCAGTGGTTGTTTGTAATTAGTAGTACTTATAGAAACATGATACAACTGCTATTATCAAAAATGTATTGACTAGTGTTGCAAAAATGGTTAAAGTTGAGATTTTGATTAATGATATATTATTTTTGAGACAGATGACAGATTATCAGATCTGTGGCCTTTTTTATTATTAGGCCTATTCCTAAAATATGTAAAACGCTCAGGGCTGAGGCATCAGATGGCCAAGCCTGGAAACATGCCTGCGTGCAGCCCTTGTATTGATATTACCTTAGTATTTTCTTAGGTTTAAATAGATCCTTGTCTGAGAAAATGTATCGAGGAGTCCTGGCAGGCTGCAAGTTATAGTGCATGCCACATAACTGCAATGTCCTGGGGTCAATTCAAGCCTGGAGACCTTTGTTGCGAATCATACCCCTCACTCTCTGACCTCCTGTTTACAGTCTGCCTCTTCACTGTCATCTCTCAAATAAAGGCAAAAAATGCCCCCAAAAAAATCTAAAAAAAAAAAGAAAGAAATTCTTCATCTTATGAATGTTTCACAGCTGTTGTTTCCAGGGTCCTCTTTAAAAACAAGCCTAATGGAACATTGGTATTTAATATGCGTGCTACCTCAGCTGCCTCGTTGTTTTCTCTATAATTACAACTTAATTACACAGTTCCATCCAGAACTCTTCACTGTTGAAGAATATGCATGTTCTCATCTGGACATGTTCTTGACCTTGTTCATGCTCTCCGCAGCCAAAGACTTCATCAGCTGCCTAATGGAGAAGGACCCAGAGAAGAGATTCGAATGCGACCAGGCTCTTCAGCACCCTTGGTGAGAAACTTACCGCTGTCACACTGCACCACAAACAGACAATCACAGGGAGCCACACACATCTTGCTGTGATCAAACAGCAGTATGATGCAGATTGCCAGGCTTACGCATTTTCATGGAGAGCATGTCCTCCCACTGTCATCTGTCGCCATGGCTCCGAGCCGCGAACCCACCTCTGCTTGGCACCGCCAGTCCTCAGAGAGAAATCTGCTGAATAAATGGCTGCCAATTAGTGGCTGGCGTCCTGAAGGATCCTTGAAGAATGTGGAAGCTTTAATGAACAATTAGGATGTCTTCCCAGGCCTAAGCCAGTGCTAACGAGAGCGAGCCGGCGTGGGCTGCTGTCTCCGGCTGAGGTGGCCAATATGAATCGGCCTGTTAGCCATTAATGGGCCTTTTGGGTCCCGGGCAGGTGGTCCCGCAGATACAAATATGTGGTTTGTGACAGCGCTAACAGGTGTCATGACAGAGAGAAATGGCTTTCATTGACAAGGTTTCATACAGATATATTATGATGAATGTGACAGAAAGTGATGCATGTGTGTGAGCTCCTGCAGAAACATCGCCTCATCAGTCAAAGATGTTTTGCAGAATAAAAATAAATCATCCAAGCGCACAGGAAAACAGCATGAGGACGACTCCCAGATGTATTACAGATACTAATATAAACCATTCAGGGTAGAGCAGTGTGTGTGAATTGTAAAGATGTATAATCATAAGTAGATAATGGATTCCAAGATGGTGCCTATTTGTTTCAGTCTGGGATGTATTACGATACCTGGATACAGCATTGAAGGGGGGACTCTGTTCTTTTCTGTGAAAGTTGCTCAGTGGTGAATGAAGCCAAAAATGCTCAATTTCCATATTATAAAAGGAACCCGGATCCTCTGCATTTTGGGGCCCATAGAGCAAGAGCACTAGAGACTCCAAGCACGGCTGAGTGCAGCAGAGCGGCCTACATCCACTGGCGAAGTGGCTTTCAGTTCAGCACTCAGCTAACTTGAACTGGGATAAAGTTATTTAATTTTGCAGCTCTTCCAAACTTTACATTGGTTGTCATATCAAATTAATGAAATCTTGATATAAAAATGAGTCCTTGGGGGGGGGGGGGGAGGGGGGCGGGGGGACTCAAAAAAATGTATCCTATGATTCTCAGATGTCTCTTCCCCAATGTGAGTCCCCAATCTATCCCAGACATTCCAGTACTGCTGTTTGGCCACTATGAAAATTGTCTTTAGTGTCCAGTGGGCTTCCTGATGGTTTTCAATGGAATTGCTTGCTGCCAAAAAGAGACTCAGGTACAGCACTGAGGGCGTGGCCTGGTTCATTCACAGAGAGTTGCTCAGTGGCGCATAAAGTCAAAATGATTTAACTGCTGCATATAAAATTAGTGGATGAATTGCACTGCTTCCAGTTTAGTGCTCCATATGCTTGAATAGGGATAAAATGATTCAATCTGGCAGCTGTTCTAGGCTTTCAAAATGTTATAGGAATGAATTGAGTCATTTTGCAGGGGATGTCTCTTTCACCATGTAAGTCAATGGGGAAAAAGCCTTTTTGGCCTGCAGGTCATCACATGATGGTGTAATTATACTGTGCGGCCACTATGAAACTGGCTACAAAGCCTGGCTTCTTTGAGGTTTGCAAAAAAGTTTCTAGCCTGGTCTCATTTTTGAGTTAAATGTAGTCTGATATCATTTGAAAGCTGTTGTTTGCATTTGCCCTTAATTGATTAAGCAACAATCTATTTATCAAGTTTGCAATATTTAGCACAATGTCGCGAATGACCACCAGGGAAAATTGCAAGCAAGGCTGAACGGTGCATTTTTTATTGATATGATCTGAGAGAACTTGACTTTAATTTTCAGGATTGCGGGAGACACAGCTCTTTGCAAGAACATCCACGAATCGGTCAGCCGACAGATACGGAAAAACTTTGCCAAAAGCAAATGGAGGGTGAGCACAAGACAAATAAAAACACAATATTATCCATCTTTTTCAATAGCAAAAACATACAGTGGCGTGCCTGTCGTTGGTATTAAATTTCTCTGTTTATACTCTCTCTTCACAGCAAGCCTTCAATGCGACGGCTGTGATCCGCCACATGAGGCGCCTACAGCTGGGCACCAGCTTTGGCAGCAACATTCACAACAGCAACTCCGTGTCCAACCCTCAGAGCCGCGCGCCGGCCAAGAGCCAGTCTGTGGACTGCGCCCCACTCTCCCTGACGGACTGTGAGTGACACTTCAGATGTCTCTGCAGACACAAACATGTCCAACTTTAAGTGCCGCACTCAGCCGAGCTCTGTTGCCCTTTTTTATTGAGGCGATTGGAAATGATTTAGTTAAAAATAAAGCCTCAAGACCTTTTTAAACAAGCCAAAGTGATTTGACATGAGCCATGGGGTCACAGCATTTCTGGCGCCATTTAATTTATCAAATTTAATCTGTTACAATAACACATCTTTATCAGTTTCTTTAGCAGCCAGCAAACGTTTGTTGGTTGCAGTTTTTGAAATAGGCTGATGAAGATTTTCTGCTGTTCTTTGTTTAATAATTCTACATTAAATAACTGGATTTTGGACTCTTGGTTTAGAAGTCACACTCAGATTTGAGAAAATGTTAAATCAATAAGTAGACTTTACTATTTGCAGACTTAATGTGCCCATCAGCTTTTGTATATTGCTCAAGTATATTGGGTTTTATATATTTTAATGGTGAAAGTCGGTACCATATGCTGTGAATGAACAGGGGTGTTTGAGTAATTTATCTTAACTCCACTAACTTCATGGTTTTTGTCAGCAAATAGTTTGCTCAGTTGTCATTAAAATAGCTCAGTATTATTCTATTTCCAAGGTCAAGAATGAAACTAAGAAAATTAAAGAAAAAGTGTGGTGCTTTGCTCTATTTTTCTCATAGTCAATAAATCAATGAAAAGGCCATTCATTATTATGGTTCACAAGATTACATTTCTGTCAATGCGTTTTGCCTCTTTTGCCCTCTTTAATCAATCAAACGTGATTGGTAATGAATTTTAATACTACTTGGACTACAAATGAACACCAGAGTGCTTCCAATAGCATAACCTTTGCCTGAAGATATCTGTATATATAGTTTATAGAAAAAGTAAGTGAAATAGTTATGTAACTCATTTTTAGAAAGTGAGCATAGAGAGAGAAGTTCAAACCCTGGCTCCTTTCTCACCTATGCACAGCTGGCCAATGACAGCATGAAGTGGGTGCAAATGTAATTAAATGTCTGCAGAGTGAGCGGGTCTCTGAAGCTATTTGACCATAACGAGCACTTTTAAAGCCGTATATGGGTGCCTTTAACTCGATACCATATGATATGATACGATACGATGTACTTTATTGTCCCCATAGGGAAATTTGTCTTGAATTTTTATTATGCACCTATAAATACATTCAAAGTCACAATAAAAAAAAAAAAACACATATGAAAGGACCAGCACTAGATGTACCAAATCAAGCAAATAGTCCAAATTGCACATACAAACTATTGCACATACATTGCACTGAACTCATATTGCACACACCCCGCTGTACATAACATTATTGCACAATCCCTCCAGTCTTAAGCAGCATTGTTTAAAAGTTTGATGGAGGTAGGAACAAATCAGTTTTTAAAATGGTTGAGTTTGCAGTGGGGAAATTTGTATCATCTGGCAGAGGGCAAGAGTTAGACTGCAAGAACAGACTGCTCAGACATCGACTGGAGGGGCTGGTATTCACTTCTTCCCATCACCTTCATGGCGGTGTGTATGTAGATGAGCAAGCTTAGTTTTTAGATGTACAGTGACAACACATATCTGACTATGCTCTCTAGTATGGCCTGATAAAATAAAAACACATTGATGGTTGTGGTCTTTTCAGGACAATTTGTTGACAATAATCAAAGCACAGAACATTTCCAAACCTACCTTTGAACTCTAATTTTTCCTGCTTGTCAAATAAAACAAAGTTAACAACATGAAACTCTTTGCTGAAACTATGTTTTCCACAGGTCCCCCGATAGCACCTTTGCCCTCTGCTGTTAAAGTGTACAATCATGACTCTGAAGATGCCTCCTCTCCTACACGAGAGGAACCGTCTGTGGTGGCCGAGCCATCACGGCCCCGACCCTCCACTGTTACGGTCATCCACACTGGGACTAAATGACGCCAGGTTCCGCGGGAGGTAAGCTGGGAGACCACCGAGCTTTGAGACGGGATTCAACCATCCCAGGCCTCAACGCCGTCGCCCAGTTTTCCCATCCCGCATCCTCCCATCTGTTTCTGCTAACCACGGGAGGAATTTGAGGAGCGTTGGCTTAGCTCCATTTACCATGGCTCAGCATGGCACCCTGGCTGCTTCCCTCCCCACCGTCTTATCAGACCTGGAAGTACAGCGGGGATGATGCTCAGCAGAAGTTGTTGTTGTGGAAGCCATGTTAATGCTGGATCATGATTGAGTGGCAGATAAACAAGCAGCTGGGAAGTGCCACACAAAGGGAACTCTTTATTGAAGCTGCTATCAGTTTGGATTGCGAGCGTGTTGAGAGATGGACACTCCGTTTTATGCCTTGTGTAAATATCCTGCCTGGAACTGCTGAGTGGAGTCGTGTTTTACAAGTGAAATTTAAGCTTCAAGCTGTGGTAAAAAAATTGTGACATCACCTGCACTCTGAACTTCTTGTAGTTTCTTTAACAGCTCTTGTTAATTTGCTGTAGTATTTGCTACAATGGCTCCCAACAGTGTGACAGTATGTGTTATCTCTTTGTTTTAAAGTGTGTCGACAGGAAATACGAGCTGGACGGCGGGCTTCAATCATGGCTGTGATAGGTGAGAGAGCCAGTGCTTTGCACTAAGTGTATTGGATTATTTATTTTCTTACAATATATTCTGACTTTTGTAAGGGATGTGTAAATGTGTTGTTAGACTGGACTGAAGAGCTGTCTATTAAGTGATAAAATAGGGTATCTAATAGTTGTTACTTTGTAATTGCTGTTCATTTTTTTGACGTGACTGTGAAGTTCTCCTTGACCACAGGAGGGCAACAATGTGTTGTTGCTGTGTGACCAGTTCTCAGGGAAATGCTCCATCATGAAGCCAACAAAACCCCTCTCACTGCTGATGAGGACTCTGATAGGGCAATAGCTGAAAGGTAAAACCTCCAAACTGTGCATATTATTGTAATGTGCCACTGGGAGAGTTTGACGGATGCTTTCTTTCTTTAAATCCATCATTACTGACGGTATGAGTGTAATGTAACTCACACTGAATGGATTGTTTTTCCCTTAAAGGTCCAGAGTGTTGGATTTAGGGGGATATACTGGCAAAAATGGAATATAGTATAACACGTATGTTTTCTTTAGTGTAAAATCATCTGAAAATAAGAATTGTCATGTTTTTGTTACCTTAGAATGAGCTGTTTATATCTACATAGTGAGCAGGTCCTCCTACATGGAGTCTGTCATCTTGCACCGCCATGTTTCTACAGAAGCCCAGGACAGACTAACCAAACACTGGCTCTAGATAGGGCTCCATTCCAACACAGTCTTATCCCAACTCGTCAAATCCTGATGCTTTGTCTGTGGACCTACTTGTCAAAATATGCAGTAATTTTGGATGTTCAAGCTTGTTACATGCATTGTGTCTCTTCAAAATACACTTCTGTTATAATCATATAGTCTTTTAACAATTAACTTAGAAGGTAGGTAAAAAAAAAAAACCTTGTTTACTTCCTTAGGTTTGGGAAACAAAAACATGTGGTTTGGTTTACAAAAAAAAAAAACGTAACCATAAACGTCATGTAACGTCATATGATATACCTCACTATTGCTGCATGCTACACATACTAACACAATACGTTATTAAAATTAAAATAGCGCCACTGACTTTTGGTTTCGCGCAGAAAACAAACCGAGGGCTCCCAGGTGAAAGTCCCGAGGTTGTTTGACCCATACACCTCCATTCCCACCCTCCCTATGTTGACTTTCTTACTATTCATATTAAGGTAGTTAATGGTGGTGTCACATGCCAGATGTGTATCATTCCGATGTGAAGGGTGCCTCTGTGCATCGGTGTCTGACACTGGGGGTCCACTAACAAAGTGGTGGTACTTGACACTCTGGGAGTGAGAACGGGCTGGCCATTCATGTTTTCACGGCAGCCACCATAAGCAGCCCCTCCACAAGCAATGGAAGAAATGAAAAAAAAACATCACGTGAAATTGCTTTATTTGGTGTTTTTACCAGTTTTAATCACCTAGTACGTTTGTTTTGGAGAAGAAGGGACCTCAATGGATAATTCGGCTACCGATAAAAACCTCCTGGATAGTGAACACTGAAGGAATCCTTACCGGGAGAAGTTTGCACTGATTGCAATCTGCAATCCTCATATGCCCCTAAATCCCTCTAAATCTTACACACTGTTTTTTATAAACCTTGAATTATATTTGGATTAAAAGAAAGTGTTTATCAGTGAAGTGTGCATTCATGTCTCCAGTAAAAATGTAAAATGTATCTCAATACCTATTGCAGAATCAGTGAAATCAGTAGTGTACAGTTTCAGCAGTGGTAATATCATGCTCTGCTTCTGCTCATGAAGTGGCTGGTCTGAGAACAGCTGACTCACTCTGTGTTTAATCACTGTGCTTTCATACCAGCCTGTTGAATTTAGCAGAAAGACTCTTTCTCACTCTATCTCCCGCTCGCTCTCCAAAGACTCTCACACAGAGAAGAGCACGGATCTGTCTTTGTATTTTCTCTGTGGTACCTCTATTTGATTTTGAACATGAATGGGGAATAAATGACACTCCACCAGAACATGCCCAGTATTGAGGGCTCTGCCATCTTGAATTATCTAGAAATGTTGTGGTGAATATTGAATATTTACTGTAAATACAAATCTAAACAACACAGTTAGCTTGGGTCTTGAGTGTTTATTTTGGTCTTCCCTTTCCCCCAACCATGGCTTTACAAAAAACATCAACAGAAAGCAAAAATATGAAGCATTTAAAGTCACTCAGTTTGCATGTATATAAAGTTGTTGCAGAAATGTGCTTCAGAGATTCATGTAACAAAAAGAGGCTTTTTTCAATTTTTTATTTTATTTTTTTACACAAGTTGTCACCTCTTGAAAGGAGGTAAATATCAGGTTAGTTACAGTTTGGACACATTTCTAAACATTAAGTGTTAGAAGATTTAACTAATGTCTTCACAAGTTAGTAAATGTAGAGTAAACACAGTGTGTATTTAAGTAAATACAGTTTATTCACATGTATTCTTCTTCTGGTGTATAGAATAAACTCATTGCACATCTTTTTAACCCAGGCCTCCTTAACAGCTTAAAAACATACTTAACAAAATTTAATCTTCTCAGCACTTAATGACTTTTCCTAACTCTATTTCAGGAGTTGGCCACAGGCTTCTGTTTGGAGTTTCAGAGACTCCAACTGCTAAATACAGTGGATTTTCATCTGTTTTCTATCTATGATTGGAGCTGACAGGATGTTTTTATGCAGCATTACTCCTCAATAGTCCTGGAAAAAGTGTTTTTGGATTTCTGTTTTGTAAAAGTGTGTTCTAATCAGGAACTTTTATGGGCTCTAATTCCTCCCAAACATTATTACCTTCCCTATCAAGGATAACATAAGTACATACAGTATCTTTGTCTGTGAATATCCTTTTAGGTTATTTTTGCTTTTTTTAAGCAAACCTGCCAATTATTAACTGGTTCCAATTTCTCTGTTGCAGTCATTATATATGTATTCATTATTATTCTTGGGGTTTTTTGTAATCATATTTTGAACACTGGGTGCTGGAAGGTGGTCTAGGTGGTAGGTGAGAGTGATGAGAAATGAAGATGAGCACAGAGTCTTGCTCGTGTCGCCATGCACAGTAATGTTTGTTGTATTCGTGGTAGTAGAATTAACACGCTTACAAGCTAGAAGATGTCTGTGTTGAGTTCACACGTCCAGACTAGTTTCTCTTAGTCTAGCTATCACTTGGTGGGTTTCAGTGGCAACAGTCACCTCCTTCTGACATTATCTATTTTTCTTAGTCCACTATATTGTAGAGTTGACTATTTTTGGTTTTTGGCTGTTTAATTAAGTCAGTTTAGGTTTTGGGGAAATTGTGGCATATTTTGTAGACTAGACAAATAATATTAAAAAGCAAAATGCAGATTCATTGATAATGACATTGTTAGTTGCAGCCCTATATAAAATGGATATATATTTAATAACGTTTTATGCTTATTTCTGTACTGTGCCACCTCTATTAAATGTGTAAGCCCAGTTTGTGACAAAGAGAGGCATTTAAACACCTTTCTTCATGCTGAGTTTAAACTCATTTTCAAAGAAAGGTAAAGGTTTGGCGGGAAAAAAACCCACACAGCAGTGGGATTTACCAGCTCCCAAACAATGAGGAGGAACAACACAAGGGTTAAAAACAAGCTGAATATCTCATTCTGTAGCTGATGTGTTTACTGTCAGTGTCAGAGGAGAAAAGCCTCATTGTGTAGAAGTTTCTTTAAAAGCTCACAGCACCACCTCTCCTTTCTTACTCTCCTCTGTCTCAGATGGACTGACGGTTGTACTCTTGAGGAGGATGCATCCCGTCGTAGTGAAACTCCCTCCACTGCTCGGTGCTCTCTCTGCTCCTCTCGTTTTGTTCTGGGAAGATCATGAGAATTTTAGTAGATGAATGAGTAGGTCGAGTGAATGAGCTCGTCGCTCTCATCTACATCAGATATACCATCATGCTCCTCTTCAGCGTAGCTCTCAAATTCGTTCCTCTTCTCCTCGTGAAACTCTCTCTTTCGTTCATCCGCAGCCAGAGTCAGCCTCTGCTCAACTGCAAGCACAGGAGGAGGAGGAGGATGAATTGACTGAGTGTAGAATGATAAAAATCTCAGATTCAGTTATTTATGGTCATATTTTTTTAATACATATTGATTCATTGTTGTTGTTATTAGCAGTATCACCTTTAAGTTACCTGTATAAGTGACTTTACTTACATTGAAAACATCTAGATGTTCAAAAATTATGCTGATATAATATTTATAACAAATATATTGTGGAATTATTGGATTTTGGATTGGATTTATCATATTAACAAAAATTTACAATCAGAAAACTTTGTGTTCTCTAATAGGTTTTGCTTAATAGGCATCTAAACTGAACGAGCTGGTTGAGCAAGTTTAGAGAAAATGACTTACAATCACCTGACTTTTTTGGAGGGTTATTATTTATATCATCTAGCTCAGTAACTGGATAAAATTCTGTGTTAAGTACAACACGGAAAAAAGTACAACAATTTTCTCTGAATATGCTCTATCAAAGAGAGGACGATTAATATGACATAATCTGAAAATTAAACTGCATCATTTAAAGAGGAAGCGCACTTTCACCTACAAGAATAGACACACACTCAACACAATGACGGTTAAACATCACAAAACTACAATCTCAAAAAATACCACAGAACTGAATCACCGTGTCTGAACAAAAGCTGCTTTTTGTGAACTTCATAAAGCTGTCATTGTGGTGAAGCTGTGATTCACAGAAGCTGCTTGTTGCCAAGGCCGACACTCATAAACACAAAAACCTGGACCCCTACGTGAGAGAAAGAAGTCTAGTGAGTAAAATCTCACCCTTCTTACCAGATCCAGAAATATACACGTGGGTAGAAAGCAAAATTAAACAATAAGTTTACAATTTTCAAGTCAATCTTAAAGGAATATTTTACTCACAAAATGAGAAAAAAATGAGAAAATTCTTATTGAATTAAAGTGGTCTCCATTTAACAACAGCAAAACCATATCAAAATAACCATTTAGAAACTCTCACAAAACTAATGATAATCCTAAATATAATCCAATTAATTCTAATCCAAGTCTCATTTATTTAGTTGCATGCTCAGTACTTCCCAAAAAGATGATATACAAACTTTCATTTGGGGGTGAAATATTCCTTTAATGCAAAAATCACAAGCATGTACAGTATGCACAAAGAAGTCATGGGTTCATCAGAAGCTATTATGAGACTTCATCAGTCTGTTAGTCAGTCAAGTGTGTATTTTCCAACATGACAGTCTCTTTCGTAGAGATGGATTCCATTTTGGATCCGTTTCCAAGTTGGTACTAATATAGACACAGAACAAGTGACCTGCGTGTTACCTCTGGCCAGCAGGACCGGGTATATGAAGAAGTCCAGCACATTAATCATCTGTCATGTTAGTGAAACTCACACACTGACTGCAGTAACATCAGAGAGCCATTAGCTAAGATAAGAAAGGTTTGGGATAGCCTCGCTAACCTTTCCAAAGTCCAGTCACAACCTTTGACCTTTTACCAGGATTCCCAGCACAAGTCTGTGCATGTTGGAGCCGAAACTCGTGCTGAGAATTTAAGCCACTAAGTTTCATATTACAAGATTTAATGTTTATCAGATTGGAAGATGAACTGCAGATCAGTATCCTGACTTGCAGATGAAAACATTTAAGGGCACCTTATTTTTAGTTTATCTCTCTCTGCACAGCAGCGTTATTCATCATTTTCTTGACCTGATACACCACAGCAGATCTTATTGCTCACCAGCTCCCACAACAAGTCAAACACCAGCATTTAGACACTGATGTCTATATTTTGATGTCAATACTTTCAAATTCACTTTATCCACCTACTGAAACATGTAATACATTTATCAAATATTTTCCTTTGCAAATTTAATTTGCCTGCCAACGAGATGTTGTGCTTTTATGTCATTATGCAGCAGGAGAGGCTCTTCAAAGTGAGCACAATTTATCTGTCTCACATTTTAAACTTGGTTTTTCTCTGACCCCTTTCTGCCTGTGTGTCGGCACATTCCACATTCAACTCCCAACCAGCCGCTCACCCACTCACTCTCAGTCCATCTCGGTCTTTTCACTGTGTTTACTGCTTTGTGTTCACTTTATCCCTGCTTTTAACTGCACAAAGTGTCTTTTTGTTGTTGTTACACGCACACAGACCCACGACATGTTACACAACTCAAGCTCAGAGCAGCAGTGTGTGCTCTCACCTTCCTGTTGGCAGAACTGTACATAACCAGTGCTGGTAAATCACTTGAGAATGTCAAACAGTGTACAGTATGTGAATTTTCTCAACGCTTGTTACTATTCACTGAGTTTCTTGTGAGGGGTGTGTGTGTGTGTGTGTGTGTGTGTGTGTGTGTGAGTGTGTGATCTCCATGCTGCCCTGTGGCTCCTGCTGCAGCCTCCAGCAGAGGAGGCAGAGCTGCTTGTGTGATCAGACAGGTCTGAGGTGGTTTCTGGTCAGTCAGGGTTCACAGAACAGTTAGCAGCTGCTGGCAGTCATACAAACACTCAGGCTGTCAATAACGCGCTCTCACTGTTTATTCAAACTGCATTTTTAAAAAAAAATCTAGTTTCAGGAATTATTGTGTTTGTCTATATACACAAAATTACTCTCAAAAGTGCTTTGATAGAATAATTTTGATACTGTCTTCCACCTTTACTGCAGTTATCTATAGCAGCCTGTCCATATCTATATTGAGAATCAAGAAATAAATCATCTGGGTTCTTTTTTCAACATAGTGCTGTCTCTTCTTTGACAGCTAATTATAATTTAGAATGTGATAAATGATATTCATGTCAATCAACATGTTATTTTGCATAATTTATTTATTTATTTTGTCATTTATTTGTGGGGTTTTTCTCTTTTAGGTGAGATTTTAGGTAAGCCCGTCTTTGGTCTTCCTCACCTGCACACAAATTTTTATTTCCATTTGTTTTTCAAAGCACTGATCATATAAACAACTTGAAGAAGTAGGTTTCATTCCGACATTGAGGGTGACACATATTAAATGGGGGATCCGAGGGTCTTTTGCAAGAACATTTCAAACACCAAACACTTAATTTCCTGCATGTTGGTGAGTTTTTGTGCACAACTTTATGATGTAAATGTCTTACATTTTGTCAATGTTTGTCATTTTGCTTAAAAGTTCTCTGCAACTTTTATATTCATATAGGACAAGATAAATGCACATGTTCTTAATACTGAGGGGCACGTGTCCCCTGCGTCCTTCTTCAGAATTATATTTCACTAATAAATAAATAAAGTGAGTGCAAGTAATGAACAGTGTAACGGCAGGATAACTCTGAAAATGAGAAAAACTGATTTTTAAGGATAAATAGTTTTATAATAAATCGTTAATATTTTCACCAATTTGGTTGCAATATAATGAGGTCAGTCAATGCGTAACAGTGAAGAAGTTAGTGTGAGTGTACCTCTGCCGCCAAAATGTCCTGCATAATTAGACCCAGGTGCCAACAATGACCACAAACACACACCACCTCAGCTGACCTGACCTGACTTCAAACTGTCACAAACAAACCCAGAGTGAACTCACCGTTAATCTCATCCTGGGATTTTGCGCCTCGTCTGTTGCGTCTTCTGAAGAAGTTTAAGGCATCTGCCTCCTTCAGGAAGATCTTCCTCTGTGGACCTGCAGTGGGGAGCAGGAGGAGGTTCAGCTCACAACATTAAGTGATAAAAAGAGGGGATGTGAAGGTACAGCTGATGCAGCTCTGTCCTCACCTTGAGGATTTTTAGCTCTGCCTGAGCTGCTGGGCACAGCTGCCGAGTCGGCCTCTGGAGACACTGGGTCAGAGGACAAAACATGAATTAGGCTTCCGGTGCTTACCTTTGCATGAATAATAAAGAACACAAACAACACTTTTTTCCCTTCAAAGACTCCTGATGTATATTCTCCTCCATTAGACTCACAGGAAAGTGCCAGGAGCACACTGAGGAGAGCCAGGATGGTTGCATACGTCCAGGACATCTTCAGCTTTGTGTTTGAATGTGTTCAGAGATATGAGTAATGTGGACGACCAGGAGGGAGAGGTGAGTATGTGAAAGGTGGGGTGGGAGCCTGAAGGAATATTGACTGCTTGTCAGAGGAGAGGGGGGAGTGACAGTTCCGATCTCATAAGAGGCTGAATCCCACAAACAGCAGAGAGGGTTTCTAAGTGACAGGAAGGTGCTTATGATTCCATTTTGACTTGATATTGTGGTCCTTTCACCCTTTGAAACCTGAATCAATACAACTTTTCTTGAGCTGTGTTTAGACACCTTTCACAAGCCATTTGATCCTTGAAACCTGAGCAATTGGTTTGATTTCTTTCGCAAACATGGAGAAAAAAGGCAACGGCTAACCAAGCAAGAAATGTCCCACAAACTGTAAAAAAACGTAGTGAAAGGTGACAAGAAAATGACCAGTGTATTAGATTTAAAAGGGAAGGGGAGAATTGTAAGTAAATTATCCAAAAAATGAAAAATGTCCTGAAAACTATATTTATAATTAAAACAATTTTATAATTAAAATTTGGTAATGGAAAAAAAAACAAACATTTTCATCAGTACTTTTTCTAGTACATTCTCATGTTGTTGTTGTTGTTTTTTTAATTCAGTGTTTTGGCCACATCTTGTTTAGATACTCATTACCTTTTTCCCCATGCTTTTGAAAGAAAGCAAATCAATTTACTCACGTTTTAAAGAATGACCTACTTGAGGGCCTGGCTCAGCCATAGAAGGGAAAACTTAAAGAGTAAATATGCACCACCTGCCTGGTTAATACCCACATAGGTTGGTAGACAGCAAAAACACAGATGTTGCTTAAAAAATTGTGACAAAAAAATAAATAAATAAAGCAAACTCTGTTTTTTTCCTTTCCAAATGTCTCCTTTGCAGATGCAGCTGAAAGAGGCCCCTCAACAAGGCCGCTCTCTCTCCGCTTCCTGCATAAAGTGCTGCAGGCCGTAAAGTATGCAGGCCTCTGTTTGCTAGAGTTTTTTTTCTTCTTCCCCACCTGAATTCTGGCTGTGCCCCAGAAAAGTCTGAATGTTTAAATTGTTTTGTGGGGCAATTCAGGGAGGAGGGATTGTTGCTCAGGGAAGAGAGAGGAAGTCGGAGGGAGGGTTTCAGAATATATGTTGTAAGTTTGTTTCAGGTGAATGATGAGGACATGTAGGTGGAAGGAAAACCATTCTAATTTGTACCATTTGGATATATTACAAGAAATGGATTAGTACACTGAAGTCAACTGAAAGTGTTTGTCTGTGTGTTAATTAACAGGTTAACCCTTTGAAACCTGGATCAACATCAGTTTAACTGCTGCATTCAGACACACATTACAAGATGTTTAAACCAAGGTTTCTTTCGAAAACATAGGTTAAAAGGCAGTAAGCAACTTGGCAAGAAATATCCCACAGACTGCAAGAAACTGGTATAAGGTAAAAAGAAAAGACCTGAAAACCATTTTTTAAAGAGAACATTTAAAAAAATTGGAAAAATGCCCTCAAAACTATTTTCATAAGATTATAATTATATATTTTAAATCATATTACAAGAAAAGCCCACTTGAACTGGAGCTAGAATAGTGACAGTAAGTTATGGCATTGAAACCAAATTTGGCTTTGAATTTGGGTAATTTTCCTATTTAAAACACAGGCATCAAAAAAATATTTCATGAAATATATTATATTTTTTGCACTCTGATGTTTGTTTCAATTACAATCTCCTGATTTTTTAAAAAATCACGTCACTATTGATGACCTGCAGGCCGAAAGAGATACTCCCTGCCTTGTATGCAGATTAAATACCCCTTCCCTCAAGCAATCCCTACCCATGTAAAAAAAAAGTCACAGAAAGTAAAATAAAGAATGGGAAAAAAAACTTTGTGTGACTGAAAAAAGTGTGACATAAAAAGGGAAAAAAGTGTCAGTAATTTTCTGGCAAGATATCTGTACTTTTACTTACATTACACTGTGATGATGTCTTTGTATGGTGTATATTTTTATTAAAAAAGAAAAAAGAAAAAAGAAAAGAAAAGAAAAGAAAAGAAAAGAAAAGTATGAATGCAGCATTTCCTCCACTAGGGCCCGCTGTGGTGCCGCGCTGACAGAGTCCCTGCAGTTCCTAGTCCCGACAGATGGGTGTCGCTGTTTCGCCGCTGACACGTTGATGACACAGCTGTGTGGCGGCAGCAGGCAGCGTCAGCAGGCAGAGGACACGCTCAGATCAACCAGTAATCACCACCGTCTCTCACACTGCCATGGTCGAAAACCCAACAACAGTGCTTCCTATTTTTTACCGAGAGTGAAACTTTAAAGCCCATTACAAACATGTTGCTGGACGCTACAACCCTGCGGATATAAGCGACAGTGAAGAGCAGAAGTACCACAACACCGAAACCACAAAGAAGAAGAAGAAGCTGTTTTTTCGTTTTTTTTACGCTCGGAGGGAAAGACGGCATCCGGCCTGAGAAGAAGCTCCGAGGTCGGGGACTCCGGTCGGAGCAACGCTCATCGTTTCTGGTGAGTCACACACGTTTTCGGTGTAGTTTCTGTGAAATTACCAAATGTTGAACCACGGCGGTGACACACATTCACACCGCACTGCTTTGACACCAAACGGGCTTGACAATGTTTACTTCACAGCCCTCAGTGCAGCCGTTTGTTGTGTGTGAGCTGTTTGTCCCATTCACCGGTGAATGGCCGCATTTAACTAAAACAAACTGCGAGCTGAGCTACATGCAGCATAAATGAAACTAAGTTCAGAGTTGCTAATGCTTCACCGTGTCTGCCCTTAAACATGTGTGTGTTGTTAAACGCACATTAGCACAAGCAGTTGGCTGGTTTAGTTGTCACTAAATTGTACGAGGTTTGCTTGTAAGAGGGAGGAGGGCTCTGCTAGCTGCTCTGCGTGTATCGTCTTGTATACTTGCCACCAAAACATTCACTGACCCACATTTTAAAGATGTCTCTCTGGTCCATTTTTTCTCAAACTACTTGGAAAGCACCGTGAAAACTGCACCAGCCTTTGAGCTCAAACACACACAGTCATCAGCTCTAAGGGACTGTTCTTTATTTATCACGGGGGGGGGCTTCCTTTTTTTTTTATTGAGCTTCCCAGAGTGACTGGTGGAAAATGTCAACCATACATTAATTATATTAGACTTTTAAAATTTATCCTGATGTTTGAAAGTTAAAAGTTGAAAATGAAATCCTGGACTTAAAAAAGCACCTCAGGCTTTCACACTTGTCTTCCCCATGCGAACAGTCTTAATTTTGACCAAATTTTTAATGAGACATAGAATAAAGTGATTTGGACGAAAGATCACAAATTTAAACTCAAGATTTCTCCAGTGCTTAAAAACACATTTGACATGCATCCCCTTTATGCACCACCCTATCATAAATAGCAAACAGTCTCTAAGCTCTCTCAGCTGTTTATGGGAAGGCCAGGAGGTAAAGACAGGAGCCTGCATGGATCTCTGTTTGAGAAAGCTTTTTCTAGGAATCTTGCCCACAAGAGCAAGCTTTCAATGAATTCCTGCACTTATGGAGTTAACCTGTGTGGTTGTGTACTGTATGTGTGTGGGTGAGAGATGAATGTGCAGTTAGCAGGATGTCCAAAAGGAAGACATCATTGTTCTGGAGAAGGGGAGGGATGCTCATGGCAAAGTGATGAGGAAGTTCATTTGGTGTGAAAACACCCAGGAGCCTACGTGGTTACGTATTTATTGCCACATTTATTGTACTTGTGTTGTTAACTGCCTTATACTAAGTCCACTGACTTGGGGCAAATAAGGGAAATGTAATGTTTATGTAACTATGTTCCACTATTATGCATAGAAAACCCTCCATATGTGTAGAACAGAAACTTTAATAACTATGTTTGTAAGTTTTTAGTTAGGGCTGTACCACATTGGAATAAATTACATTGCAATAATTCTTAGATATCGCAATTGTGACGTGAGATTTTTTTGTGGCAATGGTAATTTATTGCGTCATACTGTTGATAATTAGATTTTTGCTTGAGTCTGTACCAAACAAGCATGTCCCTTATATCTGGAGTATGATTTGTAGGCAGGGGTATCTCTGTAGCACCACAGTGCATGATTTATAATGTTGTAAAAGATTTTACCTGGATATTGCACTTGGCCAAATTTCAGTTTTGACAATATTTCGATTAATTATGCAGCTCAGAAAACAAAAATGTCATTAACTTAAGGGCTGCAACTAATGATTTTTTTTCACTATCAGTTAATTCGGTATTTAGCTTCTCAATTTATTGATTAATTATATATATCAACAGTCCAAAATCCAAAATATTCCATTTACAATCACAGAGGAGTTAGAAAACCAGCATATGTTCACATCTGAGAAGTTAGAATCTGGGGATTTTTGGGACTTTAACTTAAAAACATTACCATTATCAAATTAGTTCCTGATTAATTTTCTGCTGATTGACTATTTGATTTAGCAACTAATAGTAACATAAGATCATATCATAGAAAGCAAATGTTATTACTTATATAGGACCCAATGATGTCACTTGATGATACTTACTTCGATAGTTTCTTACTTTCGATATCATGTCTTGAAAAATATTGAAATGATATATGATTTTCAATACCACAGAGAAAACTTTGACATTTACAGCATGACATTTAATATTTTTTTTTACTGTAAAATAAATAAAATGAGGCTATGAAATCACAAAAAGGACTTTTATTTTCTTGGTAAGTAGAGAAGAGCAGAATGACTTCAGTAAACATTAACAATAAGAGAGCAAGAAAACTCAGCTGGAATCGATGTATACCACTTCATACTTTGGAAAATGAGTATTGAAACTGTTTCAAATATTCAGAGTTGGTATGTGTTGACAGTTAATATTTTTGACACTATTATGGCTGGGTTTTGCTTTCTGATATTCAAACTGATACCAAAACAATACCATATTTTGAGGAAAGTCTGTTTTTCTACAGAGCTATATTTCTCCTTTCCGAACTTCTCAAATGTTAAATTTTGTTTAGCTTCTGACCAAGAATCAAGAACCACAAACTCTCTGATTTAAATAAAAAAAAGGGTAAAGAAACAAGCATTCAGTGAACATTTTTGACAGTTTTTCATACTGTCCTAGAGAAACACTTTGTTCAGTACCAAAAAAAAAAAGTACTGAGGTTCAGCCGTACCTGTCAGTCTTAACAGTTTACATGGTTTTGCTGAATGAAAAAGCTGGTGAAGCACTTTCTCTCATTTCCTATGAGCAGGTTTCAGTTTGATAGTTGCAAGCTGCAGAGCTTCCTTGAAAGACGTATGTCATTCAGAAGCTTCAGGAGGTGTGTCATTTTTTGGGCTCAAAATACTTGGTGTTGAGCCCGCTACCTGCAGGAGGGCAGGGGGCAGTTGGGGCACAGTGTACCCGTGTGTGTTGGTTTGACGTGGTGTCGTTCCCTTGGTGAGGGCCTTGGGGATGGTGGTGGCAGGGTAACCTGACCCGCTGTGAAACAGCTGTAGCCACGCGGTGCTGATCCCTCGAGTCCCAGTGCAGATCAGATGATGGTCCAGTATGTGTATGGGTGTGTGTGAGTATGTGTGTGTACCGGAGCATACACATGAATGTGATGTGTTTTTGCCAGAGATTTATTCTCTACTGTTGAACGTGCAGTGATACGCAGAATGACTTCAAACCAAACTTCATAGACCTTTTGGCTGATTTTAGTTCTGGTTTTGGGTATACAAGTGTTGAGTCTCTCTGAGTGTGTGTTTGTGAGCTCATGTTTAAGCGGCAGGCCAAGACAGCTGGCTGAAGGTTAATGTGTCACCGTTCTCTGGGGAGCAGCTGCTATGTCACAGGCACCACTCCTGTCTATAGATAGCCAAGAATACAAACTCTTCCTCTTTTCTTTGCTGCATTAACACAAGAACTCTGGCACTGGCATGCAGCTCCGGCCTCTCACATGCAGTTGCCCCCACATGACAAATGCTGCTGCTTGCAAGTCTGGCCGCCTCCACTCCCTGATTCTCTATCTCAGTCTGAGTCTTGGAAGTGTCTGGTGGTAGGGAGGACCCCGCGGCAGCCTCTGAGCCAGCTGGCTGAGAACCTGTTTGATCGAGTTATACTGTAATATCTTACGCCGCATATCTGGGTCGTCATCTGAAGTATTAATGTCTGAAACAGGTGAGGGACAAATATTGCCGTTTTTCCCGTCACTCTTGGCAGGATTTGCAGGAGCTGTCTCAACACTTGTCTGGTCTTTATTTGGAAGCGCATGCATGCGCACGCACGCAGGCACGCACACACGCACGCACGCACGCACGCACGCACACACACACACACACACACACACACACACACACACACACACTTTATCCAAACCAACGTTATTACAGCCAGCAGAGCTTCACATATTTGAGATGTGCTGAGGTGTTCATAATTAAGTTCTCACTGGTTTAATAAAAGACCATGTTAAATCCATGGGTTTGGTTATTTAATTAGCTGAATTTAGAAACCCCCAGGCCCACTCTACCTTGGCTCAGTAGGTTTCTAATCAGGGATTGAGAAAGTAGACCAATGTTCAGCGGCTAAAAATAAGTCCCTTCTTAATAAAATTATCAATTTTCCATTTAATCCAAAGCTTAGTGAGTTTCTCACAACTTAGAAGTGGGACAGAAAAAGAAGCATGATGAACAAGCCGTGCCACAATATTTTCTTTTTATCAACGCTTTGAAACCTGAGCAAATCTGTCTGATTTGTTTTACAAAAACATGGGAAGAGGGCAATGAGCAATGAAAGAATAAATGACCCAAAAATTGGTTGGAAATTAGTACAAGACTACAAGAAAATTACCTGAAAAACAGTAAAAAAAAACAAGACTTGGAAAAGTTGCTTAAGAATTCTAATGATTCTGCAACACTTTTTAAAATATGTAGTTATAATGAATATAAATATAGGCTTTCCCCTAGCTTTTTTTTTTTTAACTTACATTTTCCCTAGCTTTTTTTTTTAAAAAAAAAAACCAAACTTGCAGTATGTGGAACATTTCTTACCAAGTTGCTCATTGCCTTTTTTTCATGTTTTTGAAAAAAATGGCACCAGCTTGCTCAGAGTTTAAAGGTTTTATATACTTGTAAAAGGAGTCTGAAAGCAGCTCAAGAAAAACGATGTCACTCCATCTTTCAAAAGGTGAAAGGTGCACTTTGCGGTATTGTCGGTTATTGTCTGTAAACACGCTAGCCAGTGGAAGTAAAAGCCAACCCCAGGATCACTCTCATTTGGCCTCACTATATTTATGTTTTTTCTGTGTGGTGTCTCTCGATGCCTGCTGCCTACAGTTTGCCACCTGGTCGTTGCCTTTTTAAAGCTCTGACCTCACCTGAGCACTGTTGGGTATGTGCCCAAAAGCATCCAGAACACAGAAAGTAAGAAGAAAATAAGAAAAGTAAGGGCAGAGGGCACAGCCTCTACAGAAAAATACACGAACGACGATGACAGAAAACGTGTTATTGTGCTCTTGTCTTTTAAATTAGTGTCCCTCTGTATCATTCTCTGTCCTTTCTCTAAACTCAGAGGTTTTTGTTGGTCCCTGAGCACAATGCAGGCGGAGCTCTCTATGAGTTCTTTTTTTCCTCAGCAGTAGTTTGTGAATTGTGGGGAGGATAATTGATCTGTTGATCCATACAGAGCCGATCAGATAAGATTGAGGGATGAGAAGAGCAGCTGCTGCAAGTGAAAGCAAAATTTTAGACCCAGCAGAATCAACGGTTAAGTTTCACTCTCAATGCACGTTGCGTTCTGCTGCTCCAGTATGCTCTGCACTCTGAAACTGTGTTGTGATAACTGACCAAAAAGCAAATGTTTTCCAACAGCACCCCTAATGAACGATCCAGCTCAGAAAATGGAAAATGCCTTTGTGGCAGTGGATGTTTTAATTGTGGTGGGCTGCCTCAAATAAATGAATGTATTTTTTTTAAATCTCTTCTGACATTTTACAAGATAAAACTGATTAGAGTCGAAACAATTATTTGGCAGGAGATGTATCCAACTATTTTGATAATCATGTAATTATTTCTGAAGTTTTTCAACCAAACACATTAAACATTCTCTGGTAACAGCTCCCCAAATGTGGGGATTTGCTGCTTTTCTTTATCATGTCTGAGAGACGACTGAGTGTCATTAGATGTTTGACTGTTGGTTGGCTATTTGAAGACCACACTTTAGACTCCAAATGAATGCTTGAGAAAATAATGGGCAGTTTAATGGATAATGAAAATATTTGGTAGTTGCAGCCCTTTAAATGCTTAACTAAAAATAACTGTGTTTCATGCAGCTCTAACACAGACAGAAAAAAGTTTATGAACAAGATACCAGCTTATCTTTCTGCAGAGTGTCCCTCGAGTGCAACACACAACTGTACTTAGCGTGCAGGCTGTCTGAAAATGCTATAAAGGCTGCTGAGAGCTGTTTGTGTTTGCAGTATCATATGGAAACTGATATTCTGATAACCCCCGTCCTGCCGTCTGCCCTTACTTAGATAGCAGCCTGGCCTGTTGTTCCCTTTTAACAGCCATGAAAGGATATCAGGACCTGCTGGGGCTGCTGCTGGTGTGACGATGAGCGCAGACGAGCAGGGAGGGGGAGGCTAATTGTCGCTCTCTCTGATGCTAATGCTCTGTTCACAAACGGACGCCAGGTGACTTGACTCAGGCTCAGATCAGATGAGTCCGCGCCTGGGCGATTATCTCCTGATGAGCCAAACAGAAGCCTGTGATTATCATTCTGCCTTTCACCAAGAATAAATGAAGAGTATCAACATATCTAAGCAAATGTGAGGAGAAACTAAAACCTTACATATTATACCTGTAAAACTTTCACAGTCCAGAATAAAGTGTTTTTTATTTAAGGCCACAGAACTTTGGCTGTCTCTCAAAAAAAAGGGGGAAAAATGTATTATATTGGAGTGACACAAGTCTGCCGCCTGCCAGATGAAATCAGGCCCTATCTGTTGATCTCAGCTGGGTCCACAAGGCTTATCTGTCACAATTCATGTGGGCCTTTAATCCCATTCATAAACTATGCTATCATGTGAAGTGTAAGTGGTACTTTAGATGTATCATTTTTCATATGAATGGAGTGTTTAAATTAAAAGTCATGGTTTAGTCATGCATGATGTATTTATAAAGGGAAATTAATCTAAATTAGTTTTACTTGGGTATACTTAGGTGTTACTTGGTGAAATTGTGTATTCAAAGTAGAGCCCACGTTGTGTAAATATGTGAGCTGACCTAATCTGGAAAAAGGATGTGCGGGATCAGCAGACTAGTCGATTAAAAGTTGGTTAAATTTTATACTAGTTGGTTAAACATATTTAAATTATTGTTTTATTATTGAGCACATTTCAATTACATATTCAAATATATTCTAATGACAGATATTTATCCTTTTTTTAACGTATGATAGGCTCTTTGCCAAGTGATTGCGTTACCCGATGAAAATGCTGTTAACAAGGCACACTTCCTAAAGATTTATTTTCCTTAATAATATTGTTTCTGATAAATGTTTTTTTATTAAATTTTAACAGTGTAAGTTGTTGTCATGTTTTGTATAATTATGTGCAGTATCATAGCACACGGTGACACACATTTTAGCCGCATTAAACCCTCCCTCTAGTTTCTAGCTGCAAAGTTACACAAAGCTGTGACTATCCTAGAGGTCACAATAGGTCATTTTATGTAGTGATGTCTGATTTTAAGAAATGGTCTCACGACATTGAAATGGCAACTATGGTGACTGAGATCATCACACATGAATAAATTTGGGCTTGTTGAATCAAAAAGAGTCTCAGCTTTCCAGTCTTACCCAATTTATGCAATTCCAAGACTGCTCCAGTCAGGGTGTAGCGCCAAATTCTGGGCCCCATGCATAAGTCATTTTGCTTTCTTTCCTTTTCTTTTCTGTTGTATTTCTTTTCATTTTTGGGACCCTGATTTCTCCTTTTTGGGTGGAAAGACATAGAGGTGCATGTTTTTGCTCCAGCAGCTGAACAAGTGTCACTCGACCCTAGCTGCATTTAGAGACAGTACCCATTGCAGGGGCGGACTAAACCATTTGCGCGTTTAAGGGGTGAGAGGGGCCTCAGACAGCTTCCACTATTTTTTATTCAAAGTTCAGGCCTTCAATCGATTCATTTAGCCAATTTCAATTTAGTTTGCACAGATTACTTAGCAATAAAAAGGTAAATCAAAACAATAATTTTCACTCAAGGCTTTCTGAGTCCCCCCTCCGCTTTTTAGGCCCTATAATTGATGCCGTAAAAACTGCATGATTAAGACATTTTTCACCCTATAAATTGTGCTCAATTTTTGTATTTTTTTCCAAGTTAAACTTCCATTTAAACGCCAGGGAGTTTGTTCATTAGTCGTTCTGAACGTCCCTAATCTAGAATATTGATAATAATAGTAAAAGTGACTGTTATTTCTACATACATGGCCTTTTCACAACACAGATTCAGAATTTGTTGGCTGCTAATCAGTAAAATCTGTTCTTGGAGTCTGCAAAACTATATTATAGCTCAATAAACTATTAAACTGCAGCAACAAACCTGCAATATTGAACTTGTTCACGTGCTGTCTGACTGCAGGCAGTATCGGGCCACAGGGGAAGCTTAGAGAGGAGCACGCCTGTCACTCAAGCTGTTGTAACCATAGCAGCAGTCTTAATCAGCTAGTGTTGAATCTTATTGCCAGTAAGATCTGCGGCCGTGCGTCACCTCTCTGGCCTCCTTCGTCCACAGGCTCTGGCCGAGGCGTCTGTTGTATTTCCCACACACACACACACACACATCAGCACTGACCTGTCTGTCAGCGCCGCTCAGCCCTGCAGACACAGGTGACACATGTGACAAGTGTGAAAGCAGGTTGAGAAGAGAGAGTGTGTCAGTGTGAGGATGGAAAAGAGCAAACGGAAAGATGAAAATTTGATGAGACTTTGTGGTGTGCTTGGCTTTTGGATGAGTTCAAACACTGTTGAAGTGAAACCTCACCTGCTGCAGTGTGTGGGGGAAGCATGCCTGCCTGGTTTTAATGCTCAGCTCAGCTCCGCACCACGCAGCACACCACGACCTCCTGCGTCTTCTGAAACAGCCTACTTTTTACTGTGCACAATGCAGCCTTTATATAAGACCCCATAATGGAGCCAGCTCCTTCACTCATGTCCTCATTGTCTTGGCCAGGATGAGAAAAGGCTGCTCTTTAGAAAAGCAATGCTGAGCTCACCCGTGAATCATGCCAACAGTCACGCTTGTTCTCTGTCGTCTCCTGTGTGCGAGGCAGCCAGGGGAGGAGAGGCAGGCATTTTCTAGGACCCCTGCTTTCCTGAAAGCAGTGACGTTAGGTGGTTAACTGAACCCTGTAGGGGTCACAGGGGGTTGCGACCTTGCTTTTCCTTATTCTGTGGGTGGCCCGGTCAGCAGGCACCCTGTGGCAGTGATGGTGGCTGTGGTGTGATTGGTCTATCTAGCACAAGTGGGACAATTGCACAGACCTCTGCAGTGATGGTGGCTTGTGGAGCTCTAGTCTGGCATTATAGGGATACCGTGGGGGGTGGTGGTTTCTCACAGCGGGAACTCCTACCCTGTAAGTGCTCATCATCAGCACAGTCCCTGCTCGCTGGCGGCTGCAGCAGGAAAAGGATAGAATCCATATGAAGCATATGTTTATTGTCACCACTGCAGCATCCATAACCCCCCGCCCCCCTCGCCGCCGCTGTTTCGTTGCATCTCCGCCTCACTGCTTGCTGCAGACTGTACTGCCAGGAAGACAGAGGTGGAAAATGCAATTTAGCATACAGCAAGAGATGTCAGATTGTCTTTGAGGCGATGTTATGGTGGGTATTGATGGCTGGTTTAGGGGATGAAAATGCAGACGTAGTCAGACGGCGAGCTGGAGGAGTAGAGAGGGGGGTGGGGTGGGGGTTGCTATAGGGTGCAATGGAAAATCAGCATGCATGCAGTCTCCTGCCGTGCTCTGCATTTTCGACATGGAAAAAGCAGTGGGGTTGCTGTGGCAACAAATCCAGAATCAGCGCAGCGCTCGGACCCCTCTACTACACCCCCTGTTCTCCTCCTCCACTCTGGCCACCTCCCAGCAGATCTGGAGCTCAGACCTCAGACCGGCCTACTTAGGGGAGCAGGGATAAGGCTTGGAACAGGGATCATGTCCAAAGCTCCGCACTCGATCCCAGAGCAGGAACGTGGGCCAGCGGATATGGGTGCACAGTAGACCAACCCCCCCCCCCCCCCCCCCCCCCCCCCCCCCCCCCCCCCCCCCTCCCCTCCTCCTCCTCTCTATTGCTGCCATTAACTTTCCACTGAGCACTCAGAAAGTGATTTGTATCCACAGACTCTGCTGGATATTAGGTCATATCCTGGTTATTTACGAGATGTTAATGCGCCCCCTCATATCCCCGTCATATACATTCATAAATTAAGAGGGGCCTCTGAATATTACCATGGAAACTGAAGAGAGATTTACTGTGAAAAGCAACATTGAATGGCCTGTCAGTTTATCCCAACTTTGGTGCCAGATAATCCTGATTTGAGTTTATCCCAATGATTGTAAACACATCACGGTGATTTTGTTTTTCCAGAATAATATCAGGGCTACAACCTATTAGAGCTGCAAAGATTAATTGATAAATCAATAAGTTGATTATTCATCATCTGTTTATTCAATCACAGACTAATTTGATAAACGATTAATCAGTTTGAGTTATTTTCAAGAACAGCAGTCAATATTTCAGCTTCTTAATGAGAATATTTTCTGGTTTCTTTACTCATCTAAGATAAGCCCTTTTTACACAGATTGTGTTGTCGGGCTGTTACAAAGTCCCTTCTTTGTGCTGCCTTTGCATTTTTACATAGAACCAAACAACGGCAGCATGATGCCGCTCAAGTGTGTGATTTTCTGCCAGCATCGCAGAAGCAAAAGAGCTGTAAGGAGTATGACATTTAAACACAACAGCCTTGGCCTCTTACGTGATGTATAGCATATGTGCCAGCAGGGTTTTCTAAACAATAACGATGGCATAACATGGGAATAACAATCATTTACTGTCTGTTACACAGCGGCTGATCTCGTCCTTTGCTTGGATTGTTAGGAGCTCCTGGACCTTATTGTTTTGCCGATATGCAGACATCACAGGCTGCTGTTCTTTTTACTTTACTTACCTTTTAACGCATCTTCAAATTATTCCACCTTTCTTACCCTTGTCCCTTTTGCATTGATGCTCTTCAACGCTGTTACTACCTCCATTGTCATCTTAAAGACGAGAAAACTTTGTCCCCCTATTTTGTAATCATACTTTTTATAGGGAATACCGAGTCAGCAAAATGAGGCGATAAAGGAAACAAGACATTTGAGGATGCATCTTGGGGTGGCTGATTGACATTTTTCACCATTTTTGACATATAATAATTACTAGTTTTGTTAAATATTCTAGAAAATAATGGACAGATTAACCAGTAATAAAAATAAATGTTAGTTGCAGCCCTGCAAATAATAATTGTGTTAATTTGTTAATTATCAAATACTGCAAATATCCATTTCAAGTTCCTAGAACCCAAGGTGATTTTTTTTTCAAACAACTTGCTTTGTCTGACCAACAATAACAAAAACCCAAAATATTTGGCATTCTTGCCTGACGGAAACAATGACTCAGTTATCAAAATTGTTGAAGATTAATTTTGTGTGTAGTAATTGTATATGACTGTGTTTTAGTGAGTTGCAGTGGGGAAAAAATGTTGGAAAACCGTTGCTGCCAAGTCTTAACTCTGAACTCTGAAGTTGTCTCCTTCGAAACAGCCTTCAGGACAGCCTTCAGCAGTGGTGAATAAATAGTTTTCCATCAGTGTAATGAGTGTACTTTTTCTATGTAGTGCCCATGATGTCGTAAGGGTAATGCAGCGAGCTGTTCAGGAGACGACAGGCTGCTTGCCCGTGCTGGAGCTGATGTGTCATGAAGCAGACTGATGTGAAGCTGTTATGACAGTCGAGTTTACGTCCTGCCTCATCTTGGTCCCGAAATAATTACACTGATTGTTGCTTGACAAAGAGCACAGAAGTGTAGTGTATATAAATGTGGGCAAGACAAGATTATCATATATATTATTATCATATATGTATATATATATATATATATATATATACACACAACAAAAGGGCTGTAGTTGCTAGTAACAGTCAATCTGTGACCCTCCACGGCATTGCCTTTTTCGCCAAAATGAATGAAAATGAATCTTTCATGTCGTGATAAAGATCGCTGGCCAGAATCAAACCAAGAACATCACGTCTACATGGTACTTAACTACTCGACCAACAGGATAGCCCTGTTTGTGACTACTTTTTGGTATGAAGACTTTTCAGTTACCTCACTGCTATCTGAAGCTGTGAATATATGAAGTTTCCCTGTGCAGTTTAAGTGCTCATGATCTGCAGTTTAATATTTCGTCTTTGCACTGTCCCAGTTTGCTTTGGCCTTAAGCCCAGGTCAGACAGACGGGTGCTGCTGTCCACTGTGTGGAGGGGAACGGGGGCAGGCTCACTGCCTCTTAAAACTCTGCGTACATGTGTACAAACTTTTTAAGCCAGCTGCTGCGACTCCAAACTTGCAGTATCTCAGGTGAGAAATAGGCCATACAGCTGCTGAATCTGTATCTTCACAAACTGATTTTTGTAGGCTGTTTACATGAAATTTAAGTTTTAAATCAACTTGCCATGTTTGAAAACCAGTTTTATTCACTGATTGACTGGGACTGTTGTCATGTTTTTTTCCGAATCTGTTGTAATTCTTTAACCATTTTTTAACTCTTTTTTTCCCCAAATTAAATCTGATTTTCCAGTTTGGGCAGTTGTGTGTAATCTCCACTGCAATAATCACCAACAATCTGTTAATCATTGTATTCAGTTATTAAGCACAGAGGCCAAACATTTTTTATTTCCAGCTTCTCAGATGTGAGGATTTGCTGCTTTAATCTGTTTCATATTTTTGTAAATTGAATCTTTTTAGATTGTGAGCTACTAGTTTGGACAAAGTAAGCAATTTGGAGACATAACTCTGAGCCGACAGCTAGCAGCTAATGGTGCTAACTACATAAAGAGCACTTAACAAGTTCAACAACGCTGACAGAGCTAATGGTGTTAACCAAGGGGAAACCAGGGGGTGGTCGCTGTGCTTCTGCAGTGACACTCTCCTGATATCAGCAGTCATAGCTGTGTGAGCACAGGGGTAAAGCAGTGGCAATGAGCTAGCCAGTGGGATACTGCCCATATTTACTGCAGAAGAGATCCCTACCCGCTGTAGTTCCAATGGAAATGATGGGAAACAGTCTTTGTTTTGTGCAAAAATACATTCCTTACATTTAGCTGAAGATAATATGAGGCTTCCACAGTCCTAGTTACAGAAATCTGGTATTTTCCAAACATTTTGCTGTCAAAAATGCTGTCCAGGGAAGCACAAAGGGATTTTTTATTTTATATAAATACTATTACTTTGGAGATCCCCACTGGATTTGTCACATATTTACTTTGCTGAACTTTGAATGCATTTTTACACAGAGTTAGGACTGTGGATTCTGTCTCTCACTTCACATCTTTGCATCTAGTACGGACACGACAAGGAATAAAACGTTTACAGTGTATGTGTAGCATTGTTAGTATTGTTTTAAGAAAGAGCCTGTCCTTGAACTGATGATTTAAATTATCAACATTTAAACGGCAGCTTTAGTTTCAGCCGCATACCGCTCCGCTGCCATGTTCTCATTATTTGGCTCTGGCTGTGTGAGTAAGTTGTTGCATCTCTGGGCACAAATCAGGTTATGAGTGATATTTGGGAGACACAAGGCTGTCAGTGGGGAATAGGTGACAGGCAGCGAGCCCTGAGGGGCTGCACTACTCATGTGTTTTCATGTCTGACTTTACTCATCATCGTCACAGACAGACACATGTCCAGATCTGCAGTCGTAGCAGAGTCATGATCTCTGCATTGAGGTCACAGGGAGAGGCTGCTTGTAATCTGCTCCTGACAGACATTTCCAAATATCCTGATGTCTTGATTTCAGCTCTTTTTCTCTCACGTCACACAGATTGTCTCTCACACACATACTGTCTCTAGCTCTCACAATCATTCACTCTCATGTACACAGTAAATGCGGCTGGAATGTGTGATGTGGACTCGATGTGGCCCGGGCTCGTCCTGCTCCATTCAGCAGCAAATCCCCCTGGTTTAGGATTTGCTTTTACAGTCCGGTGTGCCAGAGACCGTACTCTAAACTCACCCGTAAGAATCTCTCACCAACTTGTCATGTTTTCCCAGGGGGAGGAATGTAAAGTAATATGCCTGAATGAGCTGAGTCATAATTAACGTCAGAGTGCTGATTTGTCCGTGCCATTGTTCGCCCAGTAAGATACCTGGTGAACTAACAGCTCCTTTGATTTCAGTTTGACTCTTGGTGTGGGATTGTGAAACATGGCTGCAGGCGCATGAGGTGTATTCTTCTTAATTAAAGGCAGGTTACATTTCAGATTATATCAGTGAAATGTCAAGGCCCACATCAACACTGCAGCTTACAGATAGTGGAAATGTTCTTCTGAAACTAAAACAAGCTGTATCTTTTCTTATCGTCGTCTTACAACCACAACTTACATATGTGCTGTTGTATTTATCGTCTTCAGGCCTCCCCTTCCTGAGAGCTCCATGGAGAAAATGAAGCGATTCAAGAGGCGTCTTTCTCAGACGTTACGAGGCAGTCACACCATCGACGAGTCGCTGTCTGAGCTGGCAGAGCAGATGACCATCGAGGAGAACGGTCTGAAGGACAGCGGTGAGTTTTAGAAGTAATTTATAAAAGTTGATATGTCTTGAGTTTCCAAGCAAGAGAAGTCCTTTTTATACCGATATTGCACGATAGGGTTGCAACAAAGACCCTGCATTACGCCTAGGGCTGCAACGGTATTATATTTTCATGGTACAATAACCATCGGTTTCACGGTATCATAGTATTATCAGTCAGAATACCCCTTAAAGAAATGAAAACAAAATGGTTGGTTTTAGTTTATTTTTACCATAATTAGGACTTGAACCCATTTTTTAAAATGGAAGTATTTGTAAAAAGTCTCCCTTTAAAGTACAGAAAAAAAGGTAACATTGGTACAAGTATCAGTTCAAATTTCAGTGGTTGCTAATCGACATAACATGACATATACAGCGATGAAGGATTATATACATATCATCCACTACTAAAAATAGGTCTTTGTTATGTAAATGTTTTTTATTTAAACAAAAAATGACAGGGTGCTAATTTGGGGATACATATGCATTGCTCAGGTCATGTTTTGCCCCTGTTACACAGATTTGGAAAAGTAATGATATGAAAGACGAGAAGTGTTTTGACAGACTACGTCAGTTATGAATTTTAAAACTTTAACTGCAGTTGAATAACTTCTTATCTCCATTTCTAAGTGTATAATGGACACTGCAGTCTAACCAACATTAGCAACCAAGATTGCCTCCATGATTTTAGGGATTTATTTAAACACCACACTGACGTGTCAACTTTCCAGCAGGTTTACGTAATGAACTGCGTGTCTAAAATGGGATTTAGTTGCTGAATTTAATGGACTATATTTATGTAGCACTCTTATCCAAAGCCAAATCCAAATTTTATCTAACACTTAGAATCTGAAAGAGGACAAGAGTTAAACTGCTGAATATGTCATCAGATTTCTACAAAGGGAAGCTTCAGCTCGCCATTAATGATACTCCAACAGAATTTTAAGCTTGATGTTTGCACCTTGTGAGTCGTGGTTTACTTTGTCCTTCAGCTGTCACCTGTGTCCAAACCTTGGGAATCCTCTTTTAGTCACCTAGAGGGACCCTTTGCCAATTTTCAACCAGCTTTGTATCAAAGAAATATGGGTAGTATATGCGAATGAAATGTGGTAAACTTCCCTTTAGAGAGGCCAAAAAAACTGACATCAAATGTAAAAACTAGGCTCAAATGATCAAATGGAAACCAAGATTCTGTTGCGTTGCTGGTTTCTCACCTCAAATGTTTTCAGAGAGTTTTAGCTTGCTGGTGCCAGTCCCCATTGTCTCAAACGGATGAGTACACATTATGGCACCCACCAGTGCGAGCGTTTGTTGGTCAGGTACGACGCAGCGCATTCTGGTAGTTGTAGGTTTTATACTTCTTGTGCATACGTGTCCCTTTTCTGTTTTCTCTGGTCATGTAGCACCAATTTCAAAAGTATTTGCGTCTTTCTAGTGCATACACAGCCTGATTTTATTCAGAGACCATGTTTCCAGCAGTGAACTACTTCTTTAAAAGGACTAACAGAAACAACTTCACAAATCTATATTGTCCGTCACGACTCTTTATTTATGTTCCCGTAGACACTCTGTTCCGCTCTCAGATACTTTAGTCGGTTACATCACATTCATCTGGATCCCACTGAAGGTTGCGGCCTTCAAGGCGTCAAAATAAAAGCAGAGTGGCACAGCGGCTTATCTCTGCCGATATTCACAAAATCTGCAGGGAGCGACGGAGGGAGCGTGACTTGGTGTGCTACCACATCGTTGCCATGGCACTCAGGATCTGGAAACATTTGAGAGTTTCCATGACATTGCCACGGCAACTTGGATGACGTGGTGAAACCAGTCAGGCATCTTGATGCACTTTTCCCTCTTTTTTTTTTTATTTGCTCCTCTTCCTCTCTTTTGACCACCCAGAGCCCCCCTCCCCTCCACCCCCCAGACTTCTTTCAGGCCTGTCCTCAGTTTTCCTCTCGTCTTTTGTCCAAATGAGAAGTTTTTTCCCCTTCTTCAATCAATCAGATCGTCCAAGTCCGCCCCCCTCTCCCCACCTCCCTCTGAGAACTAACTGGGCTTTGTAAAGAGCTTTTTGTACAGTGATTAACACCAGGTTTGGCCAGAGTGTTCTGTGCTTGGTGAGTGGGGGCACAGAATCATGTTGTGTTTGTGTGAGAGGGGATTTCAGCAGCCTCTGTAACAGTAAGTAGGGGAGAGAGGAGACAGATCGGAGTAGCCAGATGAGATGTGATCTGAACTCTGTGATTGGGGAAAGCGTTCTGGTCCTGATCTGATTATGTAACACTGATAACTCAGGCCAGCGGCTGCAGCAGCTGCACAGAGATAAGGGAGAGGTGGTATAAGGGCCTGGATATTACATGCCGAGGCTGTATATTTTTGTTTTTATGGGAAATCTGGGAAAAGCCTCATTGGTGAAAAAGGAATGTTGATGTTTGCAACAAAAATACAACATGAAATAACAAATTGATGACAGTAGTTCTTTTTATACTGCCCGTTCAGGGCGGGAATATTGTGCTGTCATGCTGCCTCGCCATTCTGTATACAGCCCTTTTCACACGGAGATCGGGCAATAGAGCTACTACAAATTCCCTTTTTTATGTCTCTTTTGCATTTTTACACAGAATCAAATGACGGTGGTCTCATGCCGCTCCAATGTACGAGTATAGACGGTATTCTGGAATCCTACAATCAAAAGAGGTGCGACGGATGTGTAACACAACAGCGTCAGACTCTAGTGTTGCACATAACATACGAGTTGGCAGTGCTTTCATAACAATAACAATGGTATAACAAGGAAATAATAATTTACCGTCTCAGTCATCTGGTGACTGATCTGGTCGTCTGCTCAGAGGACAGGAGCTCTGGGATGTCATTGTTTTCGCAATTGCTGGACTTTTGTTTAAGTTAGCCGCTAACTACTAACAGCTGCTTCTTAAACATCCCATGGTCAAATTGTCACACCCATCCTGCCTATGGTCCTCAGCCGCAAAGTCTATCTGTTGATACAAACTTTTCGGGGGGACAGAGTTTGGGGATAGAGTTGTCTCACCTTAAAGCTGTCACAGGAGGTAGAAAGAGTGTGGAAACTGTGTCTGTATAACCAGAGAGCCGGCAGGATGGGAACATTAGCGGCATGAGTGTGCTTTGACGACGTGTTATGTGTGTTTTCATTGTGATGGGTCACCAAAAATAAATGAATGTGTGAGAAACCTTGGATGGCTTATAATATAGGACACACTGGATGTTTCAGAGTTTTAACAGCCATCTTTAAAGAACTGTTAGGTAGCGAAATCTGTTTTTTAAGCTTAACATGACCTGCTCGCCCACTTTACTCTTAATCAGCGTCAGTGGCAGCCTGAACCTTTTGAGCTCAATTTTATCAATAAGATTAAAGCCTAAAAATTGCACTGAGAATAAGTTGACCCCGAAAACAAGAAGCCAGACAAATCAGAGAGCCACAGGGGGTGGTTTAGATAGTGACGTGTATAGCTTTCCCTCAAATCTTGTTAAGTATTTAGAAATAATATGAAGCATGACTCTGCAACTACATCTCTGATTTCCTGCCCCGGTTTTATTCAAGTTTAAGATACATTTGACAGAACAGTCGGCCTGTTTTTCCAGCTTGAGAATCAGAGCCAATGGTTGATGACAGCCCAGGCAGGGGTGCATTTATCTAATCGGGTGTGGGAAGGCTTGCTGTGATGTCTCTAGTGAAGGAGAGCACATTCAGTCATCTGTTATACAGCCCAAAACAAATACCCATTGAGGCCAGCAAGACCATAGTGACTGAAACTAAATATTAGTGT
The DNA here is from genome assembly GCF_008729295.1 of Plectropomus leopardus. Lineage (NCBI taxonomy): Eukaryota > Metazoa > Chordata > Actinopteri > Perciformes > Serranidae > Plectropomus > Plectropomus leopardus. The sequence continues at coordinate 9,001,335 of NC_056473.1, read as the reverse complement.
TGGCTTTGTAATTTTACCTCTTAATGGAAAACATTAAAACCTTATTACTTTTGTTATGACCTTCAGACCTCACAACACTTTAAAGGTACATGTATGGGGTTAAATTTGTCTGTTAATAAAAAATGCAAAGAAATGTGGGATCTAAAACCAACCTACAAAACCTGCAACTAAAAATTACCATTATTGAATAACTATGAGTAAGTATATAAGTATAGTATATACTATATATACATGAGCCATTGACTTTGGAAACATTGTCTTTTTAATAGTGGATTTTATTGAACTTTAAATGTAATTTACCAGAAAAAGTAAAAAAAAAACAAAGATAAATAAAGTAAATTGGTAAGCATGAGCAACATGCATGTGAATTAATTACAGTATGTTTTTATATGATGGTCTAAAGAAGTTGCAAAATTTTTTGTTATTCACTTTTTAACAAATAAAATGTGTAAAATGTGCTGGATTTTTACCCCAAGAAAATATGTGAATATCATTGAGAAACTGAATGAAGAATATAAAAAAAAATATGTAAAAAAGAATATGTAAAAAAATAATAATTTTATCTTCATTACCTTGTTTTCATAATCGTTGGGAGCCAAAATCTTAAATAAAAATTAATTTTGATAAATTGCCCAGCTCGAGCATACACCTGTCCTCAGTCTGCATGATTAATTTTGTCAGATTCACCGATTTGTTATAAGGGTAGTAGATCAGGTATGAATAAAATATCAGTAATTATATATTGTAACATAGTGCTTTTTGGAAAACTAATGGAGAAATTATCATTTGATTAGACAACTTACTAAATTAATTATTTCATAATAGCGATGCAAAAAATAGCATCAGAAATTCAATATTGCCATCAGTCAGTTCTGCCTGTTGAATTGAAACATTGCTCACAAGATCTAATTAAACCAGAGATATTAAAGGGATAGGTACCATGGTTACCCTTGACGTGTTCCCACTGCTGCTTCAAACATGATATGATAAACCTCTGCACACTTACTCTACTCTCTCCACCTCTGTTTTTGTGTTTGGGTGGAGGGTTCATCATATCATACATATACTTTGCTGGATTTTGCTGGATACCGCCTTCTGTATTTTCTTATTTTCCGTTTTCGGTAAATTTAGACACTCAGGTGCTCCTTATTTTGATCAAGTACATAAAAATTCTCTGATCCTGTTTTTACAGACAAACTAATGTTTTTGTTTCATTACTATCTTTCTTTTCTGTTTCTCTATAACTGTTGCCTTTTGTCTCATCCTAATCTTCCCTGCCCTTTTTGTATGTGTCGTCCTACAGTATCCAGGGTTCGTACAGGTACTGGAAATCCTTGAAAACACTTGCATGCATTTTAATGTGGTGTTTTTTAGGGTTTTTGAAAGTGCTTGGATTTTGAAAAAAGTGCTTGAACATGCATGCATTGCATTACTTTCATAATCCCTCTCTGACTAAATAATTTGCTATCGAGATTTGAAAAATAAAACAAAGTAAGTCAGATTGTACTAAACTGTACTGGTGCACATACTAAAGTGGCCATTGGGTAGATGTACTGCATATAAATACGTAATTTATCACAGCTGTAAGGTGCTGAAAAAAACTTGAAAATGCTGCAAATGTGCTTGAATTTGATTTTAGAAAAAGTGTGTGAACTCTAAGTATCCCTCTGTCTGAGCCATGTCTGACTGCTAAACAGCTTCTCTGAGGCTCAATTTTCTCCTCACTTTCACAGTTGGTGTTTTAGTTGGTACTGCTCTATACATAATAAATCTTTCACCTCTGTCAGCTCCATTCTTGCTTTTGGACAAATGCTCCTCTGTCAGGCAGTTTTAGAGCCTTTTTTCCAACCAAAATACACTGCTGAGACTACAAGATATTCTGTTTTCATCCTTGACCGTCTAACTTCTCACTTATAATGTTGGCTATTTACAGTATAAGGGTCAAACTGGATGAGAGAACAGCCCACATTGTAATCACCCTAGCTCTGTTTACACATTAGGCCTGTGTTTCAGTGGGAGGCTACAGGAATGTGATATTATGGGAAAATCATAGCACATATAAGTTAGACTGTGCCAAATGCCACTGTTTCATTAAAGTGTTTTTAATAACTTGGACAAGTACTGTTTGCAGGGGTTGCATTTTTTTGTATGACGATTTAAAATATGACAATGTAAAAAGTAAATACATTTCAGTATGCTATAAACTGTTAATATATGGTACAGGCTTAATAACTTATAATAACTCATCAGTTTCCTCAATCAGTCCTTTTCTTTAATCATCTCTATTTCTGGTTTTCTTTTTTTCATGGATGTTGGCACAGCTCTTTGTTCTAAGACATGCTGTTTTCTTCCGTTTCTCACTCTACCTTTTTTTCTCAACTTTCTCAAAATTCAGTATTCTTGTTCAAACATGCTTTATCTTGAGTTGTATTTGTTCAGCATGCATTTGACTATCTCACTATGTCACTGCAGTGAACTGATAGCATGCCAAACTATGCATCAGTAGATTACTAGTTAAAACCTCTTATGTAACAGTGATTATTTTATTCAGTATGGTTTTATGCTATGTAACCAGTAATGTGTAGTTAGTTAAATCAGGAAGCTTTTAAGCCATTAGCTAGCTTGAAATCAGGATCCCAAGACAAGTCCCCACAGACTGAGCTACTGCCGCCCCGAAAAAGTAAACAAGCCAAGCTAGCCCTCCAAGCTAATGTGTGCTAACTACACTAACAGTGGATCAGAAATGCATCAGAAATCAGAAGTGCACCTTTTTTTGTAGACTATAGAAATAAAACAATAGCTGTAACTTCACCATTTCTAAGCAGAAGGCTCAGTCGACTGAGGGGTTTCCAGCTGATACTTTGAATCCTTGACTTTAAGCAGGCAGCCCTTGTTTTTGTTTTTTTTAGGATTTAGGGTTTCTGTTACCAGTTGCATTAATTAATTGGCAGGCTCATAAGCTTTCTCACTAACTTTTTGTCAGATTTTTGTCATCGTTTAAAAAATACATGTTGTGTATCTTCTTCTATAGAGCCTATCGTGAGGAATGGTCGTCCTCCGACGGCCCACAGTGTCCACTCCTTCCTCCACCAGTACACAGGCTCCTTTAAAAAGCCTCCACTGCGACGGCCTCAGAGTGTCATTGGAGGAGGCCTGGGCTCTCTCATGGTCATGCCTCGCAACGGCAGTCGCCTCGGTGAGATACACACACACACACACACACACACACACACACACACACACACACACACACACACACACACACACACACACACACACACAGTCACACAGGCCAAAATAAATTTTGCGAATTTTTTTTTCTGTGACTTTAAAAAGAGGTTCAGTACCAGGAGATTTCTCTTGTGTCACCAGGTTAAATCTGTCTAGAACCTGCAGCAGCGGCTGATTGTATTCCGATTTAAATCTGATGTCAAGCTGTAGATTAGAAGTCCTCATGAAGGATATCCTTAAAAACTAAATGTAAAATCCTTTTACATCACATTTCTTCCGTCAGCTGAGCGCACACACAAACACACACATATATTATGTGCTCAACAAACCACTGCTCGAGGCATATTAGTGCAAACACATCAATGTCAGCACAGTATTTCCCGTGTTACATTCAGTTACACAGTAAGCCATTTGTTAAAAAAAAACAAATGAGACAGAAAATAATGAGTTTGAAAAGATGCAAACCAGCATCTTGGATTCCCAGCCTAGATACAATATTTAAATTCTCAACGCTCCCTAATATCAGCATAAAGCCTGGAGGAAATGTGCTCTATATGTATGGATTTGTTTAGGCATGGGAAAATGTGATGTATGGATTTGTCCTGTGCAGTAAGGCCCCTCGGCAATGAAATAAATTAAATCTATCAGTCTAACTTATTAAAGGTAATACACTTCTTGTCTCCTGCTCGACACAGCCAGGAGCTTGATAAGAACAGAGAGGCTCGTAAGAAATCCAACAGTTGTGTTTTTCTTTCCTGTTGAAGTCATCAGCCAGCATCAAGCCCTGCCCTGTTTCCACAGACCTGCTCCAACTCCAACCTCTTATCCCATTTTTCTTTCTTTCTCCACTCCAGATATTGTCCATGAGAACCTGAAGATGGGGTCGGATGGGGAGAGCGACCAGGCGTCGGGAACTTCCTCTGATGAGGTGCAGTCGCCAACGGGTGTATGTCTGAGGAATAGAGGGAACAGACGCATCTCTGCAGAGGTGGGGATTCTTTCTTTGAGTTTTCAGACCTTTGTTTTCCTTGCATTCTCTTTAAAAGAAGTATTTCACTGCTGGAAAGATGGTATTTTCATAAAACTAAGCTGTCTCACAGCAGAAAGAAAAATACTTTAGAAACTGGTGCAACATGACCAGAGAAAACAGAAAAAAATGCTGTGGCATTCACTTTTGCTCAAGAAGTAAAAATCCTCAAACAACCAGAATGCATTGTGTTGCGACAGACAAAAAATGAATTGCAAATGAATTTGTTTCTTAAAACAATTCAGGCGAGAAATAGGCAACTCAGTAACAGAATTTTGGTTTATATTTTTTCGGCTGCTGCTTAGTTTTACTGTTCGGCCTCTGTTTTCACTGTGCCGAATCAAGTATGGCGCTCACTTCCTGTTCACAAATTTTTGCTATTAAACTTAAACAGGGAACTAAAATATGTTTCTGGAAACATCTGGGCGAGAAACAGGCAGTGCAGTAACATATTTTTGGCTTATAGTCGATCAGCACTATAAGCCAAAAAGGGGCGGGTCTGAGAGGGGCAGGTCTGTCTCTTTAAGCACGTCTATACTCTTTGTGTCTGCAGTGGAGGCATGGGCATATAAAAATGCGGATATATTGCCCGTCATTCAAGTAACAGCGCGAGAGTTAACGACACTGTGGGAGGAGAGACTGGTTAGATGGAGGGAAGTTAACCACAATTCATTTACACAAACTACCCACATTGTTATGCTGGTTGAAAGTCAGCAGAGTATCGCTTTGAATGGTGGATATGGCACCATGCTGTTACTCACCGTAGGCGTGTTCTCGTTGTGTGTCATGAACATGCTGAAGTCCTCAGCTTCCCACAAAATCTCTGCAGGGGACACACACACAAACACATACATATGCACACAGTGACTTCACAAACTGTACTGCTGAACATACGTGTGAAATCTGTTCTTTAAAGGTTTCACAGACGCTACCAACATCACCCACCCTCACCTTCTCTCTTTACTCATGTAGACACACACACACACACACACACACACACACACACACACAGAGTCAGTAAACGAAAGACAGATTTTGACGTTCCTCTGGTGGTTTCATAATGTCAACACATTATGGAAAGACTTGTCACTATGATTAGTATTTTTGTTGTTGTCTAAGAGGAATTTTATTTGACCACAAATATCTTTTGAATCCAGGGTGTGTGATTTTGTATGTATTTAATACAGCACAGTGTTATTATCCCAAATTAATAATGTTTAAGTATTTGCAAACTAACAACAAGCCTTTGCAACAAAAGCAAGTTACTGCAGAGATAAAGTTGTTACAGTGTTTTATTCAGTAGAGCATATGGAAGGACAGACGTGCACACAAATGTAGAACTAGATCAAGAGTGAAAGCTTTAATCCTGCCGGCTCATAGGGACACAAGAAAGGCAGCGTGAAGTAAGAGGAGAAATCACACTGCTTTGTTATATAGGAAACAGATAAAATGGACTTAGCAATATTTTCTATAATTTCTTACTTCAGTTTACATCAGATTATTTTGTAGGTTCCAGTAGTGATTAATCAGAATCAGATGAACAAAATTACATCTGTTTTTGATGCCTCTTTGATTTGTTGAGTGATCTACATAATAAAAAAGTTCTTACATGACTTTTGGATTGTATTTTAGAACTTTGAACAATATCTGAAACTGTGTGTTTATCTCCTCCTCTCTTCAAAAGCTAAGACTGATTCTTTCAATCCATCCTAAAGTCTTCTAATGGGATTTTAGGGTGTACAGTTGACTGTCCAGTTTCATAGTGAAAGTATACAAGGACGTGACTTCTTGCCTTCCGCAATTCTGTTGAATAAATAAATAAGTTGTATATTAAATAAATAAAGCTGAATATTCTCAAACTTACAGTAGAACAGATTTGTTTGTGAAATAAATGTGCCCTATTTTATGATTTGGATGGTTTCTTATTTCAGTTGTCTGTTTTTAGCATTGTCGTTTTGAGCCTTCAATAATCTCTATTCTTATGCTTTGCTTTGTGTAAACACACACACACACACACACACACACAAACACACACTGTAAAATTAAATCAAGTGAGATGTCTATCTTGTGCTACTCCAAATACTGCAGTAGTAGCAGGTTTCCATGGGTAGCTGTAAAACATCTGAAAAGAACTTAAGCTACTTTAATGTAAGAAATATACAATATTACAAACACAAAGAGCGGTTATACACTTTAGTGTTATGGTGTTATGTGTGTATTTTGCTCTGTGGTTGATGTTGACATCTTGCCAGTGAACCACATGTTGCACAGAACCTGCTGGGTGATCATGCGAAGAAACGCCTTGTGATTGAAGAAAACACACTTTCCGCCCTTTGACAGTGTTTATTGGTGGGTTTGATTGCAGGACCTCTGGGGATTTACGAGCAGATACCAGTTGCTAAACAGACGAACCAAACATGCAAGACTGCACGAATAGAAAAAAAACCCCTTAAACGTGTTGTTAAGCAGCTTACTCCATGTGGGGCTACCCACACACAGAGACATGACACATCACCTCTCGCTGTGCATCAACAGAGTGTGCAAGCAGTGCACCACACACTTCCTGTCACTGTTTCACAATCACAGGACGTTTATGTGGACCGAAGCACGTTGTACACAAGCACACATTTATATTAAAGATTCTTTCTCACAAACCACCAAACACTGTGTGTATTGTTTGTGCTGGTACTAACAGCGTGATTGACTGAAAGGCTGTTGTTGATGAAGTGATCCAACAGTGAAATCACCGTGTGAGGGACAGTAGAAGAAGAGTGAGGAAATCCCTCTGTCTGTGGTCAGGTAGAGGATTGTACGTTTCTCAGTGCAGAGGAAGCAGTGCTGTTTTGGGATTACATCACAAGGATTACTGTAATACGGTCCAGATGGGCCCCTGTTGTAACAGATTAGGACGGGTTGATTGGACAACTGGAGGGGTGGAGGAGGATGCAAAGGTCAGGTGATGGATGGCATCGCTTGCTCTGGGGACGAACCAGCAATCCTGATCCAGAAACAAAAAACAGGGTGGGCTTCAAAGCAGCCTGGCAGTTATTTACATGCCTTTATTTATGCATTTTTACAAAATATGGAGAGCTGAAACAATTAGGTGATCAACAGAAAATTAGGTTGCGTCTATTATTATGATAGATTTATTGTTTCTCTAATATGAGAATCAACTGCTTTTGTTTTTCTTAAATGACAATAAACTGGATTATCTTTGCATCTTAGACTGTTGGTCAGACAAATTAAGCAATTTGTGGATGTCAGCTTGGGTTCTGGGAATTTACAACAGAAACATTCCTATATTTAGGGCCTGAGCACCAAACTGTGCATTTTCCGAATTTTTGGAAGTTGCACCATGCCAAAAAACTCATGAAAATTGGTACCCGACCTCCAACCCCAAAAATTTTGTATTCTGGTTGTTTTGGAAACGGGCATGGCAGAAGCGTTCCACAGCGCCCCCTAACGTGTAGCGCCAATGTCCAGTTTCACCTACAATTACAAAACTTTGTACACTTATGTATCATGCCCAGACGCACAGAGAAGCCCCTTGGACCCACCCCCAAGCAGCCTGTAAAACGTGCCTGCCCTGGATAAGGTTCAAACTCAACATTCCAAAGAGGTTTTTTGTTTAAATGTTAATTAATTAATTAATTTACATAAAAAATGTATGGTTTGTTCCACAAATGATGTACATGTACATTTATGTGCCCTCCAGTGCCATCTAGGGGGCGCTGGAAGTACATCAAGTGAAATATTTCACTCCAGGGTCCAACCTCTCTGCGTGCATTATCTGACTTTCACAGAAATTAATTGCCGCTTTAGCTGGAGTTCGCCAGTACCCCAACATACGTGGGGCAGCAAGGACCCTTTCATCGCTGCTTGCAGCTTTAATTTCTGAAATGTTTTTGCAAGTCTGTGAATGCAGTGCAGGTGGCGCTCTTCATGATTTTTTTTCCTCTCTGCAGCAGTTTGTAACTCAGGGGTGGATGATTGATCCGTTGATCTGTTCAGAGCTGATCAGATCCATGGATGAGAGTAGCAGATGCAAATGTAAATGTTTAGACCTAGCAGAATGAACAATTAGATTTCACTTAAATTGCACCTGAGTTCTACTGCTCCATCTGTGCCCAGAGTTCTCTATCCGCTCCAAGAATGTGGTGCACTGAAAAAACGAATAACTCATTTATATATTTATAATAGTGCTCTTAATGAAAGGCCCAGGTCCAAAAGAAGAAAATCTTTTTGTCGAAGCTGATGTTTTAATTGTATTGGGCTGCCACAAATACATGAATAAGACAACGAAAGCGGTCTCAAATTGCTTCAAAAACATACTTAAAGGTGTGAAATCTAACTTTTCTTCAGCTGTAGGAACCCTGACCTGGTGTCTGAATCTGTCAGCTGTAGGCAAACACACAGGCATAAAACTGGGTCACTGTTGGATTTGAGTGAAAGGCTGAAGGGTCAGTTCACCCGTTCACAAGTCACCTTCAGTTACAGATTAATCAATGAGCTTGTTGTTGGAATGCGGAGAGTTGCATATTGTTGAATCTTGGTGAGGAAGGGGGCATTACTAAGTGTCCGGTGTTACCTCAGAGGGAGTGAAAGATTGAAAGCAGTTACAGAGAGAGAGAGAGAGAGGGGCGGATTAACAGTAATCTAACAAATAGAGGAAATGCATGATGGGAAGAATCCAGCCGTTGCATTGTGAGTGTGTTTGATTTTATATAACAAGTTATTAGGATCATGCTTTAGTACTTTGTTGCTCTGGGAAAGACTTTACCCCGAACTCTTAAAGGGCTCCACAGGCTGCCTTTATTATGTACACAAGCCAGTATAGACGCACGCTGCACATGTATTTACAAACACACATATAGACACACACTGCCCTCTCTGTTGACCAGTGAGGCCTGAAGCTGGCCGGTTCTTACAGAATCTACTTGTTTACTCTGGGTTAACGCCATTTTGTTGTCAATCACTGGTGTTTATTTAGAGCTTACACTGTATTCTGAGGGTTTGCTCTTGTTATTTCACGGTTTTACATCATGTTGACACTGTTTTTTAAATGAGCTTGTCTGTTGTTTTCATCCATTTGTGTGTGCGTGTGTGTGCAGGACCTGAACAAACGTCTGTCCCTACCGGCCGACATCCGGATACCTGACGGTTACCTAGAAAAGCTGCAACTGAGCAGCCCGCCCTTTGACCAGCCGCTGAGCCGACGCTCCCGCAGAGCATCGCTGGTGAGTCAGAGAGAGGACAGGGACAGAGGGATGGAGATACAAAGTGGTGGTAAAAACAAAGGGTTGGGTCAAGTTTGGGATTTTTGCAATGCTGGTGTCTAACAGTGCCTGATAAAAATGAAAATATGAAAGAACTGCCCTTTTTTCAATCACAAAGGCAAATTTGAACTTGAAATTGAGCAATATATTACCTCTTAACAGTATACTTAACTGTATAGATATAAACAAATACAAATTCCCATAACACATTCACATAATCAATAAAACCTAACGAAACCACAATAATTGAACACTAAATAACAGCTACAGTGCTATTAACAGCAAAATAAATTCTGAGTTGGGATCAATAATTGTCTGCTTAACTTTTGAGACACTCAGCAGCCAGACGTTTCTCCATTATCTGTTTAGAAGCAGGTGATTTTGTCATTACAATAATAGCTGGTCCACCTTGACAGGGAGCCCTGGTCAGTTTCCAGCGCTGGCACTGGGTTTTTACTACTCAACCTTAAGTCATATGGTAATCGCCAAACACATGATAGACAAAATATATGACTAGCTGGTGAACACAGTGGAGCGTTTAGCTGCTAAAGAGCCAGATATTTTGTCAGGAGTTGGTGGAAAACGAATTTTGACTTGAAGTATAATACATGAGCTATTAGCAGTTCCTGTTTCCAATGGATGTACAGACAGCTGTCACTCTATTATTTTGATAATGAAGAAATCTGATGATTAACAGGCAAGATCAGGAGTTTCAAGCTTTTTCTATGACATCTAAGTGGATTTGTTAACTTTTATATGCCATGGAAAGTGTAAATCACACTGAATCTAAAAAATATGTATATAATGAACATCTTATCGTTCAGATTTAATTGAGTAATGAATCAGAGGATGAGTGCTTTTTTTACGCAATATGTGGCAGTGCAGCTCTTTTAACTGCCTCTTTGTTCTGTTGGTGCTGCTGCTGATGTTGACCATTTTGGTAAAAAGGTGAAATCAGTGGGCCAAAATGCAGTACAATAACTATCTTCCTGTTGTTATACACTTGGCATACTGCCCCTCTCAACTCATACAGTGTCTTTACCCAGAGCTGCAAAGATGAGTTAATAAGTTGTCAACTATTACATTAAATCCCAGCTAGCTTATAATCGATTTAAGCTATTTTTAGGGAGAAATTCATTGATTTTAGCTTCTTAAATATTAATATTTTCTGGTTTCTTTTCTCCTATATGACAATAAACTGAATATATTTGGTTTGTGGACAGAACAAGACATTTGAAGATGTTATCTTAGGCCTTGGGAAACACTGACTTTTTTTTTTTTTACCATTTTCTGCAGTTTTACAGAGCAAACAACTAAATGATTTATTGAGAAAGTAATTGACAGTAAAACAATGGTAAGTTGCAGCCCTATATGCCTTATGCCTCTATCAATTGAGGACCAAATAGGTCTGCTTTTGGCTAATAACACATATTAATCTGACAAATCAAGATAGTTCATCACATTCGTTCAGTCTCATTGTTTTTCAGCATTGCCTGCAATGGTCTCAGAAACCCAAAGACTCTGAAGTTTGACAAATACATTCAACATTTCATGGCACATCGCTTCTCCCAACCATAGTCTTATCTAACATTTTGGATCTAAAATCGGATTCTGCAGGGCAGTTCTTAGCCTGAATTGTCAGATAAATTTAGTGGAATACAAAGTTCAATATTTTCCTGTGAAATGTTATATTTCAAAAAACTCTAGCACTGGTACCTCTAAACTGTGCTTATGTAAATGCACAGTATTTGCTGCCCACGTCTGAGAGTGAGCAGTGCTGATTTGAGAATCGGCAGCGGAGGAGAATCAGGCGGAAACAGAGAGAAATAGACACACAGAGGCTGTCAGGGAGAGGCTGCAACACATAAAGATAGTTGTGTTTTATTTAAAGGCAGCTAGAAACAGAAGTGAGAGAGTGAGAGCTCACACCTTGTCCTGTCTTATCTCCTCCACTCAGCCTGTTGTCAAGTCTTTACATTTCACCCAAGCATTCACTTTGTTAACAACTTCAATAATTGGCTTGTGGTTTTACTTTGAATGTCAAAAGCAGAACGAAGGAAAAGTAAGAACACTGTGCCTCACCCAGTCCACTGCATTTGCATACACGCTCCCCTGCAGAGTTGTTTATAAAGTGCAAAGAGACTTCGCGTTGCACCGAGACCTCTCAGCTCATCTGGTCTTCAAGCTGTACAGAGGGCCAGTTTGTTTTTAAAGTTAGTTTCCATGCTCCTAGTTGTTGGCTTTCCTTTGATTCTCAGTCTGTCTTTCATACCAAGCATCTTAGTTGTGAAATACTTTGTATGTGGGCTTTTTGTAGCTGATCAGTTACAAAGTGTAACTTTTTTCTAATTTCTAAATCACATCAAGACTGCAACTAGTGATTATTTCCATTATTAGTGAATTTGCTGTATTCTCTTGATTTATCAAGTCATTATTTTAGCTGTAACATGTCAGAAAACAGTGACAAATGCCAAGGTGATAGATTTAGATAGCTTGTTTAAAGTTCAAAGTTCAAGTGCACATCGGGATACACACACTCATTTTATTGACAGCTTACATTAAAATGTGTAAACATACATTTAATAAATGCTCTGATTTTTTACTTTTTAAAGTCTCTAGTATCACAAGTGTTAAAGCTATGTTTACATCGACCACATCTATAATTCCCATTACATCTTAAGCAAGCCAGGTAGTTTTCATGTTGGGATCCCTATGCATAGATGTCACAATAAAGTCCCTTATATCCTTACCCCTTTTATAATGAAACCTTGGCATTGAGGCAGAGATATGCTGCACACAAGGATCACATTTAAAAAAAGACCCCAGGATTTTTAAGTAATGTTCTTTACCCTTCCAGAGATAGTATTGTAGTCAGACACAAAAGAAACTCTGTTGTGTCTGTTGTCTCTATAGGATGGATAAAATAGTTGTCGTTTTTGTTTAAATGTGTCCAGTTTACAATCACGAATGACAAATAAAAGCATCAACTCAAACATTAAAGAAGCTGGAACAAGCAAAATGTTGCCATTCATGTTTAAAAATGAGTCTTAGATAGTTGATTAAAGGGCGCAATGTAGCCCACAGGTGTGGACGCCACATTAGGTCGGCTCCAAAAGTCACACAGTAACACAAGCTAACTGATCAAAGGATGACGGTGTGGTGCAATAGATAACCAAACTGTATATATATATTCCAGTAGCACTCCTAATTTGCGGTTCAATTCCAAAAATATAAAATCAATACATGGCAGCAGATGTTTAATTGTGACAGGCTGCGGCAAATAAATGTGTGGGAAACCTTGCACTGGTGGACCAGCAACTCCTTGTATGCTGTGAGGTAAAAGTACTGTTTCTGTCAAAGGAGTCTGGTGGCTTTGGACGAGGGCAGAATCAAAACGTATTTTAGCCGCCAAAAGAAAGGACCTCTGAAAAAAATCTAAATCAGTTTCAGTGTACACTAAATGTAGGGTATTTTACTGCTTTACCTTTCCAGCAGACAGCCCCATCAGGGAACTGAAGCAGTTATATTGTCTTTAATGCATCTAGACTCGTAATTTTACCTCACAACACACAGGAGCTGCTGGTGTACTGCCGCCTCAGTTGTTTTGTTTGTGTTATTGTGTGACTCTGAACTGAACTAACGTTGCTCCACAGCTTTAATTGGGTTTACATGTGGCAACAACATCATGCAGAAACAGCATGCTTGTGAAAAAAGTGCTGGTGAAAAAAGCATTTTGATGCTAACACGTACACACAATTTGAATTTTCAGATGACGAGGAACACTATTGTTCAGCTACAGATGATATACATTTTTTTTTAAATGATGGAGCTGCCCTTTAAATAATTGTCGGAGCTCTAAAGCACATTCGAGTTTTCATTGTGTATTAAGCATGCTTTATAAATAATGTTTGCCTTGGCTTCCCTATAAACAAACACATTGTAAAAGCCAAAAGCCAACGGTCCTTTGTCACAACAGATTAGCTATGATGGTGGTTGGGTGTGTATGACCTCCTTACATCCCCCCTCTGTCGCTGCGAGGCCGTCATAAGGATTTGCCGTAGTGTCTGTAAGCTTGTCAGTGCTAATAAAGACGCTGCCCTCATTAATGCTGTTTGTCCTTTTCTCTCCTCCAGTCAGAAATAGGATTCGGGAAGCTGGAAACCTACATCAAACTGGACAAACTAGGGGAGGTACGTAAGAGTGTGTGTTCACTGTTGACCTTCACTTCTTCACAGGTGTTGATGTTCTCATTGAGATACAACACATACAGACACAGTTATAGAGTTTACTTTTAACCCCTGACAGCCTATCTCACCTTTATCCTCCAGGGCACGTACGCTACAGTCTTCAAGGGGAGGAGTAAGCTGACGGACAACCTTGTGGCGCTGAAGGAGATCAGACTGGAGCACGAAGAGGGGGCGCCATGCACAGCAATCAGAGAAGGTAATAATGGTTCACTGTTGCACCGTGAACCTCATACCTGTCCCTCAGCCGCCTTCAGTTTTAAAATGTTAACTTACCAGGAATATATCACTTATTTCGCAGCATGAAAGAAGTTTCTTGCCATAACAGAAAAACAGAACTCTAGATAATTAATCATTAGGCTTTATTGTCATTTACTGATGGTATTCTTTTATATTACATTTTGTGGCGGTAGGATACAGTGGCGGGACTCACCAGAGGACCATGATACGATATTATGACAATACTCAAGTCACACCATAATATTATTCCAATTTGAAACGTTTTGGAATATGAGTTTTGGGATAACATATTCAAATATATTGGTAATTGTTACTTTTTTCAACTGCAAATTATGGTCCCAAAATAAAACATTTTTCACATTTATTACAAGTTAAAAGTCATTTCATCTCACTTCAGTCATTTTTTATTAAAGTAAACTGAATATAGTGGCCTGAAAAAGCAGTTTATTTTATAGTTTAGTTAAGTTTAATTTCTGTCTGCAATATTAGTAATTTATATATAAAGATATTGATACTTGGCATCCATGTATCAATACAACATTGCCACCAGAATATCATGATTCTATACTGTACTCATTTCTTTTTCAACTAGTAGAACAACAAAGACTTTAAAAGTATGCTGTCTCACTGTTTGTTTCTCTCAACAGCTTAGGAAGAAAGTATTTCATGCAGGCAGTTTGTCATGTTGATTTGATTTATTTGGCATATAAAAAAAACAAACATGCAGACACGCTTGGGTCACTGACATACCCACGCATTTCCACATATTTTATTCATAAAAGAGGGAAAGGGACATTGTTCTATGAACAATTATCCGGACATAATGCTCCACTTTTATCTACAAGAGTTACATGAAAGTGTTAATGAGGTTTTGTTCAATAAATGTAAACTGACATTCAATAAATCGCTGAAGTGCCTGAAACTGAGACAGGTTTCTAGTAGAAATGCATTGTTAGCTAGTTAGTTAGTTAATTTAGAGTCACAATGTAAGACCAATTGTAGAAAAGAAGTTCTGCAAAATTACGAGAGCAATGTTTGTATCTTGTGGCCTCTTTGTCCTTTGTTTTGTTTTTCTTTGAATACTGTATTTTATATTTTTGTTTTAAGACTGTGTTGATTGTTTAAATCTACGAGTCTGAGACATGAGTGTAAACCCAGAGACATCAGAGTCAGATATAAGACAAAGTCAACTTTACGCATCTCATTAAAGACAATGAGTGTCATCACATCCTCACTTTTACAGCTGTCACCTCTTTCTCTTCCTCTAGTGTCGTTACTGAAGGACCTGAAACACGCCAACATTGTTACACTGCACGATATCATCCACACAGACAAGTCGCTCACACTGGTCTTCGAGTACCTGGTGAGACCAACAAAACCTCGACCTTCACTTCCTCAGTGACTCACATGTTATTCTGTGCACGGATGCTAAAATGAATTTATTTTACATAATTATTATTCATGACCCTCTGCAGAGTTGAGGATGACAATACAGGAGCACAACTGTTGCTGTGCCTGTAGCCTTTCCATTCACCTAACAGCGTCTCTCTCTCTCCCTTTTGTCTAGGACAAAGACCTCAAGCAGTACATGGACGATTGTGGGAACATCCTGAGCATGCAGAATGTCAAGGTGAGCCTCTGCAGGCGGCCCTGCTGGCACCGCCAACCACATCAACTGCCATGACTTTGTGGTTACTGTCAGTGCAAGAAAAACTCTTAGTGTGCCCCCTGGTGGTAGAGGGTAGACAGTGGCAGGAAAAGTGGAACGTACTTTTCCTGACCTTACTATTTCACAAAGATCTATTTTGTCCAAACTGGATTCGTTGTCACTTTGAAAAAGAAAATACTGCGTGTTAAACTCATCTTAGGCTGTTTGAAAAGTGCATGTAAATATTATGTTTCTGTAAGCATAATTTCAAACTCAATGATTTTATTCTGCTAAATAAGATATCGATAAACTGCATGTGATGATGCAACAGCATTTATTAAGCACCACTACCTGAAACTGATGTTGCCGATATGATGATAGTTTCTAATGAAAAAGATATCTTTTCCCAGATTTTTCTCTTCCAGATCCTGCGAGGCCTGGCGTACTGTCACAGACGGAAAGTTCTCCACAGAGACCTGAAGCCCCAGAATCTGCTCATCAATGACAGAGGAGAACTCAAACTGGCTGATTTTGGTAAAACAAAAACTAAAAAGAGTGTTTTCATCAATTATTAATCTATATAAAGTTGAAGAGTCCTAGTTAAACAGTTTATAATGCATAATCTAGAGTGCATGATACAAGTTAATTTAAGGCATGTCCAACTTTACTTTTACTCGATAAAGTGTGCATAATCTGGATGCAAAAAAGGTGCAAGTGCAGGATTTAGTCCTGTGATTATTCATAGGTTTGTTTTGGGTGTTACATGAATTCCACCAATCAGCGTCATGTCCGATTCTCTTTATGTGCGCATTATTCAGAAAGTAGGTAGGCGTAGGTGGGATGCTGGTTGGTGAAATAATACGTCTTTAATGACAAAAATATTAATTGTATTCTCTAAAATGTGAACAGAGCAGAGCAGAGCTGCTGCCAATTCCTGTTTTAAGAGTGTGCAGTTTTAAGTTTTAAAAGGAACAGCTTAACTTCAATTACTTCAGAAGCTAAAAGTAAAGTTTATAACAGCAGTGTTTAGTTCTGCTGCTAAAATATCTCTCAATATTTGCTACAGTGGGATCACTGCTATGATGTCTGTGCGCTCAGCAAAAACCTCTCACTTTGTATTGCCAGTATTGCTCACCAATATGATGAATCCACAATGCGATTTCTTTTAAATAGCAGGAAAATACTGTGACATTCTGACTTAAGACCAGGGTTTGTTTGTTTGTTTGGGTCAGTGGTGCAAAAAGTAGCAATGCCCCAACAATGTGCCTGACCACACTTCATTTAACGTACATGCCCATGTGCACAAAGGTGGGCGCAAGTACGTTCACTACGTATCCAGTGTGGGCATGGCCGATAAAATGACCACTGTGTTGTCACTAGCAGTGACAGTTGTACTGCGCTGTGAGCCACTTTGCGCCGGGTGTAAGATAGGGCCCTAAGATACTTCTGTGACATGAATTATCTTCCGCTTGGATGAAAGATGACACCTGTTATTACATTTCTGAAGCTATTTTTATCTATATTACAAGCACTGTTTCCTACAGGGAAGTCATGTGAAAACTGGATGAATATTTGGCATTTAAGTTAAAGCCCTTCATATGAAGTTTCTCCTAAACGTGCCCATTGGATGTGTTTTTATTGCTCATTTCTGCTCCACAGGGCTGGCAAGGGCAAAATCCGTGCCCACTAAAACATACTCTAATGAGGTGGTAACACTTTGGTATCGGCCTCCCGACGTGCTCCTGGGCTCCTCTGAGTACTCCACTCAGATAGACATGTGGTGAGTGGGCCTCGCTCAACAGGGGGGATTACTACTGTTAGAAAACACTCATTAGACTCCTGGCTTCTCTCTATTTATGTCCATGTGAGCGCAGTGAAGGTGCAGTAGCAATAGCCCCCATGAAAGTGTTTTTAATTTTTGTCTGTTTATTTGAAGTCTCTTGCTGCTTCAGTAATTTGTGAAATAAGTGCAGATGTTTGGAGCTTCTTTGATGCTTTTATGCTGAGCAACTTATGAAGTGCAGCAGCAGACAGGTGTGCTAAAGGATGCAGTAAAAAAATCTGTGAGATTTCGGAATGTTGGTTTTCTTTTTGCAAGACTTTGGCACAAAACAGATTGGATCAGCAAATAGTATTAAAAGTCTCTATAGAGACCTTTTTTGTTATTTTTAAGATATAACATAACATAATCTTAACGTTTTAGCAGCAAAACCAAGCATTGTTAATGAACAGAAATGGACAGTGCACACCTGCCTCAAGTTGTTACCTGGTAGCCATTTGTGCTCCTGCTGTCTGCAGCAATCTCTCTCAATACTGGACCAGTTTCAAAAACTGTTGTAGCAAGGCTTTATTTGCACGGGACGGGTAAACCTCGGGACCTCTGGTAATTTGTAATAATTGCAGAAGTAGTCAATGATCTTAGTCCCGTGCTAATCTGCCATGCCCGTAATTTGTCAAGTAAAATTCCACAGCCAATTACCTTACACATTTCGCCAAACACAGAGGTTATGTGTCAATATTAATCTCGTGTAATTCGGCATCTCTGAGATTTGGGGTTGTATTTGGGATTTCTGTTTTGTCAGTGCCTTGATTCTGTCTCTATCCAGGTCGTGAATTATGGAGGCTGCTTTTGTAATTACAAATTGATAATATTTTGGGTGTTGGAGGCTCATCTTGCCACACGACATGGAGGCCTGTCACTGAAAGGGCAAACTCAAGTCAATCAGAAGATAAAAAAACTTCAGAATTGGTTCTGTTTGTTTAATCCAATTTAAAAGAAAAATAAAAGAGTTTTGATCCACAAAGGGGTAACACACATACTATTTTATTTGAATAAGTGATCAAGCTTCAGTCAAACATTTGTATACGATCTAATCCCTCTTGTCTGTGTCTTCCTGTCAGGGGTGTCGGCTGTATATTCTACGAGATGGCTGCCGGCAGGCCCCTGTTCCCAGGCTCCACAGTGGAGGACGAGCTGCACCTCATCTTCAGGCTGTTAGGTCAGTGCTGCCCCCTGCTGACAGGGGAGCACCCACACTTTTAATATGAGCCTTTAATCGCATTAACCCTGGCATGTAGCCCCTGTGGCAGCGTGAAAAGCCCCTCCAGCTGCCACGGTACAGCCTGACTAACAGGGTCGATTGAATGTCCCTCCACAGGCACTCCCACAGAAGACAGCTGGCCTGGAATATCCTCCATCGACGAGTTCAAGTCCTACAAGTTCCCCAAGTACAAGGTCCAGCCGCTCATTAACCATGCGCCCAGGTGAGACTGGCAAACTTCTTTCTTGAACAGCTTCTCCTCTACATTGTTTTTTATATCACATCAGATACAGTGTGCTGTAACTTATCAAATGAGGTTATTTCAGATATTTTATTTGGCAATGACAGTTTTCAACTCTCCCCCCGTCCACTCTCTTGTAGTCTTTTTATCATTGAAGATGGAAATGACCAAATGTTTCTAAACAGGCCCAGGTACAAGAGAAGTCAGTGTATGTAGAGCTTTGTAGATTTCAGAGTTAGACATTAGTATTATTGGTTTGTTTAGTTAAGAGTGTGTGCTCTTTGTCCCTTCCTGTAAGGAAATCCTGTGGAATAGTTGACTGTGTTTCCTTCCTTATACTCGCCAGCATCTGTGAGTCACCCCACCTCTCCTGACCTCTCTGCCTGCCCCTCTATCTCCCCTCTTGTAGGTTGGACACTGATGGCATCGACCTGCTGATGTCATTCCTAAAAGTGAGTCTCACGATATCTGCCAGGCATTACTGGCATGTTAAAAGCAGTGTGACACATTTTGCAGCTATATTAAGAATATATTTTTGGAGAGAAGTGCATCAAGGCGCAATCACACATTGCTGACTCCATTTTGTTGTTGTTCTTTAATGACCATGTTTTTCTTCCTGCCCCAAATTTCAGTATGAGTCAAAAAAGAGGATCTCTGCTGATGAAGCAATGAGACAGCCGTACTTCAGGAGCCTGGGGCCACGTGTGCACACACTGCCAGAGAGTGAGTAATGAAATGGCAACGCAGTAATGCAGACTTGGCAGGCTCCCTAAGGTGCAAGTTGAAGGATATTGCAGCGTACAGTGAGGATCAGTTACAGGCTCATAACAAAGACACTATTCTCCTGGCAAGATGTGATTTCTGTTGCACTGACTGGCTCTTTATGTCTGGCAGGCATATCCATATTCACACTGAAGGAGGTCCAGTTGCAAAGAGATCCTGGCTACCGGAACTCGTCGTACCCGGAGTCAGGTGAGGAATGATGAACGTGTGAATGCTGTGATTGCTTGTGTTTTCACTGTGAATCAGACATTTTCAAACCGTTAGTCGTTCCTCCCAGGGGGGCAAAGGAGACATGGGGCAAAGATTCTGCAGGAGGTGAAATTGACAGCTGATGCTAGCGTTATAAAAACAACAGGATGTTAATTATTGTTTTTGGGCCCATTCACGGTCAGCAGCAGCATGACACAGCTCATTGAGCCCACTGAGGTAACTTTAACCATATTGCTGTAAATATGCATTTTGTGTTTTTAATGTATGCCTTCTTTAGGATCCAACATGCCAGGTGGGTTTGGTGTTTTTTCCCTCAGGAGGTATTTTCTGAAACTTAACAGCTGAACTCACCATTTAAAAACAATTTAATTAACGAATAATTGGTAAGGCTTTTTAAAATTTGTGTTGACTGAGTGCCATTTTAAGGAGTCAGCTTGTGATTGAGGCCTACAGGGGAGAAGTGAACACACCATGACTTTTTATGACATATACGATGACATGTTTTAGGGTCTACTATATGATGATTTTTTAAAAAATTAAACATGCTATACTATATTTTCATGACTTATCGTACTACTGTCAAAAACAGTATTGTATGTAATAAAAAATGTCTTAGACTGCAGCATCCTGGAATGATATGCCTGCATCTTACAAGAATGTGATCTCTTTTGCACTGCTCTCTTATTAGCCTTTAATTAGGATAAAATTATCAGTTATATCAAAGCTTGCTGCAAAAACCTTCAAAGAAAAAAAAAGTTAAGTATATTATGTCATAAAAAGTTATAGTTATAGGGTGTCAAAAATGTCATAGCACAGTATGTCATATAATGTCGGTATAGTATGTCAAAAAATGACACGCATACCTTGACACAATAATAACCTTTCTTTTCTCTCCCCTCAGGTAACGGAAAGAGCAGAAGACAAAGCATGCTGTTTTAGATTCTCTGGACTGTATTTCTTTTTTTATTTGGGAAGCATCTCCCAGCTGTACAGTCATGCAAAATGGATCAGTAACCCGAGATGGATGTTGGCGTTGAGCATCCCCATCATCATCACTCCCCCCAAGCTACTTGGGAAACTCGTCCACAGTGCGACCGACCCCCTTTCAAGGTCTGGCCTGAACCTGACCTATAAGAGACATTTATATACTGTACATCTATATTTATTGAGAAGAGAATTTGCTGCTAAATCTAACTACTGTCTAGAATTCTAACTGGCTCAGTCACTTTAATGAGTACATGCAATGTGTATAGATTAAGTTTTTTTGTTTTTTTTTTTTGAAGTGATGGTATTTTAAGTAATATTTTTGTCATTATTTCCATTTTAATGCATAAAATCTCCACCTCAAAGCTCCTCAGTGTGTGTAGGTGTGTAAGGTGCACATACAAACAGACAGATGTTTCTGAAGCAACTTGTATGTGACCGTTTACTTTGAAGGTTTTTGCAACCAGCTTTGATATAACTGATAATTTTATCCTAACTGGAGGCTAAGACGAGAGCAGTGCTGTCAAGCTGTGTGCAAAATAGATCACATTCTTGTCAGATGCTGGCATATCATTCCAGGATGCTGCAGTCTCTGTCGTGACCAATGAACAAATGCAAGAGGGAAAAAGGCAGCATAGGATTATTAACAAGGGCATTACCGGATTAGTTACGTCTCCTAAATTCTTCAGAAAACCAATATGTAACTACAGTGTACAACCTTCTCATCCTGACACTTCATCTTCTCCAGTTTTTTTTACAAAGAGGAGGTGCAAAGTGTATCCCAGGTGTTTGAATCTGCTGCCTTTGTGCATCACAAATGTGTTTTCCTCTCTGCCATTCCCATCTCCATCAACTGTAAAAAAAAAAAAAAAAAAAAAAAAAAGGAAAAAAAAGAAAAAGATTTTTTTTTCTTCTGGATTGCCTCCATCATTGTGTTGCATGCCTGCTGCTCTGTTGTATGAGGAAGCACACAGCCACTGAACTCCTGTATCAGGGAGCATTAGCTATAGTCCTGCCCCTAGTGGATAATGAGACACAGCCTATTTAACAGTGTTACAAGAGATGTTTTGTATGATATTCTTTAACTTTATTTGTTGATAATTGTTATTGGTGTGGGATTTTGTTGAAGATGCCCTCCCATATTTGAGCTTTTTTCCCCCAAAGTAAAGAAAATTAAATTTAAAGTTTAAAAAGGAAATCATGTTTATTGGTTTGTTTTTTTTCCTGTTGTCTAAGCATTCTGTTTCATTCATTATTCGGATAGTTTATCCTATTAAGGTTCATAGGCGTTGGAGCCCATCCCACTGGGCACTGGGCAGACAGGTCAGCAGATTATCACAGCTGACTGTGATAAGACTGGAGGCATTATGTTTACGGGTTGTCTGTGCTAACTTTGAAGAAAATATTAAGATGTTGTGTACACTATAATGGGTGAACATACTTACAAACATCCATTTGGACTCAAGGATGAACTGTTTTTTTTGGTGGTCGAAGTTCAAGGTGGCTGTGGCCAAGTATTTGTCCCTCTTGTAAACGCAATATCTCAAGAACACTGTAGAGACAGTGTGACAGTGAAATATGACTCAAACAGCTTGTTGACGTCACACTGCTCGTTTAATGTTTGCAGGGAAGCTCAGATATTCTTCACAGGTCATACTTTTGTAAAAGCAGAAACAGATATAAAGTTTAGAGTCCCAGATGTAGCAACAGCAGCATGTCGATCCAGGGGGTGACTCCTGTCTGACCCAGTGTGTCCAGGTTACGTCCTCACGTCGGCGTGCGTTGCAGTACACAGAGAGGTGATCATTACAAGACTTTATGGAACTTACTTCAAATTTGACTCAAACATTCAATTGGACTCAAGAATAAACTGATTCAAATCTGGTGGTCAAAGGTCAAGGTCACGATAAAGCATGTTTTCGGCTATAACTCAAGAATTTCTATGCCTATATTTTCACACAAATGTCTAATCATTTTATATCCACAATGTCAAAGGTCAACTGTGACATCATAATATTATGAAAAAACCCAAAACACTTTTCTGGCCCTTACTCAGCGTCAAACATACAGGAACGGACGGGGACACATTTGGTCAGATTCTAAATTTGTGACGCTAATTTTGTGTGTGTGTGTGTGTGTGTGTGTGTGAAGCATCCATGTTTTCACAGACATGGATGTAAAGTAAGTTGTACTTGACTGGTGCACGAAGGCATACAACTGTGAGGTAGTAATTCGGGTTATGGCATTCTATGTCATGTTTTATCATGTACTTTACTGTCAATATCATGGCATAATACACTAAAGACTTTCCTTATTATAAACTACTATCATCTTAAATGACATCCCATACTATGACTTTTTATGAAATAATAATTTTTTTGACTAACTACACTAGTACATTTTTTATGACACACAATGCTGACATTTTTTGACAAACCATACTATATACTATGACATTGTCTTTGGACATAATTTACATTACTTTACATGTCATTTTTATGACACAATATGACTTTTTTATGACCCATTATATTGATGTTTTTTATGATACAATTTCTGATGTCATAGTATACTATGACTTATTGTGCTATTTGGGATGAAATACTATACTGTGACTTTTTTATGCTATTTTGAAAGACAAACTAGTTATTTCATCAAAATGGGATAAAAAAAAGTCATATTAAAATATGTCAAAAATGGCACAAAAAAGTCAGATGATTGGATGCTGCCGCAAAAATAAAAAACAATAACAAAAAAAACCCCAAACTGATTGATACTAAAGGGTGTCATCCAAAATAGCACAAAAAATGATACTATAGTGTCATCGCAAAGTAGTAGAAAAAACGTCACTACACTGTGTTGTCCAAAATATAAATAAAAAGTTATACTATAGTATGCTGTTCAGCCATTTTTGGGACATGTCAAAATTTGAGATTTTTCAGCATACTCTACTATGCAGTTTGCGGCCATTTTTTCAACATGCTATTATATGATGTTTAGGCCTTTTTATTGACATCCTATACTATGACTTTTTGGCCATTTTTACAACATGCTATGCTATGAGGCATTTCTACGAGGTATAATAAGCGATTTTTTGGACGTCATTTTTCGCCGTTCTATACTATGCAGTTTTGTGCCATTTTTTTTTGACATACTGTATTATGACTTTCTGGCCTTTTTTGACCCCGTTTTAAATATGCTATACAATGACACATGTCTACGAGTTATAATAAGCATTTTTAAGCCATTTTTTGGACATGTCAAATTTAGTAATTTTTTGCCATACTATACTATGCAGTTTTTGGCCATGTTTTCGACAATGGATATTATGAGTGTTTGGCCCTTTTTGTCATTTCTTTAAGATGTGCTATACTATTGCGCATCTCCACTATCTTTAATAAGCAGTTTTCAGCTATTTTTCGAACATTTCAAAATTTGATTTTTTCTACAATACTACACGATGCGGTGTTGTGCCATTTTTTTCGACATGCTATAGTATGACTTTTTGGCCTTTTTTGACGATTTGAATATGCTATACTATGACTCATGTCTGACACATATAATAGGCTGTTTTCAGCCATTTTTTGGACATGTCAAAATTTGAGATTTTTACCTATGCTATTGTGTGTGGTTTTTGGCCATTTTTTCAATGTGATGTGTTTTGACTTTTTGACGTTTTTTTGGGCCCTTTTTTCAACATACATGCTATGGTGTGACTCTATGAGCTATAATAAGTGCTTTTCAGCCATTTTTTCATTTTGCTAAATTATGACTTTTTGGCCCTTTTTGGGCCATTTTTTCATTTTGCTAAATTATGACTTTTTGGCCCTTTTTGGGCCATTTTTTCAATATGCCATGCTATTGCGCGTCTCTGTCAGCTATAATAAATGGTTTTCAAATATTTTTTGGACGTCAAAATTTGAGATTTTTACCAATGATATAGTGTGCTGGGATTTTTTTTTTTTTTTTTTTTTTTTTTGCCATTTTTTAAACATGGTAAATTTCGACTTTTTGGCCTTTTTTTGGGCCCTTTTTCAACATGCTATTCTATTGCGCAACTCTGTGAGCTCTAATAAGTGGTTTTCAGCCATTTTTGGACATGTCAAAATTTGACATTTTTACCAATGCTATAGTATGCTGTTTTTCGCCATTTTTTCAACACGCTAAATTTTGACTTTTTGTCCCTTTTTGGGCCCTTTTTTCAACATGTTATGCTATTGCACAACTCTATGTGATATAATAAGGGGTTTTCAGCTATTTTTTGGAAATGTCAAAATTCAAGATTTTTACCAATGCTATAGTAAGCGGTTTCTGGCCATTTTTTCAACGTGCCAAATTATGACTTTTTGACAGTTTTTGGGCACTTTTTTCAACATGCTATGCTATTGCACATCTCTGTGAACTGTAATAAGTGGATTTCAAATATTCTTTAGACATGTCAAAATTTGAGATTTTCACCAATGCTATAGTATGCGGATTTTGGCCATTTTTTCATCATGCTAAATTATGACTTTTTTTTTTAGCTATTTTCGGCCCTTTTTTCAACATGCTATGCTATTGTGCAACTTTATGTGCTATATTAAGGGCTTTTCAGCTATTTTTGGGAAATGTCAAAATTCAAGATTTTTACCAATGCTATAATATGCAGTTTCTGGCAATTTTTTCAACTTGCTAAATTATGACTTTTTGACGTTTTTTGGGCCCTTCTTTCAACATGCTATGCTATTGCGCAACTCTGTGAGCTATAATAAGTGGTTTTCAAGCCATTTTTGGGACATGTCAAAATTTGACATTTTTACCAATGCTATAGTATGCTGTTTTTCGCCATTTTTTCAACACGCTAAATTTTGACTTTTTGGCCTTTTTTGGGCCCTTTTTTCAACATGTTATGCTATTGCACAACTCTATGTGATATAATAAGGGGTTTTCAGCTATTTTTTGGAAATGTCAAAATTCAAGATTTTTTACCAATGCTATAGTAAGCGGTTTTCTGGCCATTTTTTCAACGTGCCAAATTATGACTTTTTGACAGTTTTTGGGCACTTTTTTCAACATGCTATGCTATTGCACATCTCTGTGAACTGTAATAAGTGGATTTCAAAATATTCTTTAGACATGTCAAAATTTGAGATTTTCACCAATGCTATAGTATGCGGATTTTGGCCATTTTTTCATCATGCTAAATTATGACTTTTTTTTTTAGCTATTTTCGGCCCTTTTTTCAACATGCTATGCTATTGTGCAACTTTATGTGCTATATATTAAGGGCTTTTCAGCTATTTTTGGGAAATGTCAAAATTCAAGATTTTTACCAATGCTATAATATGCAGTTTCTGGCAATTTTTTCAACTTGCTAAATTATGACTTTTTGACGTTTTTTGGGCCCTTTTTTCAACATGCTATGCTATTGCGCATCTCTATGAACTATAATAAGTTGTTTTCAATGATTTTTGGACATGTCAAAAATTTGACATTTTTAACAATGCTATAGTATGTGTTTTTTGGCTATTTTTTCACCATGCTAAATTTGGACTTTTGGGCCTTTTTTTTGGGCCCTTTTTTCAACATGCTATGCTATTGCGCGCAACTCTTTGAGCTCTAATAAGTGGTTTTCAGCCATTTTTGGGACATGTCAAAATTTGAGATTTTTACCAATGCTATAGTATGCGGTTTTTTGCCATTTTTTTCACCATGCTAAATTATGACTTTTTGACGTTTTTTTGGGCCCTTTTGTCAACATGCTATGCTATTGCGCATCTCTATGAACTATAATAAGTTGTTTTCAATGATTTTTTGGGATATGTCAAAATTTGACATTTTTACCAATGCTATAGTATGCGATTTTTCGCCATTTTTTCAACATGCTAAATTATGACTTTTTGGCCCTTTTTGGGCCCTTTTTTCAACATGCTATGCGATTGCGCAACTCTGTGAGCTATAATAAGTGGTTTTCAATGATTTTTGGACATTCAAAATTTGAGATTTTTACCAATGCTATAGTATGCGTTTTTTCGCCATTTTTTCACCATGCTAAATTATGACTTTTTGACGTTTTTTGGGCCCTTTTTTCAACATGCTATGCTATTATGCGTCTATCTGAGCTATAATAAGTTCTTTTCAATGATTTTTTGGAAATGTCAAAATTTGACATTTTTACCAATGCTATAGTATGCGTTTTTTCGCCATTTTTTCAACATGCTAAATTATGAATTTTTGGCCCTTTTTGGGCCCTTTTTTCAACATGCTATGCGCATTGCGCATCTCTATGAACTATAATAAGTTGTTTTCAATGATTTTTTGGAAATGCCAAAATTTGACATTTTTACCAATGCTATAGTATGCGATTTTTCGCCATTTTTTCACCATGCTAAATTTTGACTTTTTGGCCTTTTTTTGGGCCCTTTTTTCAACATGCTATGCTATTATGCGTCTATCTGAGCTATAATAAGTGGTTTTCAGCCATTTTTGGGACATGTCAAAATTTGACATTTTTACCAATGCTATAGTATGCGTTTTTTCGCCATTTTTTCACCATGCTAAATTTGACTTTTTGGCCTTTTTTTGGGCCCTTTTTCAACATGCTATGCTATTGTGCGCCTATCTGAGCTATAATAAGTGGTTTTCAACAATTTTTGGGATATGTCAAAATTTGAGATTTTTACCAATGCTATAGTATGCGTTTTTTTGCCATTTTTTCAACATGCTAAATTATGATGACTTTTTGGCCCTTTTTGGGCCCTTTTTTTCAACATGCTATGCTATTGCGCATCTCTATGAACTATAATAAGTTGTTTTCAATGATTTTTTGGACATGTCAAAATTTGAGATTTTTACCAATGCTATAGTATGCGTTTTTTCGCCATTTTTTTCAACATGCTAAATTTTGACTTTTTGGCCTTTTTTGGGCCCTTTTTTTCAACATGCTATGCTATTATGCGTCTATCTGAGCTATAATAAGTGGTTTTCAACAATTTTTTGGACATGTCAAAATTTGACATTTTTACCAATGCTATAGTATGCTGTTTTTTTCGCCATTTTTTCACCATGCTAAATTTGGACTTTTTGGCCCTTTTTTGGGCCCTTTTTTCAACATGTTATGTGATTGCAAAGCCTATCAGCTATAATAAGTGGTTTTCAGCCATTTTTTGGGACATGTCAAAATTTGAGATTTTTACCAATGCTATAGTATGCGGTTTTTTGCCATTTTTTCACCATGCTAAATTATGACTTTTTGACATTTTTTTGGGCCCTTTTGTCAACATGCTATGCTATTGCGCATCTCTATGAACTATAATAAGTTGTTTTCAATGATTTTTTGGGAAATGTCAAAATTTGACATTTTTTACCAATGCTATATAGTATGCGTTTTTTTTCGCCATTTTTTCACCATGCTAAATTTTGACTTTTTGGCCTTTTTTTGGGCCCTTTTTTCAACATGCTATGCTATTGTGCGTCTATCTGAGCTATAATAAGTGGTTTTCAATGATTTTTTGGAAATGTCAAAATTTGACATTTTTACCAATGCTATAGTATGCGTTTTTTCGCCATTTTTTCACCATGCTAAATTATGACTTTTTGGCCCTTTTTGGGCCCTTTTTTCAACATGCTATGCGATTGCGCAACTCTGTGAGCTATAATAAGTGGTTTTCAATGATTTTTGGGACATGTCAAAATTTGAGATTTTTACCAATGCTATAGTATGCGTTTTTTCGCCATTTTTTCACCATGCTAAATTATGACTTTTTGACTTTTTTTGGGCCCTTTTTTCAACATGCTATGCTATTATGCGTCTATCTGAGCTATAATAAGTGGTTTTCAGCCATTTTTTGGAAATGTCAAAATTTGACATTTTTACCAATGCTATAGTATGCGATTTTTCGCCATTTTTTCAACATGCTAAATTATGACTTTTTGGCCCTTTTTGGGCCCTTTTTTCAACATGCTATGCGATTGCGCAACTCTGTGAGCTATAATAAGTGGTTTTCAATGATTTTTTGGACATGTCAAAATTTGACATTTTTACCAATGCTATAGTATGCGTTTTTTTCGCCATTTTTTCACCATGCTAAATTTATGACTTTTTGACGTTTTTTTGGGCCCTTTTTTCAACATGCTATGCTATTATGCGTCTATCTGAGCTATAATAAGTTCTTTTCAATGATTTTTTGGAAATGTCAAAATTTGACATTTTTACCAATGCTATAGTATGCGTTTTTTCGCCATTTTTTCAACATGCTAAATTATGAATTTTTGGCCCTTTTTGGGCCCTTTTTTCAACATGCTATGCTATTGCGCATCTCTATGAACTATAATAAGTTGTTTTCAATGATTTTTTGGAAATGCCAAAATTTGACATTTTTACCAATGCTATAGTATGCGATTTTTCGCCATTTTTTCACCATGCTAAATTTTGACTTTTTGGGCCTTTTTTTGGGCCCTTTTTTCAACATGCTATGCTATTATGCGTCTATCTGAGCTATAATAAGTGGTTTTCAGCCATTTTTGGGACATGTCAAAATTTGACATTTTTACCAATGCTATAGTATGCGTTTTTTTCGCCATTTTTTCACCATGCTAAATTATGACTTTTTGACGTTTTTTGGGCCCTTTTTGTCAACATGCTATGCTATTGCGCATCTCTATGAACTATAATAAGTTGTTTTCAATGATTTTTTGGACATGTCAAAATTTGACATTTTTACCAATGCGTTTTTTCGCCATTTTTTCACCATGCAAATTTTGACTTTTTGGCCTTTTTTTGGGCCCTTTTTTCAACATGCTATGCTATTATGCGTCTATCTGAGCTATAATAAGTGGTTTTCAATGATTTTTTTGGAAATGTCAAAATTTGACATTTTTACCAATGCTATAGTATGCGTTTTTTCGCCATTTTTTCACCATGCTAAATTTTGACTTTTTGGCCTTTTTTGGGGCCCTTTTTTCAACATGCTATGCTATTGTGCGCCTATCTGAGCTATAATAAGTGGTTTTCAACAATTTTTGGGATATGTCAAAATTTGACATTTTTACCAATGCTATAGTATGCGGTTTTTCGCCATTTTTTCAACATGCTAAATTATGACTTTTTGGCCGTTTTTGGGCCCTTTTTTCAACATGCTATGCTATTGCGCATCTCTATGAACTATAATAAGTTGTTTTCAGTGATTTTTTGGAAATGTCAAAATTTGACATTTTTACCAATGCTATAGTATGCGTTTTTTTTCGCCATTTTTTCACCATGCAAAATTTTGACTTTTTGGCCTTTTTTTTGGGCCCTTTTTTCAACATGCTATGCTATTATGCGTCTATCTGAGCTATAATAAGTGGTTTTCAATGATTTTTTGGAAATGTCAAAATTTGACATTTTTACCAATGCTATAGTATGCGTTTTTTTTTTTGTTTCGCCATTTTTTCACCATGCTAAATTTTGACTTTTTGGCCTTTTTTTGGGCCCTTTTTTCAACATGCTATGCTATTGTGCATCTATCTGAGCTATAATAAGTGGTTTTCAACAATTTTTGGGATATGTCAAAATTTGACATTTTTACCAATGCTATAGTATGCGATTTTTCGCCATTTTTTCAACATGCTAAATTATGACTTTTTGGCCCTTTTTGGGCCCTTTTTTCAACATGCTATGCTATTGCGCATCTCGATGAACTATAATAAGTTGTTTTCAATGATTTTTTGGGAATGTCAAAATTTGACATTTTTACCAATGCTATAGTATGCGTTTTTTCGCCATTTTTTCACCATGCAAAATTTTGACTTTTTGGCCTTTTTTTGGGCCCTTTTTTCAACATGCTATGCTATTGCGCAACTCTGTGAGCTATAATAAGTGGTTTTCAGCCATTTTTGGGATATGTCAAAATTTGACATTTTTACCAGTGCTATAGTATGCGGTTTCTGGCCATTTTTTCAACGTGCTAAATTATGACTTTTTGACGTTTTTTGGGCCCTTGTTTCAACATGCTATGCTATTGTGCAACTTTATGTGCTACATTAAGGGCTTTTCAGCTATTTTTGGGAAATAGCATAACATGCTATGCTATTGCGTGTCTATCTGAGCTATAATGAGTGGTTTTCAACAATTTTTTGGACATGTCAAAATTTGACATTTTCACCAATGCTATAGTATGCGGTTTTTGGCCATTTTTTCAACATGCTAAATTATGACTTTTGCCCTTCTTTTGGGCCCTTTTTCAACATGCTATGCTATTGCGCAAGTCTATGAGCTATAAAAAGTTGTTTTCAATGATTTTTTGGACATGTCAAAATTTGACATTTTTACCAATGCTATAGTAAGCGGTTTCTGGCCATTTTTTCAACGTGCTAAATTATGACTTTTTGACGTTTTTTGGGCCCTTTTTTCAACATGCTATGCTATTGCGCATCTCTATGAACTATAATAAGTTGTTTTCAATTATTTTTTGGACATGTCAAAATTCAAGACTTTTACCAATGCGGTTTTTCGCCATTTTTTCACCATGTTAAATTTTGACTTTTTGGCTTTTTTTGGGCCATTTTTCAACATGCTATGCTATTGTGCAACTCTGTGAGCTATAATAAGTGGTTTTCAGCCATTTTTGGGACATGTCAACATTTGAGATTTTTACCAATGCTATAGTATGCTGTTTTTCGCCATTTTTTCAACATGCTAAATTTTGACTTTTTGGCCCTTTTTGGGCCCTTTTTTCAACATGCTATGCTATTGTACGTCTCTCTGACCTATAATAAGTGGTTTTCAGCCATTTTTGGGACATGTCAACATTTGAGATTTTTACCAATGCTATAGTATGCTGTTTTTCGCCATTTTTTCAACATGCTAAATTTTGACTTTTTGGCCCTTTTTGGGCCCTTTTTTCAACATGCTATGCTATTGTACGTCTCTCTGACCTATAATAAGTGGTTTTCAACAATTTTTTGGACATGTCAAAATTTGAGACATTTACCAATGCTATAGTATGTGGTTTTTCGCCATTTTTTCAACATGCTAAATTTTGACCTTTTTTGCTTTTTTTGGGGCCCTTTTTTGACATGCTATGCTATTGCTAATAATATGCTATTATTATAATAAGTGGTTTTCAGCCATTTTTGGGACCGATCTTTCGCCATACTATTTTTTTGACATGCTATTTTATGACTTTTGCCCTTTGCCTTTTTTGCCCTTTTTGTCACCATACTATACTATGCGATTTTTGGCCATTTTTTCGACTTGCTATATTATGACTTTTTTCAGACATCCTATACTGTGGCATGTCTTTACAAGTTATTGTAAGCAGTTTTCAGCCATTTTTTTGACATGTCAAAATTAGATATTTTTGGCAATACTATACAATGCGTTTTTCTGCCATTTTTTCTTCCTTTTTGGCCATTATTGGCCCTGTTTTCAACATGCTATACTATGACACGTGTCTACAAGCTATAACAAGCGGTTTTCAGCAGTTTTTTGGACATGTCAAAATTTGATATTTTTCATAATACTATATTATGCATTTTTGTGCCTTCTTTTCTAAATGCAATATTATGCCTTTTTGGTCTTTTTTGACCCCGTTTTCAACATGCTATATTATGACACGTCTCTACGAGATATAATAAGCTGTTTTCAGCCATTTTTCTGCCAGGTCAAAATTTGAGATTTTTCGCCATACTATACAGACATGCTATATTATGACTTTTTGACATGACATTTTCAACATGCTTTACTATGATGTATCTCTACAAGCTATAATAACCGGTTTCCAGACATTTTTTTGGACATGCTATATTGTGACTTTTTGGCCAGTTTTGGCCCTGTTTTGTAGAGTGCAAACATAACTAAAGGGAGCACTCAGACCAACATTACCAAACCAAAAACCAAGGTGTCCCTGTGGAGTCAGCCAGGGAAAGGAGAGAAAACAGGAGCAGCACACAACAGGGTCTTAACATTCTCAAATACCAGCTGACATTTGGCAGACCATACAAACTTTGGCAAATCTGTCAGGGGTGCAACCATTGTGGAAAAGTTCTTTAAAAAAGCACGATAGAACCTGACCAACCCCGGGAACCGAATGAGTTCCTTCTTAGTTGTGGGTACCAAATACTGCATGACGGCCTGAACTTTTGTGTCCACTGACGTGCCTGTCCCTCTCCAATCACCCGGCCAAGGTATGTCAGTGTCGCCCTGGCGAACTCACATTTGGCCAGGTTGACTGTGAGATGCACCTCAGCCAGGCAGCCGAACAAAGCACTGATGCGTTGGATATGATCATGACCCATGTGTCACTAAACACCAAAACGTCATCCAGGTAAACAGTGCAACCCTCAAGACCAGCAACCTTTAGGTTCATGAAGCGCTGCAACGTTGCAGGGGCATTGCGAAGGCCAAAACTCGTTACAGTGTACTCAAACAAGCTAAATGGGTTCACAAAGGCAGATATTTCTTGTTAAAGTCAAAGGAACCTGCCAGTACCTTTTCAGTAAGTCAACTTGCTAACAAACTTAGCAGAACCAACCAGATCAATGCTGTCCTCCATGTGGGGCAAGGGGTAGGAATCTGCCTTAGCGACCTTATTAACCACACGGTAGTCATTACAAAGCAGTGGGGACTCATCTGACTTACCAACCAGTAAGATGGCTGAGGCCCAGCTGGAAGAAGATGGCACTGCAATGTGGTTATCCAACATATTACATATAGGAGGACTGGTACCAACTGCAATATCATGCTCGACAAGAGCTGTACGTGTCAGTGTATCGCCAAACAACATTGGGAACTTTCTGATCAATTCCATTCAGTTCAGCTCAGTTCTCTGTTACACAGGCAAATGGCACAACAAACTGTCCAACTGACTTAATGACGCAGAATTCTTTAGCCTACCACACATGACGGGATCATCTGGCCCTACTACATCCCTCTCACTGCCCAACCCCAATCCTGGTACATCAGGACCTGAAAGTACAGAGTTGTCAGTTAATTTAGGGTCAACAACCACTTTCTGGGCAACTGAGTCACTAGTAACAGAAACATCACAAGCATAGTACAACTTAAGCAAGTTTACATGGCCCAGCTGAGATGACTTCCTCCGATTTGGGGAAGAAATCAAGTAGTTCTGATCAGAGACCTGCTTCTCAACTGTATAGAGACCAGCAAACTTCGCCTGAAAGGGTAATGCCTGGAGCGGCAAGAGAGCTAGCACCTGATCTCCCGGGCTAAACTGATGTTGCTCAGCTTTGCAGTTGTACATTCTCTTCTGATTTACTTGAGCACCCTCCAAGTTTTTTCTTGCCACCTAAATAGCAACATGTAAACAACGACAAAACCCATTAACATAGTCTACCACGTTTTTAGGTGCCTAACCTTGGACCATCCCATTCTGCAGCACGGCCAGAGGACCACGCACAGAATGGCCAAACACCAAGTCATTGGGGCTAAACCCCATGCTCTCCTGAACAACCTCCCTGGCCACCAACTTCTCTTGGCACACATGGGGGGAGATCAGGTGGGTGCTGCTGCTGAATCAGGCGAAAAGGGCAACACAGAGTCCAAAATAAAACAGTGCTTTGCACCAGTATCACGTAGCAGCTTGATCAGAACACGGTCGTCACTTCCGACCAACGACTCAACAATATCAGCAATGAACGGCTCAAAACCAGAATCCCTGTTGGGGTCTGCAAAAACAGGTGTCTTACCTGACAGCTCACTCGAGTCAATGCCAGGACTCAAACAAACAGATTTCTTACGTGACACTTCCCCTGACCTAACACTAGGGTCTACACAAACAGCCATCTCATCTTCACTCAAGCTCATACAAGGAGCCACACAAGCAGGATTCTCCGATACTGTGGAACAAAGCATAGCTGGGGCATGTAATGGCAAATTGTGCTTTGCTTTTGACTTTAGCAGCAGACACTGGTCCTTCTGATGACCCTCGCTATGGCAGTAGTTGCACACCCTGGTACTCATGTCCCCCCGTCCAAGCAGGCTTTCGTGAGAGACCTGGCTTTGCAACCTCGGCACCACCACGCAAGCCATCAGCACCTTTACCATCTCCAAAACGTGCCTCCACAAAACTGGCCTTATGCATCAAGACAAAGTCATCAGCCAACTCTGCTGCTTTCGACGCAGCAGAGGGCTTCTGCTCGTTTACATATGCAGCAATACGCTAAGGGATGACATTCTTATACTGCTCCAAAATGAGGAGCTCACTGAGATCAACAAAAGAATCTACTTTAGCAGCAGAGCACCAACGCTGAAAATGAGACGTTGAGTCGTGAACAAACTCAACATTGGTTTGCTTATCACCCTTTACTCAACTTCTGAACTTCTGGCAATAAGCCTCAGGACCCAACTCAACTGAATCAGTTCCTGAGCCCTAACAGTGAGGGCGCACTGAAGCATGAGCACCCTATCCGAATCTGGCCAACTTTTAGCATCTGTAGCATGTTCAAAAAGAGTGAAAAAGGCATCAGGGTCACGTTCATTAAATTTTGGCACTAAACATAATTAGCAGCAACATCAAAACCACCCGGTGCAGCACTATTAAAGGCACCATCCTCCATACCAGAGCCCACAGGGAAAAGCTTGTCTTCTCCGATTAACTGCAACCTGGCCTGTTCCACCTCCAACTTCATCCTCTCAGTGTCCTGCCCCAGTTTCTCTAACTCAAGCTTCTCCTGCTGAAACTGCAACATCAACAGCTCCTTTTTTTCTCAAAAGGTATAACTCACCGCCTGCACAGTCACTGGGGCAGACACTGACATGGGTAGTGATTCCACCCTAAGCTCTGCTCTATGCAGTACACCGCACTCTAACAAAGACAACAAAACAGTGTCTCTAAGCTCAGCTTTACAACTCTTCTCAGCAACAACAATACCAAAATGGTCAGCTATGTCCATTAACTGAGCCTTTTTACAAGTATTCACAAATGCCAAAGCGGGCGTCACAAAAAAGTCAGATACAGAAGCCATCACAAAAACCAATACAGAATATAATTTGTTAGCTGTCAGACTCACACCTGGGAAATTGACAGCCCTTGACAGAGAACCTCCTCCTAACTGCCTACCCAAAAGCTAGCTAAAACTCAACCTAGGCTTTGTGTGGTACTTACGGTGGGTATTTATGCACAGCATATATATATTCACCATTATATGCACTCAATGACTACAGGATGACAGCCCAGGAGAGCAACCATAAAAAATGTGACCCCGCAGCGGCAGCAGCAGATGTGCCCCCCAAGACAACAGTTCTTACCACTTTCCCCCCACACTAGTAGAAAAAAAACAAATGGACACAAATCCTAAAGAAAGGTGCCCTACAATGGAGAGATCTCTGTTCAGTGCAAAAACAGCAACAATTATTTTCTGAATGGCACACAAACCAAAATTACTTCACCAACCAAGGCTTCCAGAAACACATGGCATATCTCCCCAAAGGAAACACCAGAGAGCTCCCGAGGCAGAAACAACCCTGGCAACTCAGCACAACCAAATCCAACCAATAGTTGGACCAGCTTATAACTTAAACTAATAATCAAACCAAACCATACTACCTGAGGTCTGTTACCTAAGGCACAAAAACAACTCACAACTAATGGCGCTTTTCCGCTACATGGTACCGGCTCGACTCTACTCTACACTACTCGCCTTAGGTATGGGGTACTTTTCTGGGGGTCCTTTTCCATTAGAAGATAGTACCGGCTCAGTGTAGCTAGTCATCATAGCGAGGCCATAGGACACTCCCACTTCAGGGGAGCCCCATTTTCCGGTGTAAACCACTAATACAACATGTAACATTCAAGTGTGCAGCAGCACACGGTTAATAACAGGATTACTGTGAAAAAGATTCTACTAATACCCGACGGTAACATTTCCTCTCTCTCTGTCCCTTTTATCAGATGATGAGGAGTTCAGGTGACTATGTAAATGTAGGAAGTTGAGCGCAGCACAGCTTGACGCACAGATGGCTGCAACAGGAATAAACATGGAAGTTAAATGCAAACAGGTACCAGGTACTTTTTCCTAATGGAAAACCAAAAAAAGGCCAGTAGAGCAGAGCCTGTCGTATGTAGTGGAAAAGTGCCGTAACATAACAGAGATGGACGAGCACCCACTTGTCATGACCTGGCTCAAGCAGTCACAACAAAAAGGGAGACCACACCATGTTAAATGTTCAAACAATACTTAATTAAAGCAACTAAATCAAATTAAACCAAATTAAAAAGCAAAATACCCAACTGCATGATGGGATTGAAAATCGGTTAAGTCAGTGGTGTATGGTGTGCATGAGTGGAATATGTGTGTGTGTGTGTGTGTGTTGGTGTTGTAGAGTGCAAACATAACTAAAGGGAAAACTCAGACCAACATTACCAAACCAAAACCAAGGTGTCCCTGTGGAGTCAGCCAGGGGAAGGAAAGAGAGCTGGCTGCAGGAGCATAAGTAACTTCAGCACACCGGGCCCAGGTGTGCTGAAGTTACTAATCATGGAGCTGCAAGGGAAGCACAGGTTAGACCCCCCTACTCCTACCAGGAATCCTCATGATGACACCACAGGGGCATCGCAGCGAGCTTTAATAAGCCGTTTTCAGCCATTTTCTCACATGTCAAAATTTGAAATTTTTCAATACACTGCGATTTTCTGCCATTTTTTTGACATGCGATATTATGACATTTTGGCCATTTTTGGTCCTGTTTTCAACGTGCTACGAATTTCGGATGACAAACTATAGTAAGATGTTTTTGTGAATTTTGCGGACAACATGCGTCGCAAAAACGCAATTGTATCATTCTTCTCTGCACCCGCCAGTAGGCTACGCCAAAAAACAAAGCAGATTGCAGCTTTTGTTTTCCATGTAATCCTCCTTTGCTCCCAAATCATCCACTGTTTTGAGTAGCCCCGTGATATTCTTGACCGCATATCCACAATATTATTCTCGGTGGCACTGACACTGGTTTGAACTTCAGCAATGTGTTCATTCAGCGCATTTATAAAAGATTGTAGGCTATTTGAGCCTTATGATTGTCTATATACGTCAGTCTGCTTAAAAGCTAATTTTTACTTCCATTCACTGCTTCCCATAGCGTGTGTTGAGCAGCCAGCCTGACTGTGCAAACCTACTTACACTTAAGTATTCTCCTGTGGTCGCCATTAACTTCACCTATAACGTTTTTATGAATTTTTGCATGACCTACTATGATTTTATGAATTGACATTTTCATATTTTTTTCAGCAACATACTGTACTATAACGTTTTTATGAGTGAATGAGGTTTTTACGATTTTTTGGATGACAATCTATTCTATTCATTTTTATGAATTTTTAGACAACATATGATTCTATGAGGGGTTTTTTTTATATACATTATATACATTTTACACATTTTTTAAACTATGCTATGACATTTTTATACATTTTTGGACAACAGACTATACAATGGCATTTTATGAATTTTTGGATGACATAATATACTATGATATTTTTATGTCTATTTGGACAATAAACCATGACGTTTTTATGAATTTATGAACGACTTACTATACTATGACATTTTATGATTTTTTTTTCGGATGACATTCTCTACTATGACCTTTTCAGGATTTTTTGGACAACATACTATACTCTGACATTTTTAGGAATTTTTGAGAACACACCTTTTTTGATGACATACTTAAATATAACGGTTTCATTTATTTTTGGATGATATACTATACTATGATGTTTTTATGAATTTTTGGCCAACATTCTATACAATGACCTTTAGCTGATTTTTGGACAACATACTATAAAATATACAATTTTTGGAAGAATTACTGTAGTATGTTTTGATAATTTATTGGGACAACATACTTTACTATGTTTTTATAATTTTTTTGATGACATGCGATGCTTTGATATATCCAATTAAGTTTTTATGAATTTTTGAACAACGTGCTATACTATACCTTTTTTATGCTGTTTTAGATTACGTGTTATCATATATTTTCTATCCCCTATACTGCTAAACTTCATTATGACTTTTTTTAATAGAGTAGGATGTCTAAAACTGTCATTGTATATACAGTATGCCAGACAGAATGTCAAAGTATGGTATATCAAAAGAAAGTCATTATATTATGTCAAAAAGTCAAAGTATAACATGTCAAAGATCGTACAGTATCCTATGCAAAAAAATAATAATTCATAGCATAGTAATTCAATAATATTTTATAGTGGAGCCATGTAAAAAAAAATTATAGTGTAGCTTGTC
Organism: Plectropomus leopardus; assembly: GCF_008729295.1. NCBI lineage: Eukaryota > Metazoa > Chordata > Actinopteri > Perciformes > Serranidae > Plectropomus > Plectropomus leopardus. The sequence continues at coordinate 8,962,188 of NC_056473.1, read as the reverse complement.
AAAAAAAGTTGTATAGTATATCCATTAGCATAATAATAAAATAGTGAAGTCATAACCATGACATAGTATACTGTTATAAGAAATATGTTATAGTTAAATATAGTGTGCCAAAAAATTGTCAGTTTGTCATTAAATCATGTATAGTATGTTATAAAACGTATATCAAAAATATGTTATAGGTTGTGTCATAAGAGATGTGATAATATTGTACGTCAAAAAAATAGTTTTTCACAAAAAAGACAGTAAATCATAAAAAGGGTCAGTATGGTATTTCGTTTTAGGTACTGTAAAAAGTTTAAAGCACTGTGTTCACGCATTCAATGCTTTGTTTATTGAAAATGACAAGACATTCTTCACAATACAAAATTATACAGAATACAAACTGTATACCAAGTCCAGTATAAAAAAAGGAACATTACAAGTGTTACAAAGATTTTTCATTGATTTGTAATCTCGTCTTCATTAAAAGAATTTAGAAAAGTAAAATAGAACAACAAGGCACAGCCGGTACTATCTGAGAAGCATAGTGCATACAATACATACAATACCACACAAGAGAAACAACCAGTTTCACATTGTGATGAACACTTACTAAAAAAAGATTTGTTTTTTTTTTTTTACAAGATTAAAACAACTGCGCAGGTTGAGCGGCTGGCTAGCCTTTTGTCGCTAGCTAAACGTCACTACTGTCCATCGTGGACAGGGTCATGTGGAAATGTGCTGTACTTTATCAAGAGCCAGACGTCTCACAGACATCGCGGCGTATGGCTTTTACCAAGTGCTTTCAACCACTGGAATCTGAAGCAACTCAAGTGCAAAAAAGTGAGGTCACATACTGTCTCGTCTGACTTTTCTGAAGTAAAATTTAACAAGACGGACAAAAGATCGCTGCTGATGATGATGATAATGATGGTAAGAACAAAAGATGAATGAAGATTTTTTACAGACCCTGGATCAGGATTTGTGGGTGGTGGGGGACAGGAGCAGGGAGGAGGGTGTTCCTTCCAGGTTTGGCAGGGGGACAGGCATGTGTCCGTTGATTAGGCTGGGGAACTGTGGAGGAAGAGAAAGGGGCTGAGAGTTAGAGAGGAGGGGACGGAGGCTCTATGAAAGCTGCTTTCCGGTGAGGAACTGCAGCATTGTCACTGCTCTGGTTTCCTGTTTTTTTATTCATTGTGCCTCTTCCTTTTCGTCTCTGTCCCCTGTACCTCCACAACAGAAGGAGAAGTCAACATTACTTGTGCACAAAGGATCCGGTATGGTATGTGTGTGCGCGACTGTGTGGGTGTGACTGGTGTGTGTGTGTGTGTGTGTGTGTGCGCCTGTGTGTGTTTCACAAATGAGGAGCAGCTCTCGAACCAGTCCACCCTGTTCAGACTGGCTCCCCTGGGCTCAAACAGGAAGTATTCACAGGATTTCCTCTCCCTCTCATGAGCGCTGAAACAGGACACCTCTGCTGGACCTGCTTACTAAGTCTCAACTAGTTTCACAACCGCCGGTATCTGTTATTTTGCAGAACTCAAAAACATATTGTTTTCAAGTGTTATACATGCTTTCTGTCAAGTAAATACTTGCAAATTTAAAGATGCAGGATTTTCATACAAATATTAATACACAGAAGACATGCAATTTGCATTACAAATTAAACTTTTGGTAGCCTGTTAGAAAAACAGAAATTCAATTGCTTTTCTACTCCATTAGATACATTTGATGAAATGAAAATGATTAAAATAAGAAATGTTAGCTTCTTAGATAAAACAGATGCTGAGCATGTTTTCCTTTCGGGTTGGATTTACAGTTGAAAAAGGTCATAAACTGTTTATGGGCGTGTGCACCCATAGTGATCAGGTGAGGTTGGGTTTGGACAGGTGCCCGACCTAAAGTGGGAGGCATTAAAGAGGCACAGTGCCTAAAGCATGCAAATATAGCAAGGTGAAACACTGAGCATGTACACTTTAAGAGTAATAAATGAATGGCAAATTTTAAATGCATTAAAGATGCAACAAAATGATCAAAACAAATAATTTGCAAAGAAATAAACAGTGCAGCTTTTGTGAAGTTTTGGGAAGGGCAGTGACTCAGACTAAGCATGATAAATATGGGGTTAAAAACTTACATTACAGGCCTCAGACACCAGTGGTGTCCACTCACTTACTGAGGCCGTAACTAAGATTGGTCTGTTTGTCAGTGAACACAAACTACTGGGTAGTACACCTTTAATGTACTCGATGCGTTAAAGAAACAAGTTGTTTCATATATGTTCATGCTGTAAAAACTGGAGCCGATCTTTTTATTACTTGTTGCAAATATTTGCAAATTCTGCCATCTTAGTCACCTGCCATAATGTTTGCCACCTGATTTTAACTACTGCTGGGAAGGACAAAAATTTTGCTGCAGTGCAAATTTCACCTGCAGCCTCCCAACTTCCGTTTTGGCTTTCAAACACTACCAATAAATAATAATCGTTTGAGCACACTGTTTGTTGTCATCTGCTATTTTTATGTGTCTATACATGTGTTTGATTCTCACCTGGAAGAGGGAGCTGTGGCCCTGCAGCCGGGCGGGGCTGAGCGGAGCGACGGGGCTCAAACTGCTCCAGAAGTGGATGCCTGACAACAGCGGACTGTGAGCCAGCAGCAAACCAGAGGGAGTCTACGAGGGGGGAGAAACACAGAGGGAGGGAGCCTACGAGTAAATAAGAGGAACCAGTGAAGACAACATATTTTAAAATACAAACACAGAGACCTACTGGTTGGAGAGCATTGCTGTGAGGGCTTCAGTAATGTGAAACATGCTGAAATGATAAATGGACGTGTATTGGCGTTTGGAAAAACAAACTGACGGAGCCGGAAGGAAGTCTGTGGTTTCTCCCCAGAATACAGGGGTGACGTGAGGAGGAGGTGGGGGTTGTTGTTGATTGGGGGGGGGGGGGGTGTGCTCAAGCACTTGTTGGAAGGCTAACTAGAGAGAAAACATATGAAATCAATTTCTCCTTCTCTCCCCTGGTCTTCTCTCCCCCTCCCCCGACTTTCCCCCTGTGTCACCTCAGAGAAGTGAGCCAGTGTTGCGGAGGGACCCAGCCCTGCTCCCATTATTAATGGAATTATTGGAGCATATGGCATCACTTAGGGCCTCTTCCCCTCTCTCATAGCTTGGACTTGCAGAAGATTCCTGTAAATTGCTTGTTTTCCTCTGATCTCACTTTTTGCGCCCTCATAAACAGACGGTGTGAGTGTAGTATTAATGGCTCTCTCAACGTGTGGATAAAACCCCTGATGTGGCGGAGTTATTTGACTTTGTAACAGCTCCAATGTAAACACATTAATAACTGAAACAGATTATTAAAGACCAGTTGATGCTTGTAGCAGAGCCTGTAGCGTTATCACAAAGACCAAAATGAACCAAAAAGTCACAGCGGGATTAATTTGGCTCTAAATTTGTAGCAGAACATACTCTAAAAACTTGTACTGTAAAACCTGAATCAACCTTACAGCAGTCAATTCGTACTGAATTTACCACAGTTAACCAAACAAATTTACATTTGACCAGCACTTAAATTTGAGTATAGACATGCTTCTATAAGGCCTGTTATTTGCAGCACAGAAACAAGCTGGCAGTAATTTTGGCTTTTACCCCACAGAGCTGTTTATTTTGAAAGGTTTAATCCCAAACCAAACACAGACAATGACTCATTAAATGACTCTAAATTTGCATTTGTGCAAAACTATATAAAATTGCCTTCCAACATGAAAGTATCTGTGCACATTTTACCTTCAAAATCACACCAATTTCTCTTTTTCATACCTTTTCCCTGTTTATTTCTGAAGGAAATATTGGCTCAAGTGACTACGTAAATAAATATAGCAGTACAGTTTCCACCAACACATGCCAGGCTGTGTCAGATGTCTCTCTGACCGCTTTAGGCACACTGACATCATACTCTGGATAGATCCCATCATATCCCTGTGGCCAGCCAGGCCACCACACACAGATAGCATCACAAAATTATTCTCTTTCTTTCTGAGATTTGATTATTTTTGGGCTCACTGTACTCCAGCTCTGGCTGGCACACAGCAAAATGATTGCTAGTCTACCTTAAACAATTGGGAGCAGAAATAAGAGAGCTTGACAATGAGTCAAACGGTGGCATTGGGGTGTGTAAACACGTCTGGACTAGACAGAGAGAGGTTTTAGAGGAGGTGTGTTCAGAACACACCTTGAATGGGTCACCAGTTCCCCAAAGTGCTGACAATCTTAGAGTCTCTTGACCACAGGACACAGAGTGCCACTATGTATCACTGAGATAAATCCTCTCACCTGTGCAGTGAAGAAGGCAGGAGTGAGTGACCCAGATGGCAGCGCCGGGCTGTTGAGGGCGATGGAGCCGATATCGCTCCCTGCGAGCAGCAGGGACGGGGATGAAATCTCCAGAGCTTTGGGCTTTTTGCTTTTTGGTGGGAGTCCATCTCCTTGGTTACTACTACTACTAGTAGAACTACTTCTACCACTGCTGCTGCTCCTCTTCTCAGGAGGCTGCAGCGCTCGCTCCCTGTGCCCAGAGGAGAGGTTGAGGGGCTGAGCGCTCTGGTCAGAGTCCTCCTCTTCCTCCTTGGCTGTGGGGCTCCAGCTTCGGCTGGGCTGGGTTGAGGGAGAGGACGGGGAGCGGAGTTTAGGTGGCCTGGGGGAGATGTAGGAGTCTGGCTTGGCAGAGGGAGGGGAGCTCCTTTCGTTGCCATTGGTGCCAAAGCGGATGACGGAGCGTGGCTCCTCCTGGCGCTCCCGCAGAGCACGGAGCAGCTCGGGCTGGTTCTGCAGGGAGCTGATGGTGAAGGAGGAGTAGAGACCTGAGCGAAGGTAGTCATTCCGACACTGCTGCGCCCCCAGGGCTGCCAGGGTCCTCCTCTGGGCCTCCTCCTCCCCTTCTTCCTCCTCCTCCTCCTCTACCTCCAGTTCAGAGGCCTCTCCCTCTTGGAAGGGAAACCTTCCAGAAGCCAGGCCCATCTCCACTGCCTGCGGGTCCATCTTCAGGATCTCAGGGAAGGACACAAACTTATAGACAAACTTCTGGCCGATCACCTTCTTGATGATATTCTGTAAAATAAACAAACACCATTAATGAGCAGAACTCTGTACACTATTGGATATAAACCGAGAAAATAAAAGCAGAATCTGTGTCAATCATCACGGGGGGGGCTTGTTAGTCCAGCAAAGGCTAAATGCCACACTGAGGCAGAGTGCTGCATCAAAGCCGGATTTCTACTGTGTGTTTGCTGAGAAAGAGGAAGTGGAAGTGTCTATCAGGGGAGATTGTGGTTTTAAGAGAAGTGCGACAAAGAATGCAACGTGGTGCTTCACTCCTCACACATGCCTTCAGGTCTTATCAGTTACAAAAGCTGTAATGAGATGACTGGTTGGACTGTTACACAGAAGCAGCTCCTGTACGTTAACCATAGCCGGTTATATTAACCTTGTCATAGTAGTAACGCAGTGCTCTGCTCAGCTTGTCGTAGTTCATGTTGGTCTTGTTCTTGCGTAGCCCCCACAGCTTCGCCACTTCCTCTGACTTCAGGAGCTTGAACTCTCCATCTGTGGACGTCCAGCATATGAGGTGCTTGTGACTTTGGTCCAGCAGCAGCTGCAGCAGGAACTGCCACAGAGTAATGGCACTATCCATACCTGCAGCGAGACATGATCGGTGTGAGAGAAAACATTTAACTGGGACAGAGGAAAGGACTCAACATCAAAGCCCTAACTGGTTAATTTAAAAAAAAAAAAAAATCATATGATGTCATCTAAGATTGTCCTCCTGTGGCTTTTTATTGCCTTCGAGATAAAAATGGAACATCGTCCCCCGGAGGTGTCAGCTGACAGAAAAAGCACCAAAACTACCTACACATGCACTACCTGCCAGATGCTACAATGACAGAATAAGTACAAAACTCAAACCTCTGAGGGAAACACGCCTGGTAGCTCTTTGTACTTTGAGCTCATTACTTTTTAGTCAAGACCTGTGTCAAATAACTGCTGATAAAACAATTTTTGTGTATTTAAGGACTGTTTAGGACAAGAAGAGCTGATGATTCATCTTAATTAAAGGTTCTTTTTGCAGTATTTCTGTCTTGCTGGTGTGCTTTACTGCATACAGACTAAATTAGGTTACTGGCTGAAGAGGGAATGGCCTATAACATGTGGTGTAAGGACAAGTAGACTGCTGATGAATAGAACAGTGTGTTTTAAAGAGTGTAGTGTAATGTAGCAGCAGCAGCAGAAGAGAAAAAATATAAGGAGGAACAACAGCTCAAGCCAGAAATATGCTGCGGTTCAACCTGGCCCTCTCTCCACAGGAAGTATGACGGGCCCAGGGTGGGTTATTCCTTTAATAGAGGAATGTGCAGCCTCCAAGCTCCTGTCTGCCTGCTAGGAGCTCCATATATTAATAGTGGAGGGGGGGGTGTTTCTGTCACCACAGACAGCAACACCACAGTAGTACTGAAAGGATTTATTAATCGATTAATGATGAGTAAGGAGTTGGCAAAAATTTTGAAAATCAGTTAATCTTTAAGTCATTTATTAAGTTAAAATGGCAAAACATGAGGTTTTTCACCATCTAAAATTTAAGAATTTGTTCTTTTTTTGTATCATTTTGAATTGAATGTTTGAGTTTTTGACTTTTGATAAGATAAAGCAAGTAATTTAAAAACATTGCCTCCGGCTCAGAGAAACTGTGGTAGCCATGTGTTTTTCTTTTCTGGCATTTTAGATGTGGAGAAATGTTTGAAAGGTCTAATGTGTAGGATTTAATGGCATTTAGCAGTGAGGTTGCAGGACTTCTCTCGTATGCCAAGTGTATCCGAAAAGTAGGGTAATCAAATGCCCTATCTAGAGTCTGTGTTTGGTTTGTCCATTCTGGGTTACAGTAGAATAACATGGCAGACGTAATGGATGAAGACCCACTTGTTATGGAAATATAAACAGCTTATTCTAAGGTACCGAAAACACAACAATTCTTATTATCAAGTAATTATACACCAAAGAATACATAGTTATAAAAATGATTTACCATTTCTACCAATAAATGCAACTGAATCCTACACACTGAACATTTAAGATACAAATCAGTGACAGTAATCATTAGTTAGAGGCAAAAATACCAGAGAGATGCACATAGACAGGGCTCAAACTTCAATAATTTTTTGTGCAGAGTCCAAGTGCAACGAGTCTGTAGCACAAAGTATCAAAAACTATAGTATACTAAAAGTTTGGATTAAATCTCTGATGGGGTTTGTAGCTGATTTGACATCTTCACTTTTAATCAGACACTAAGTGTTTAAGACAGTTTTTCCAATTTAGACTCAGTTGTATTTATCGATGTATTTTCTGGCTGTCTGTGAGATAAGTTTGACTTCTTTTCTTCAATAGAAATTAAAAAGAAATAATAGTTCTCAAAGTATCAAAAATAGGGTCATTAGGGCATCACTGAGGTACTGTTTTGGCACAAGTATAGTGATTCCATACTGATGGACCTGATCTCGCATTCTCTGCTGTCTTATCTCTGGATGTGAGGAGCGATTAGTGACTGATGCTCAGAAACAATGATAACAGACTCCGTCCAGACGACAGCGGGAGGGCTGAACTCATTTCCGACACAAGCTATCCCCTGAGCTTTCTATCTGCCATGCGAAACTACAAACCTGTCAAAGTCAGGACTTCCTCCTATTCTACTTCCAAGGACAAATGTTGTAGAGAGGGGATCCCACAGCAGGGGACCGTTTCCCCACTCCAGCCACACTTCCCACCAAAATCCCAAAGGGAGCAGGTCAAAAGATCAAATCATTGTCCCCTTTTCCACAGCTCCACCCTTTTAACCAATCTGACCCCAGACTTTGGTTTGGCTTTTAAACACTTTGAAGAAGAAGCAGAGCTTGCCTGTCAGGTCTACAATTAGGCCAATGTGACTTATAAACATTCACCTTTGCAAGATGCTGCAAATAGCACAGAGACTGTTTAAAGTATGGAGCAGCCACTGCAGGTCAGACATACCTCCTTCACATATCAGTAACCTCACTACTTATATTTGAATATTAAGAGTGATATCCATACCACACAGATAAAAATCCAATGCAACCAAAAGTCAGTGAGAACCGCAGACATGGTACGACTCCTTCTAGGCGTATTACAGGGGCATTGTGGTGGTTTTGGTCGGGAATCGGGAGCCCTGCTGCGGATGCTCGGACTGAGAAGTCTCGCTGTACGCACAAAGCCATCCAGTGTTGGCTGAACGGAAACTGCTAATGAGATTAGATGGTGTGTGCAGACATTACTTAGCCATGACTAAATCTACTCTCTTCCTGTTCGCAGACGGTGGAAAATTCAACGGGGGCCCGTAAAAGACGCATCTCTAGACAGCAGAGTGTTTGTGCATTGCTCGTCTTTTGTTTGCTTCTTTTTCTGGGAAGGCTACAGCTGTCTTCGGGAGTTAGAAGTTGCAGTGTTACGCACGGAGGTCTGGATCACTATTCTGCCCCACTGACTCATTTTCAAGATGTTGCTCGGACCGGAAGAAGGCACAACCGTGTCCGCATCTATGCTTTACTATTCTTACTTAAAACTTAAATATACATGCGCTCTGAAAAGTTTTACACAAGGCGAAAACCTCTCAACAAAGATAATTCACGTGAAGGCTAAATACAATGGCTAAGACGACTAATCATGCGTTATTTCTCTCTACAAGACAACAAAGCGCTGTTCATAGAAAGATGTCCGTTTATTTTTTTAAGTTACCTGCGATCTCCGACTCGGTGTTTTCCCTCCGTGAAACTTTACGGTGAAGCTCGTGTGATTCCTTGTTTTTCCATGCTTGCTTCTGGTCTACACAGTTGTGCTGGACTGAAATAGGATCCTGGGCTTTTTCTTTTTCTGAGCAGGAAGTTGGAGCAGGCAGACACAGAGCCGGCTGACTTCCTCTCCCCGACGATTCCCCAGGCAGTTTGCCGTCTGTGTAAACACACTTTTCCTCCCCTCCTCTTCTCCTCTGCCTGCCCGCTGACGGCCAGCAGTGGGCCTACTTTGTGTCGGCACACATGGTGATAAAGAAACTCCTACAGCCCGTAAACTGACATCATCAGTCCGCAGGCCGCCGTGATGCGTTCAGGGGCGCCTGGTTAGTTCTGACACTTTTTTGGCCTTCATTAGATAGAAAAGCTGGAGAGATGACAGGAAATGGGGATGAGAAAGTGGGGATGATATGCAGCAAAGGGCCGCCAGTCGGATTCGAACCCGAGGCCGCTGCAGCGAGGACACATAGCCTCTGCACATGAGGCGCATGCTCTACCAGCGCCCAGTCCTGAAACTTCCTTTCACAGCCCCGAAGTCACGTGATTTTTCGGTATTATTATTATTAGTATTATTATTATTGTTGTTGTTGTTGTTTTCGTTATCCGCCGCAGTGAATAATTATTCCGATTCTTTACTTTAGTAAAGTGTTGCTATACAAAAATACTACATTGTAAAACTACTATATTTTAAAAGTACTTTGCTACAAATAATAGCCTTGCCTTCAAGATTCTCCAAATACTCATATACCAGTAAAATAGTATTAGAATCAAAATATACTCAAGGAACATAAGTAAAGTAACAATAATACATTGTAAACGTACTTTATTGAAAGTTCTGCATTAAAATCTCTCTCTCTCTCTCTCTCTCTCTCTATTCTCTCTATATATATATATATATATATATATAATATATGTATGTATTAAATAACAGTTTGAAATATATATAGCCTACCATAAGTAAAAATAGCAATATCACATTGTAAAAGTACCCTGTTACAAGTAATAGTCCTACATTTAAAATTCTCAAAAACGAATTACTCAAATACCAGTAAATCAAAGTATTGGAAAAAAAATATACTCAAGTGCCATAAGTAAAAGTAACAATACTACATTGTAAATGTACTTTGTTACAAGTAATAGTCCTGCATTAACAATCCTGAAATAATTAAGTACTCAAAAAAAAAACAATGTATTGGAATCAAAATAGGCCTATACTTAAGAACCATCAGTAAAAGTAGTAATGCTACATTGTAGAAATACTCTCCTACAAGTAAATGTCCTGCATCCCCAGTTCTCAAATAAATAAATACAAAAGTTTCGCATCAAAATATACTTAAGTACGGTAAGTAAGAATTGCAACACTAGTATAATATTGACATCCAAAACATAGTGGAGTAGAGGGCAACATATAATGGAAAAACTCAAATAAAGTACAAGTACCTCACAATTGTACTTAATGACAGGAACGAAGCACTTTGATTGGCCCATAACACGTTAATCTCGTTTAGTAGAGGCTGTTAGATGGTTACATTTATATTTTAAGTTGGGTTTTTTTTCCAGGCATTTTTGTGTTTATTTAATTAGGCATGTGATGACAAGAGGGGATGACATGCAACAAGAGGTCCTCCACTGTCACTGAACCAGTGCAAATGCATGGTATGCACCTTTGACCACTTGGCCCAAGGCAACACTAGGCAATGGCTACATTTAGAGGGGACACTAAGCAATTTATCTATTTATTTATTTTTCAGTTTAAAAAAAGCTTTGCTAGTATTCCGTCAGATCCTATATTATCCTATATTATTATATATATATGAAAACCAATTTTCCATTTAAGATTTCTTGTCAGTTTAAACTGAACAGATAAACTCTTTGTTCCTAAATCTGTTTGTTGGTTAAATCCAAATGTGGGCTCTCAGGAGGCCAGAGGTAATGTTACACCAAGGATCTGATGTAATACACCCAGATAGTGTGTTTAAAGCCTGCAGTCAAGCAGTGAATAAGCAAGCCTGTGATGAAATTGATTGCTTTGTAATGTATGCTTTGTTTAGTTGTTTAGTGTTTACTCTGTGATGCAAGATGCATTTCACAAAAATCTGACGAAGCAAAATCTAATCTGAAAGAGTAATTTACTGAAAAATTTGGGATGTGGTTAAAGCCATTCTGGGTAATGAGGCCATTTTTTTTGCTTATAAATGAAGTGGAATCTGCTCAGGTATTATCAACACATGCAAGCCTTCAATCACAACCCAACAGTGGTGTCCAAAACACACTGTGTTGACTTGAGGTATACTGCATCAAATTGCAATGTTTCACGCAATTAACACAAATGAAAAACGCTGCAGAAGCCTTTTGACTTTTAGAAAATAAGATAAATACATGTAAATACATTTCATTCTTAGAGTGCCTTAGAATAAGGACATATGTTTAGTAAGTATTACTTGAATTATTTTACACCTTACATTGCTGGGCACATTTCAGAATAATTCAGTATTCTAATCTGGTTAAATTAAATTAAATTGTAAAATAACCGGGGCCTCCTACCGGTGGGACGTGCCCTGAACACCTCACCAGGGAGGCGTCGGGGAAGACCCAGGACACGCTGGAGAGACTACGTCTCACAGCTGGCCTGGGAACGCCTCGGGGTACCCCGGGAAGAGCTGGACGAAGTGGCCGGGGAGAGGGAAGTCTGGGTTTCCCTGCTTAGGCTGCTGCCCCCGCGACCCGACCCCGGATAAGCGGAAGAAAATGGATGGATGGATGGATTGTAAGATAAATAAATGAAAATAAATAAATAAAAAATAAATAAAAAAGTGAGATTGTGATGATGCATTAAATCTTTATAGAAAAAAACACACCATCGATTAAATTGTTGCATTCCTACTACCTAATGCTGAATCAACAAATGGAGCTGCAAATGTTCATAATATTGTGTCCACCTTCTATATAATTTCATGCACTCAAAATGCCTGAGAGCAAGACAGCACTAGTAGTAACTGGATACACGTTTTGTTTGTTTTTAAATTTATGACATTTTATGAATCCGATTCAAAAGACTTTTTAAACAATAATTGATTTTTTGGGAGAGTATTGGCTGTATGTCAGCTTATACAAAAAGTCGGCAGACAAATCACATTTGGCTCCTTCATACTCCTGAACATATCCATTTTTGTCACCGCCGGAAAATCTCTGTGGTAATATCACGTGAACTCCTTTGGGTCAATGTGTCCAAACATCTAAGTGACCGACCTGTGGAGGTCAATGGTCCCCAGAGGTGCGACACCGGCGAGGCGTGGCTCCCGAGCGGTGCGTCTGATTGGCGGCTGAACTTTAGGCGACTGAAGGTGGTACCCTGTGGAGCAGAGAGCAGCGCTCACTGCAGCAGAGTCTCACTGAAGCGCAATGCCTTGTTTTACTGTCCACATCCGAGATGAGTGGCTGGCAGTGCCCTGCCGGGATACCACCAACACCATCCAGTGGCTCGGGCTCGAAGCTCTTAAACGTTACATGAAGAACAAACCGGACAACGGCGGCATCAAGTCGTTAAAGGACACGTGTTTTGTTGTGCGCAGGTGTCAGGGTCTGGGTTTACTGGACGCGGATGACAGCATCGACGATGTATTGGAGGATAATGACTTTGTCGAGCTCGGTAATGTGTGCATTTAAAATATGAGGAATGTTCATTTTACTTTATGTTGATTATGCTTTTATGCATTGCATTTGGGAGAATGTTTTGCCAATGGTTGTGCGTAATTGCGCGTGTGTACCAAAACTGCAAGACGGTAAATATGATTAGTAGGATAAAACTTGTTCAATTTGTATTATCCCGCACTGACAGCTATTGAAGGCGACACAATGTCTCCTGACTTCATCCCATATGAGCCTGGAGTTTCTCACCTGTATCCTTTCATTTATTAAGTATTTGTTACATAATAATTATAGAGGGTAGGTGGGCACTGTTGGTATTGAGTACTATATATTAAATCACTTTAGAAATTTGTTTTTTTTCCCCATAACATTGTTTTTAATCATGAATGACACTAACTTTTAGAAACAAATTTAACTTAAATCATATATTTGATAACATTTTTTAAATGAATAATTTCTTTAATAAAATTTTAAGCATTTTGGTGGCTGTTATCCTTAATCTTACTATGTGAAATAGCACAGCAGCATACAAAGAACCCGGAGAGGTAAGTGTTAGTGTTTCTCAGTTAAACTTAAAAAAAACAAATTGTACTGACTGTTTATGTGTAACACGGCTCACATTCTGCAGTACATTTCCCTGGATGGCAACAGCCTGACATCGACAGATCTGGTCAACTTAGGAAGGGGACTCTACAAGATAAAGGTAATGATCGACAAATGGTATTTGTTGTCACAACTGGTCTGTGTAATATTTGACTGAATACAATCTCTTCTCTCACCAACATTTTTAGCTGAATCAGGAGGCGGAAAAAAAAGTTGTGCAAGCCAGAGAACTTTTGGACACCATTGTCAAAGAAAACAAAGGTTTGGATATTTAATGATTAAGACCTCAAAGGCACTGATCTTAACCAGCTACTGCAAAAATACAGTTTCCGAAATCAGCGATCCAGTTTTTAAGTTCTCTTCATCTCTCACTCTCTGTTACCCACAGTTGTCTATGGAATCACAACTGGTTTTGGCAAATTTGCCCGAACAGTCATTCCTGTCAGCAAGCTCAAGTAAAGACAATATTTAACTGTATTTTGCTAGATTTTCTGTCAGAAAATGAGTTGTTTTTATGTGCTGATGTGTGCTTATTCTACAGAGAGCTGCAAGAGAATTTGGTGCGGTCACACTCAGCAGGTAGTAAAGCTCTTTGCAAAGCTTTATTAGTCTTTTTTTAGGTTTTATTTGTATCAATATTATAAATGTTATGCCCTGGTGTGTAGGTGTGGGAAACCCACTCAGCCCAGAAAGGACCCGCATGCTGCTCGCTCTCAGGATCAATGTTCTGGCCAAAGGCCACAGCGGGATTTCTCTGGAAACGCTTCATGCCATGATCCAAGCCTTCAATGGTGAGCCACCAGTCTCACTTTACCTTATCTGACCTGTCGGTTTGTGCTCACTGCTGATAACTTCCTTTAGGGATCAGTATTGGGAAAGCCGACTGTCAAAAGACTAATCTTCATCTCTAACTCACTTTATTCCTGCAGCTTCCTGCCTCTCCTTCGTCCCAGAGAAGGGAACAGTGGGTGCTAGTGGGGACCTCGCTCCACTCTCTCACCTGGCCCTAGGGCTGATGGGAGAGGGGAAAATGTGGTCTCCTAAGAGCGGATGGGCAGATGCCAAATATGTAAGACCTCATAGATACAGCTTTCCATGGGTGAACAATAATAACTTGCTCAGTGCTGCAGGAAGTGTGCCTTTTTGCTTTTTAGAGTGACAGGTCGCAGGGTCCAGTAGGAAAACATGTTTGGTTTTTGATGACCCTTGACCTTTTACATGTTTTTTTTGCTTTCATCTCTGGCCAGGTCCTGGAGGCCCATGGACTGAAGCCAATATCACTACAGCCCAAAGAGGTAATGTTTAGAAACCAATCATGCTCCCCAATATTTGATTTGCTTGCACTAAAGAACGTGACCCAAGGTTCACTAGGGACACATTGTGAATTCTCCCAAATTAAAGAATTTAGGCTCTATCTAAAGATATAGATATTTTTAAAAACAGATATCCCCTCCCACCTCCCCAATTTTAAATTAATTTTGGTCTACACTACTATTGTTTTTCAAAATATCTTCATACTACTCCAAACGCTCGCCAGCAGCCGTCATCTACAGTCTCCTCTTGTTGTAAAGGTAGTGCACGGTGCCAAGTGCACATGCTTACGTTACCTTTATCAAAACAATGACTGACATTGTGAGACACTGACATTGTGAGTTTCATGCCCCTTCAATATAAGGGGCAAGAAACTCTCTCAACGATATAAGTGATGCTCTTGACATGCAAAAGTTGTCCTTCCACTCCTCATCTACAGCAATCCTGCTCTCAAAATTGTCCCATCATCTGCTGGTTAAACCTGGCCCGATCCAAAACCGTAATTTCTGGCGGACCAAATAACACGGGTGGTGTAGACATTCTTCTAGGAAGTGGTGCAGTATTATTAAGTATAAGTGTAAAGTATTTGTTGGACCAAGCAGTGCTGACAAGATGTTTACAAACCAGCAGTCTGCTGTTGGTGGTGTTGTTTCTGTCACAAGCTCATTACACAAAGCAACAACTGACATGCACGAATTGAAAATCATTGTTTACCAAACGCCTTCATTTTACATGTCCATATCACAGACTGTATAAATACACGGTAACCTGAATTTTGAAAAATCCGCAACTTAGTAGGCATTTTAAAAAATATGTTTTGATGACCTCGAACTCTCTTTGCATGTAGATGACAGGTGAAAACGTGGTAAAAAATAAAAGATGATGAGAACAATGATACTGTTTATATTTACAATTATGCAGCACAATATAGTGCACACTGTGGAAAGTACATCCCTCTCACTCTGCCTTTCCCTCACAGGGTCTTGCTCTGATCAATGGGACCCAAATGATCACCTCTCTGGGGGCGGAGGCCGTGGAGCGAGCCCAGGCGATTGCTCAGCAGGCAGACATCATTGCTGCTCTGACCCTGGAGGTACTTAAGGGAACCACCAAGGCCTTTGACAGTGGTAAGCAGCAGCAAAACATAAAAATAAAACATTCACAAAACTAGATGAAAACATTTACCTCAAACGTCAAAGATTCTGCTTCTCCTCCATTTTTTGTTTTTTGGTTTCATCCTGCAGACATCCATGCACTGCGGCCCCACCCGGGACAGATAGAGGTGGCCCTCCGCTTCCGCTCACTGCTGGATTCTGATCACCATTCATCCCAGATTGCAGGTCAGAGGACAGGTCCATATTCTAAACACACAAGTAACTTAACATTATATCATCATAATCACACAGCGCTTTTGCTGTCCTGTGTTCAAACATATGGCTCATAGGGCCACAGTGTGTAGAGTTACAGTTCTGCCATGTTTGTGGGCGTTTCCTCCCAACTAAAACACATACAGGAATATTTTTAGCACTGCGCTTGATCAAGGTACTGGTTTCAGAGCTGCAGCACTGTGGCTGCCCACAGCTCATAAAGTTATAGCGGTTCAGATGCAGAGGGTGTATCTTCCCAAACAGATTAATAAAGTATAGCATTTTGGTAACATTAAGCCGGCATTGCACCCTTAAACACATAGTACTTAATAATTGTCGTCTGCTGTTGGTATGTTTTTCCAGAGAGCCACCGGTTCTGTGACAGAGTCCAGGATGCCTACACCATGCGATGCTGTCCTCAGGTAACCTCAAGTCAAGTTTATTTATGCATCCCCAAATTCCAAGTTACTCCCTCAGAGTAAGGCTACACAGCTCTCTGTAAAATGTCAATCACAACTGCAGTTATAAATTCACCTCCCTAATTCACCTAATTATCAACTGATTTGATCCTGTGAAGCACTTTGTACAGTAAGTTTCAACTTGAACGCCATGAATGAATAACTGATCGTCCCTCTGACACTTTTTAATAATGCTGATTGGAATTTTACAGTCATGATGGCTTGTGGAAATTTGAGTAATTATTGTTATAATTTGATTTAAAAATATCAACCTCTGTGTGTAATGACAGCTGCTCAAACACTGTTGGAGAACCTTGCTGATGCCATAACGTCATTGAAAGTGCTCTTACTTTGCCATCTTGCTCATTGACTGGTCTAATGACTGCTGGATGGGCACAAGTATTGATATGTCAACAGATGTTAATGGCATATTTACACCCATTTATGGCAAACTGTGGGAGTTGAAATTAGGTATGTGCATGTGCACCCAGTCCCATTATGATCAAGAATTACAAAACAGAATCAGATGTACACACAGTTTTACAAATCTGATGAAAAGAATGTGTATGTATATATGCATACATACAATTTTAGTCATAAACCTGCAGTTTTATGAATTTGGCCCCAGGACTTTACAGTCTGTACAACCATGAACTTTATGCTCAATATGAAAAGAAAAATCTCTGTGCTGGATTTTCTTGTGATAAATCCCATATGAGTGATGGTCCTGAGGCAGAGCATTCAGATTTCTGGAACTGAAGTAGAGCTGTGCTCCAAGTGTTGTTCAACTGTTCCTGAGTATACCTTTTTGTTTCGGTACACAGGTTCATGGAGTCGCCAATGACACAATAAAGTTTGTCCAGAACATCATCAATACAGAAATCAACAGTGCCACTGACAATCCTGTATCCTTCCATGGAATAAAATAATAAAACTAGACTGTTAGTAATTCTAGGTGCAACACTAATGTCTCTGCTATCAAAACTGTAAGTTGGTTCAATCACCAATTCTAGGTTTGCCATAAATTCTGTACTAGAAGTCAGAGATC
Source organism: Plectropomus leopardus (assembly GCF_008729295.1). NCBI lineage: Eukaryota > Metazoa > Chordata > Actinopteri > Perciformes > Serranidae > Plectropomus > Plectropomus leopardus. The sequence continues at coordinate 8,944,919 of NC_056473.1, read as the reverse complement.
TTTTTCTCTTTTTTTAACAAACACACCAGATGGTATTTGCAGAAAGAGGTGAGACCATTTCAGGTGGGAATTTTCATGGTGAATACCCAGCCAAGGTATGTATGTATGTTTGTACCTAATAAAACATATTTTCTGCTGCTGCTCTTCTGCTGTATAGATTTTGTTCTCCTTTATTTCATTGCTCTTCCCTTTCTATTAGGCTCTGGACTTTTTAGCCATTGCAGTCCATGAGCTGGCCTCCATCAGTGAGAGGAGGATCGAAAGGTTGTGTAACCCGTCTCTGAGTGAGCTACCAGCCTTCCTCGTCAACGAGGGCGGACTCAACTCAGGCTTCATGATTGCTCATTGCACCGCTGCTGCCTTGGGTCAGTGTGCAAGAAACTCACATTGAATAAAGCATTAATATCAGTAAAATTAAATTATATGTGTTACTACTACTTTAATATTACATTAAATAGATTTTGTTTGTTGGTGGCATTATATGGGTTTATTATTGAATGATGAATTTTAGGTGCAATGTTTTTATGAGTAAGAAATGGTGTTATAAATTAAAATTGCATTTAATAATTATATTTATATGTATTTACTTTTTTTTTTTACTTCATGTTGTAGCATCAAACTTAACTCCAATCTCCATTTTTGTAACGTCTAGTTTCAGAGAATAAAGTTTTGTGTCATCCATCATCTGTGGACTCTTTGTCCACAAGTGCTGCCACAGAGGACCACGTGTCCATGGGAGGCTGGGCTGCTAGGAAGGCCCTGAGGGTCATAGAGCATGTGGAGCAAGGTAAGGCTCTTTAAAGATCCAGGTATGACTTTTTTGCAACTATTAAAGGGATAGTACATTCAACAATCAAAAACATAAATTATTTTGGTGTGAGCTGCAGAGTGTTGGAGATATCGGCCATAGAGATGTCAGCCTTCGCTCAAATGCAATAAAACTATATGGCACTCGGCTTGTGGTGCTCAAAGTGCCAAAAACATACATTTGAAAAAGAAAACATAAATGTTTCTTTCTAGAAATCATGACCCGGTTACTCAAGATAATCCAAAGACCTTGTTATGAACAATTTTCTTTCTACTGAACTATACCTAACAGCTGCATGACCGTGCAGAAGGAAGCAGGCATCTACTCATGGACAAGAGGCTAACCAATGGAAAATTGGCTAACTTCAAAGCAACAACAAGATCACAGTTAGACAAGCTGCTACTTGGTTCAGTATAATGGTCATTTGTATCAACAATTATTTAAAAAGATCTGATAACCATCTAATTTTTAGTAAGCGTTGAAAGCAACTGGCAGCAACGTCCAGTTCCTGTTGACTCTGCCACAAAAAAAGTGCAAAGGTAAAAGCATTGAAAATCATGCCAGTGTACCCCAAATGTGGACAAAAGTGCATCAGCAAACATCTGCATGGTAATAGATTAAAGCATGCTGAGTGGATATAATGGTTATCCATAAAACTGCATGTTAAAATAAATAACTTCCTGCCTCTCTAGCTAAATTTCTCTTCATTTTTGGTGGAAAATATTCACAAGAAAGGATACAATAATAGCTATAAAGAGTACAGGGGGCCTTCAACATACTATTTCTGTTTCTGACTGTTAAAACTTGAAGTATTTTTTTCATTGTATTAGAAGAGTCTCACAAGTTTTGTACATGTAATATCTAATTTATGTGATATTCCCTTGTTTGTTTAGTTTTTGAATATGTAAGTACAATCATAACGCTGCAAAACTAATTTAAGGATTAGATGAAGTGGCACATCTTCAATGGGCTCCACAGTCTCTCCTTAAAAGGTCTAGTGTGTAAGATTTAGGTTGATTTAGTGGCATCTAGCAGTGAGGACTGCAGATTGCAAGCTGCTGAAACTTCTCCTGGCTTGAATTCCTTCAGTGTTCTTTGTTAAGTGGTTTTAATCATCTGCAGAGGTCTCTTGCTCTCCATCACAAACACAGTAATTAAAACTGGTAAAAACACAGAATAAAGCAGTTACATGTTGATTAAAAACAAACAGAATTATTTTTTAAAAATCTTTTTTTCCGACACTGTTGTTGCCAAGAAGCTGCCAACAACGGTGGCTGGTGTGAAAACGCAGACGGCCGTATCTAGAGCCAGTGTTTGTCCGTTTTGAGCTGATATAAATGGCTTATTGAAAGTAATGAAAACACGATTATCATTTTCAGGTGATTGTACAGTAAAGAAACAATCTTATTGTATTATATTCCATTTCTGTCAATATATCCTCCTAAATCCTACACACCGGACCTTTCATGAAAACATGTTTCAGAACATGCATGTAGGAAACCAAAGGAGTGCTGAAGCCTTTTTAAAGCCACAGTTGTGATTTAATAATCCTACATTAATCAGTGTGATGTTGCACCTTAATTTTGGTTCAGTCCCTCAAACATATCATTAATCACTCTGATGTGTTCAGTATGCAGCGCTGAAGCCTTACTGCAAACTCAGGATTGTCATTTGACATGTCAAAAGTAGTGACATCAGCTATTGTGTAATGCTTCAACTTGGTGACTGAAATTACTACTGCTAAAAAGATGACTAACCTGAAGTAGACATTTTTAAAAAAAATACTATCCTTTAGCAAATTAACTCAAAAAGTGGTTATGCATTATGTCAAATCTAATGCATGTTTTCTGTTACAAGTTCTTGCGATAGAGCTGCTGGCGGCCTGTCAGGGTATCGAGTTCCTCCGCCCACTTCGTACCACCACTCCATTGGAAAAGGTCTACGAACTTGTGCGCAGTGTGGTCAAGTAAGTCAAACAGATGTGGCCAAGGTACACCACTTTCAGTCCACAGAAATGATGTACAAGATAGTTAATATTTATCCACTGTTCCACTACTGACTCTCTAAAACCCTAAACTATTCTGTCATTAACAGACCGTGGATTAAAGACAGATTCATGTCCCCAGACATTGAAGCTGTTCACCGTCTTCTACTTGACCAGAAGGCAAGTGACAAATCCTATGGAGGAAGGAACGCGCCATATTACTGTGGATGCAAACTGTTCCCAATCTCCTCAGGGATGGAATTTAAAGGATAAAAGTTTACGTTTGATATGTTTCTATTTTCAACTCAGGTGTGGAATGTGGCCAAACCTTACATCGACAAGTATCAGACAGAGTACATCCCAGAGTCCCGTCCCATCTCCCCTACTGCCTTCTCTCTGGAGTCTCCAGCATCACCAAGGAAACGTGTTCGCCATGAGTGAACACACGTCCTACTTTTCTTTTAATTTGGATTAACTATAATTGAAAGCATCATTTATTGAGACTTTAGTGGATTTGCATGAAAACTACCCCAAAGATCAGTGACTGATTTGATGTTTTAGACTTTTGTAGACCAAAATCATAGTGTAACATTTGACATTTTTAATCCTTGAGGATATCGTGGTAACTTAATACTGGGTATTTCTCTTGTAATTAATGGGGGATGAACTTGCATACAACTTGCCTCACACCACTGTGCACTAGAGTAGTATTTATCAAAACTTTTGTTTTCCCTATAAAATGTGCCTAATTTAGTTTTTATTGCCACATGACTACCTCAGCCACTGTACTATTTACATAAAAAAAAGCTTGTAATGATGTAGAACAAACTATGATTTAACATTTTGTTTTGTTTTTTCTGGCGTAATTATATGAAATCTTAAATGATTGTCATCTTTCTGTCTAAGACAACAACAAAAGTTTTTTAAGCTGCATTCTTTAAAGGTTTGCATGATTATGTAATCTGCTGTCTACTCACTATTCCTGGTACTATGTCTGTACATTTAGAGCATGTTTGTGGTTGACAGAAGTTATGTAACACCTGCTTATTTCTAGTTTTATAATTACAGTATGTAGAGATTACTTTAATAGTAGCAGTGGCAGAGGTACTGAAGTAGTAATAGTAGTTACAATAACAGCAGTGGTATATCTCCTATCACTGTTTTTGTCATACTTTAAACTTCTACTCCATTTCATTTGAGAAAAATATATTTTTTTATCCACTACATTTTACAGCTAAAAGAACAAGCTTATTTGCAGATTCAAATTTTATAAACAAAACATAAGTCTGTTAAAAAGGATACTGTGTGCAATATGTTTAACTATCCAACAGTATTCAGGTAGTAAAATGGTTTTGCTGTTGCTGTAATATTTTAAGTAGGCCTAATTTCTGTACTTTTACTTAAGTAAAATCTTGAACGTAGGACTCTTACTTTCAACACACTTCACAGAGCAATACTGCTGCTTTTACTTAAGTAAAGGATATGAGTATTTCTTTCAACACTGGGTAATACTACCATTGGAAACCTAAGTGATATAAAATCATCACTCTTTAAATTACAGAAAACCATTAAAAAAGTACAAAGTACAATGTAAAACTACAGGCAGCTACATGACAGACAAGTGGTTGCAAACAAAAGCCTGTTAATACAGGAATCAAAAGCACAGCAAGTATTGTATGAATCTTTACCTAATGTAAGTGAACTATTGGGTTTATCCGTCAACTGATTTGACCTGAAGCTCCTCATGGTGTCTGGCTGAAGACTAGGATGAATATCATTTAGGAAATTAGGTTTATGACCATAGATCATAACACTATTTACTTTCTAAATATACATATGCATAGTTACAGGTATTAGAAAATAGGTGCAGTGTTACATCAATACGGCTCCCGCTAATAATTCTTTAAATTTTCATTTAATCTGTTGATACACTTCCAATATAACTGTTTTGTCTTTAGATTTCAGAAATGACTAGAAACGTTACAGTTAGAATTTACCTGTGCCAGAGGTTATTATACCAGACAATCAGATTAAAACTCAAAGATATTGATTTTACCATAATGTACAGCACAGAAAAGAATCAGCCTTCACATTCTAGATGCACTTTTGCTTGGAAATAATTAATAATAATAATAATCACCTGCTGATTTTCTGTTGACTTATTATCTGTGATGTATACATTTATAAATAAATTAGTTACGGGTGAGCAAACCATGAGAAAAAAAAAATCAAACAATATCAGTCTGTGATCACAACAGCTTCACCTGTCTTTTCAAAGCATGTTTTACCCAAAACCATTTCATTGTCTCTCAGTCCAGTATCACTCAGTATAAACAGAGCAGAACGTGTTCTTAGGTTTACATCCACACTGCTTTTGTTCTGTGTGCTCATATTTAGGGAAGTAAGTTTAACAGAAGCTCCCTGGTCCACTTAAACAGCACCTACCTGTTTAGGCTGAGAGGCCACTCTGCCACCTTGAGGTCAATGACTATACACAGTCTATGCTTGAGGTGCTGTGATGAAAAACCTGAGGAAGATAAAGTGGTATGTCACAGACCCGCAAAGGCAGCTTTTTCTGGTCAACAATTTCAAAGGTTACACAAACAACTCATCACGGATATGAGCACGAGGAACAGAAGCCTGTTGTGCACAGCAATAGTTTAACCTTACAATAAAGACTTTGTCATTGTGTGCTTTGCTGAACAAGAAAACCAGTGTCACTGCAGTTGCATCCTTTTCCAAATCCAGCCACAAACTTAGCAGCCGAATAACAATAACTTGCAATAACTTGACTTTACAAATGCTGATAATTGAATAAAAGGCAAAAAATTGTTTCTCTGCAAGCCACAATCACAGAAGCCTACACAAACAGGGGCTAAAGTCTAGAACTTCCTGATTAGCAGAAAAAAAATCTCTGTTAAAGGACAGCAGAACAAAAACATTGACATTATTTCCAGCTGTTTAAGGGCAATGTTTAAAGAGTTTATGAGCAAAACATTACTTACATCTCAATGATTGCATACCAAGCATGTCATCGTTTCAAAACAATCTTTCATTCATCTATCTAATCAATATAAACAAACTAATAATCATAGGGTTTTAGATGTCTGGAAGCACATCATACAAACGTTACATTGATGTAGGCCTGAACTACATTTTAGCTATGACTTAACAAATTCTTAACATTCAATGTCAATACATAAACCATATTAGCCTTGCAGTCTCATTAATGTATAGTTATTCACAAAAGAAGCAACTTTTTAACCAACACTAGGTACAAAAATGTTACTGCTGGCAAAGAAATACGCAAAAACAGCTAACTGGCGCTAATTACAGAAACAACCGTTTTTACGTGATGTCAATTAGATGGCGCTATAGAGATGTCACAATGGTAAAAAGGTTTAATGTCTCAGGAGAAAAGGAAAGAAAACGTGTCTCCTTCGAGCCGGATTCGAACCAGCGACCTAAGGATTTCAGCTGTAATGCCACTACAGTCCTCCGCTCTACCAACTGAGCTATCGAAGGGACGTTATAAAAAGAAGTAACGCTACTATATATGAATCTCACCACACGACATATTAATTCATGGCAAATATTTATAGTCTACATGATATGAACCCTTTAACTGGACAGCTAACTACCATATGACGAAAGTGCGGCAGCAAGCTAATGTGAATTAGCGTATATTTGCTAACTAGCTAGCTAATGTCGTGAATTAGCTTTCAGTGAAAGAAAAGTTTGCACTGCGTCGACTGAAACGCTAGAGGACATAACGTTTAACTCTCAGCCTTTTGCAGAGGTTTCAAGCAAACCTCTTAAAAATACATTAGTCTGGTGAACACGGGGCCAAGGTTAGCGGTTATATCTGAAGCAGCTAAAGCTAACGTTAGCTACCTGGTGATTATATGTTGCCTGGTTTACCTGTTTTTTGTGATCCATCCATCGTAGTTTCCACTTGCGGTAAAAACGACGCAACCCAGCTTTTTTGTAGTAAAAACAAAGATGAAAAGATCCCAGTTTAACATATTTGGTTGAATGGCACAAATATAAATCGTTACTCGTCCTAATTTTCAAGAAAGTGACACAAATTGAACTACAGATGGGAAAACCAATAAATACGCAACGGTCCTTTGTTGCTCTGTACACGAAGACAGAGGCACACACAGGTGTGATCCAACTCGCGGTGATTAAAGGTGTCAAAAAGTGAAACCTCGTCCGCTTCATTGACAAACCTAACGCTGTTTGACAAGTTTGAGAGCGTGCTCCAGCTGCACCGCAGCTGTAATCATGGATGGGTTTCTCTTTCCTTTTTCCCAGTTCAGTGTTTCCTGCTGGTGCGGGGGCACACAAACCATCTCAGCACACTGGTGTTTTGACAGCTACTATAAAACAATTTAACCATTGTGAGTCATCTTTATTGTCACTTCTGACATGTTTGTTAGACATACATGAATTGAATTAGCGTTTCTCTCCATGTCCACGGTGCAAATAGTAAAAGTACAAAAGGAGAACAGAAAAGCAAAAAGAAAAAAAAAAGCTTAAAATCTATAGGTACATAAATTAAATATTCGGGCAATAGAAAGAAAGAAAATATAGACATGTGCTCCTCTTTAATAAAGTTCCTCTGGTGTCAATAGGGAACAAAAGTGTCCTCTTCCTAAATCTGCCATAAAAATGGTATATTTTACTATTATTATTCTAAAATTTTACTGACTTAAATCATTTTAACCTGCTTCTGAACTTACTACTACTATATTCTTAAATAAGTGTTTAATCGCAATTGGAGACATGAGACAAAACATCACAGATTTATTTCCATATTAGAGGACGAGCATTGAGGAGTTTGAGGATGAATTGTATTCCTTAAATTTGTCTAAAATACAATCAAATTGTATTCTTAGATAATGCCATTTTTTGCTCAAATTATTCCATTGTCTAATAGCATTTTTTTTTTAAATCTATACACCCGTCTTTTAAATTATTACATCCAGTAGTGACCACTGGGTGGCAGTATCACCCCAATTTTAAGAAATTAACCATGTTCCCTTAAAACCACATGCCAAGGGATGATTATTTTCTTGAGAAAATTCATATTTTGGGTCATGTCAAATCATTATCTGTTTTGATTAGAGTTAAGTTGCAGGATGAAATTTATATTTGTAAACTGGTATGTCTTTAAATGTCTGGGCTCCTATTTACAAGCTTTGAATAGCTTATCAGGGTGTCCCATTTCACACATCTAATTTTACATAAAATCATGTTTGTGTTTACAGTTTTTCAGACTGTGTGAATAAACAATAAACTCCATTTCATTTACATGTTGTAAATGCTTTACTACAGGACCTTTTCTAATGAGGATTTTCCAGGTGTTTTATCACAATCCTCTAATGTTCTTGTCACATTGACAGATCAGCCTCCACAGCGTGCCAGTAATGTGATTGTTGTTCGGTGCATCATGATTCGCCATATTAATAAACTGAGACAAACTGCGATTTCACATATTGTTACATGCCAGCATCATGGAAAGGATATGCCACCTGCAGAATTAGGCCTTAGCCAGACTCACTAAACCCATTGTACATTCACAAGAAAGGGAAAATATAGAATATAGAGAAGATATGAATATCAGTGACAGAAAAATACTTCTTCTGACAGCACAGCAGCACAGGAACAGCACTTTATGTGAGTATTTCTATTTTACGCTCTACTTCACTATATTTCAGAGGGAAATAATTACTTTTTTACTCCAGGACATTTATTTGAAAGCTTAAGTTCCTTGCTGTTTTGCAGACAATGAATCATTTCATAAAGTGACATGCGTTTTCACAGTAGCACCCATCAGTTTATTAAACAGCTGAAATGGGTCCAACAGCTACACTAAAATGTTGTTTACAAGTTGATGTGTAAATAATGCAATCTAAAAAAAATACATACAATAATATAATATTATGAATATCATCATAATTACTTTTACTTTTTGATACTTAACATATACACCACATCAGCCACAACATTTAAACCACTGACAGAGGAAGTGAATAACATTGATCACCTCCTCACATTGCAATGATCTGCCAGGAAGCCTTCGGTCGTGGCAGGTAGCGTTGTATGGTAAAGCTTTGGCGTCTGAGGCTTCAGCCCAGAATGTTTTGTCAAAAGAACTGCATCTAAATATAAAGGCTATGTATGTGTATATGTATGTGTGTGTGTGTGTGTATGTACGTATATATGTATATATATATGTATATATGCTTCGAAAAAAATGAATAGGCATAATAGTTTTAGAAAGCCCTGGATATAATAATCTGTTGTTCGGTCATACTTGTACTTGAATAAATGTATTTAGTTACATTTAAATACATTAACATAAATTGCCAACTCCAGTCAATAAATATTTTATTATAGCAGCTGTAAAGTATTGTGTTTTTTGCTCAATAGTAATTACCAACCACTAATATTCTTAACATCAATATTCATTGTTATTCTGGAAAGGGAAAAAAGGATAAATAAAATCCCAGAGTGCATAATAAAGTGTTAAAATAGAGTTTGTTCTTCAAAAAAAAAAAAAACTTTTGTTGGGGAAATGATTCCCCCGGACCCTCCTGCAGAGGTCTATGCTAAGCCTCCAATGTCCTTAAATCGTAGGCACACCCCTGGTCTTGGCATCCCACTTGACATGCAGCACCTGCCGTCAGGGAGTGCTGTTGCAAACAAGTGGCATCCACATGCATGCCAGGACTCAGAGGGTTTCCCAGGAGACCACTGCATTGTAACAAGATGATCGATGTTAGTCACTTCACCTGTCAGTGGTTTTAATGTATATTTCCTGATAACACTTTTGTATTTGTGTCTTTACTTGTGGTATTTTACATTTTGGTACTGCAACTTTGACCTTGTAAAGGATCTGAATACTTCCTCCGTCACTGGGAGCGCGTCCTTGAGATGTAAACCAAAAATCAATGAGTCTGTTGAGCAGCAAAGTGAAGACAATAATTGCATTCAGCGAGGTTTATTAAAGGGCTGTAATGATAAATAGCAACGCCTGCGGTCAGGGTGCTCTCTGAACATCTCCATTCACCTAAAATGAAGACATATTAATCTCATCCTGACCTGTCTGATAGAAAGGCAACGCTTTACATGCGTAGTGGCTCGGACGTACAGTACATTACGATAATATGGTGACAGACGAGGAGCCTAAAGCAAGGTCACGCTTGTGAGGCAGCAGACATTCCTTTCATAACACAGGCACTCCCTTACAGAGATTATCATCCTGTCTGCCCCCCAACTGAGAATCCACTGGGAGATACTTAACCTCATCCGCCTGAGGTTAAAAACCTGAAGGGTGGATCTTCAGAACATATGACTGTCAATCATAACTGCTAATAGACGGCTTCAGAACACAAACACTATGGTTATCCTCAATGTAGCGCCATCTTTCAAATGTTTTATGGTTTTCTTCTTCATTAAAGTGTGTTTAGAAGCAGTAAATACTACAACTAAATGGCACAGTCGGTGCAACTTTCTGTAAGTAATGGAGCTATTTTCTCTCAGCAGAGTTTTAGCTCCAAACAGCCAAAAGGCATCCTCATGATTAACAACAGCCAACGGTTTTCCATCTGCTTTCCAAGGTCACGATGTCCAACACATCCTCATGGGCTATCCCATGTGACCCATGAGGCTTTTTGGAAAGACTTACACTTACAGTGGTTTGCTATGCACCATATACAATGGGCTGCGTTGCATGGGCATTTCCTAATGAGCCTTGCACAGTGAAGCTCAAACACTCATAACACTCTGTGCCAACCACATCTCTGTGTCCCATTTCCACACAGCATGCCAATACTATAAAGTGTGCAGTGAGTAGTAATTTTTTATAGTGCATTGTTTTGGAGATTAGTGTACAAAAGATTTATTTACTGTGCACTTAAATGTTGACGGGAAATGACAGAACTATGTGTGTGACAGTGAATGTAAATTGAGCTGTCACTGTGGGACACTGCAGCCAGTTTCATATTTTAAAGTTTCACAAATAGCAATTAAAATGTCTTTTCCCAAACAACTCTATGTGTTTTCCACAAGCTTATTATTTTACACAACAGTGGGTTTGACTACATCCTAACAGAAAACAACATTTAGACATAAAATAACAACACCAATGATTTTTTAAAAGCTACATAAAATTATTACTGATGTAAAACATGTGAGCTCTCCACTAATAGTGTGAGCGATGATACAAGTGATATTTAATTAATGAAAAAATAGAAAAAAAAGAAAAGAAAACAACCAAAAACTACTTTCAAAATTCCAACCGCATGTGGAGTGAAAGAAAGGCAGTAATAATGATATGTAGAGGGGGGGACATCACATCCAATATACAAATATGCTCAAAACATATAGATAAAATATATAAATACTAAAAAAAAAATGCCAATATGCTATATAATGTCATATGCCACAACAGCCAACCACGCACTGCCATCTGAAAAAAATCTATAGAAAATGTGATCATAATCATAAATCAATTAAACAAAATGTCTCTGTCAGTACTACCAGCTCTAGTGTTACAGTGTATTGGAGAATTGCATGTAATTTGTCTAAGTTGTATTGCCATACCACAGTAAAGGTCTCTGTAGCTAATTTAAACATGACAACATAATAACAACAATACAGCATGAATGTTCATATAATTCACCCAATTACATTTTAATAGTTTTAAAATTACAGATAATTAAGGGCAGGTTGACTGTGAGTGATAGGCTGTCCGCGAGGCATCGCTACAGTCTATAAGTCAGATCCGCCCCACGCTCTACATAGCTCCACCTTCTTGTACAAATTTGGTCATTTCTGCAAAGAAAACTAGAGTGCACAATGTCACAGTAGCTACATCCATTATTTTATACAATGTAGGGTAGGTACAAGTAATGTCAAACATTACTTTCAAAGGTATTTAAAACAGAAAACTGGATGTATGATGAGTGCATTATGTGTCATTTATGTAGACAATGGTAGCTTTAATTTATCGCATAATTGTATAGTATACTGCATAGCTGTACTTGCTTCTCATAAATACTACAGTATAGTATATAGCCGAGGCAAATAGGAAATGTGTTTTCAAATTGTACGCTTTTTGATATTTTCCAGTGTTTCTGTTCATGGCAAACCTTTAAAATGCTTACAATTAGTATGTGATATTCAACAGAGATACACTGGTGACCCTTACTTAGCATATGTCCCATCCTCTATAACATCATGTCACATGCAAACATGATCTGTGATATTAGGAATTTCCATATAAAGAGGAGCAAGAGGTCTAAAGAGGTCAAAACCCCAGCAACACTTGTAGCAAAATTAACAACATGTTTCATTTTGTGGTTTTCATCAGAGTCATTTTTGTTCTTTTTATAATCTACATTTATAGTTTTGCCTATATTAGTATTCTCCACCTTTACACAGGCGAAGAACTCACTCCTGTGGTCTGTACAATGTTAAAATGTGTCACTGTTTCCTCTCCTACTGTTAATGACACTTTATGTTGGGTTTTTTTCTTGCTTTTATTCATGCCATGTGGCAGATGACATGACACAGGTACACTTCAGCCCTCTGTGGGCTTTCCGTTCCCCTCCCATAACACTAAAAAATAAAACTGGGACACATCCGCCTGCCTGGCTTTTTTTATGAAGGTGAAACTCCCACAGTTCCCTCTGTTTCTGTGTCCACTAAAAAACAGGCTTGTGCTCGGTCATCTGTTGAGTCTTTCCTGTGCAATAAGAGAGCATGTCAAAAGGTGATGTAAAATATAGAGTATAAACTTCCAGAAGTGTCTGGATGGAGAGGGGTGAGGGGAATGTGTGTGGACTCCTTTGCTGTGCTGAGTACTATCAGTCATAGCATAATATGAATAGTGTTAATGCCAGATGAGTTACATCATGGGAGGAGCTGCATTTCAGGACTAATATTTACATAACGCGGACTCTGTTTTATTTTTGTGTCATTTAAAGCATCTGATAAAATGTGGGTGAGGGGGATGTTATGGCTAGGAAGAAAGCAGACAGATAACAGCGATAAACGTCATAAAAATGGAGGCGTAGAGCAAAGAGACCAGCAACAGAAGGTGTTTAATGCCTATAACCTTTGGGCAAGGCACCTACCCTTCTTGCCTGGAGCATGTCTGGCTTTTCGTCTGGCTTTTACAGGAGAGTAGACAGATTACTTGCAAGGGTTGAGACAGTTCAGTGAGCTGAAGGTACTAGGTGACATGGCACCATGAGGGGGGGAAGGGAACCATATCCTTTTACAGTCTGGAAATAAAGCAGGCCAGCAGCGGTGGAACGGCCCCACGTCTGTCATCTTATTGGGCCATTAGATGACGAGGCCGCAGCAGCACCACCGGCTGTGGAGGTCCAGAGCCAGACCGAAACAGGCAGGGAGGTCACTTAACACCAGAGGAGGATTTCATCCCAATATGTTTCATGAGTTATTGAACTAACCCCTCTGACTGTACTCTAATGTCTGATATTATTCATAACTGCACTAATCTGTGGTTTTCCTGCATAGAAACATGAGCATGTAGTTGTTTAATCATAAAATGAAACTAGGCTCACTGCTGGGTTGAGCTTTTTAACCCTTTAAAATGTAAGTTAGCTGCTCAGGCGGCAGAAGTTTCCAGTGTGCTTGCTTTTTTATATAATTGCAATCCCCTTTTTGAAAATAATTTTCAAGTCATTTTCTTTGTCACCTTTTACTAACTTCTTGCAATTTGTGGGCAATTTCTTGACAAGTTGGTCATTGCATTTTGCCCTATGTTTTAGAGAGAAATTAAACCATTTGGCTCAGGTTTTAAAGGGTTAATTCTCCACTAACTTAAATAGGGATAAAATTGTTTAGTTGTGTGGCTATTCAAGACTTTTGTAATGTTTTCTGATCGAATGGATCAAATTCTGTGGTGAAACAAGTCATTTTGCAGGAGTTGTGATGCTAAAGAAAAAAAGTTTTATGATTTACAGATTGTAAGTATATGGGACAAAGTTAACTTTGCCCCATGGTCATCATGTGACTTCTGCAAAGTTCTGCAAATTTTATACTTTATTTACTTTACAAGATATATCATGTCAATCTGTGAGTTTTAGAGGTGTTCGTAGGCTGGTTTTGTTTCCTTGTTTCAAGTCTATCTCATAAGCTAAGATAACTGGCTCCTGGATTTAGCTCCAGCGTTCCAAAAAATGTCCCACTGTTCCTTTAATCGTTTGTCCCAGGAGAATTCAAGTTGTGTAACAGAGGAAAACAACAAACAGCTGGAGTTAAGGAGAGTAAAGGAATTGTTTGTCATGTGCGTTGCTTTCATCCTGCCAGGGGAAAACACCACAGACTGGCCGAGATTAGACATCCTTCCTCTGCTGCATTTTTCACGGTGGCTCCTGGGATTTGAGGATCGAAAAACATGCAAGCGACGTACAAAGAGAACAGCTCAAGGTGCATCACCCCTTGCCCCGACGGATCATCTGGAAACAACCGAAATAACCCATGCAAATCTAAAAACACACAGACATGAACCCTGTCCCCCTTTAAACTGGAGAGGCCGTCACTGTGACGAGAGTAGCAGTATTCAAGGAATGTCCTGATCCGGGATGCCTTCAGGGAAAAGACTGAGAATGCTTATAACCTCCCCCTTCTTTTCCTTTAACATACACGGGCACATAAATGAGAGGATGATTCATATGACAGGCCATATTCACAGTGAGAACAGATGACCTCATGTATTCACAGGTATGAAGCATGTTCTTAGTGACACTGTTCCCTTTTCATCTTCTCTCATCAGCCTGTCCCGCACACTTTAAAGCTTTCACATGGTATCAAATGATCATGATAAATTATGTTAGCCAATGGCAAAGCTACCTGTAGCATCAAATGACCTTTTTTTCCCCCTTGTCTCTTTGACTCACGGAGGTTGATGTCATGGCTAAAGATTTTTAAAAATGGCACGCAACTGGGTGATTACTGGGGTCAAGGGTTGTGTGACCCCTCAGGTCCTGGGCTGTTGTCTGTCTGATGAGGCAGGTAAAAAATGGTTAATGAGTGGCAGTTAGAAATAAGTGGTGATGTATGAAAGGAATGCAACACAATGGCATACTTGTCGGTCAGCACTTGAGTGCCTGGGTTGTTTATGGAGGCAATCTAAATGTCTCACTTATTTTTTTAGACCAGCGCTTTTCTACTCAAAAAATGATAATAACCAACTTCTTTCGTCGTGAGGACACATGTTAGTCTGAGTCTGATAAAAACGGTCTTATACATAAGATAGGTGATTGCTCATTTAAGAAACAGATTTAGGGGGATTTGGTAGCATCTGGTGGTGAGGATTGCAGATTAAAACCAGCGGAAACTTCTCCAGGTTAGAATTCCTTCAGCGTTCATTTTTCAGGAGGTTTTTACCGGCAGCCGAATTATCAGCAGAAGTCTCTTGCTCTCCAAAACAAATGGACCGGGTTATTTAAACCAGCAAAAACACAGAATAAAGCAGTTTCATGTTACAAATCAGCGTGTCTTTAACACTGTTCAACTCATTGTAGACAGACCGTTGGCCCAGCACCTGCACGTGTGCTTACCTATCTTCTCCAATGACATAAGATCCAGACATTCAGGAAGTTTTTACAGGGAGCCAAATTCAGCACGTAGGTCTCTTTCTCCAAAACAAACAGAAAACACAAGAAAAAAAAACACCAAATAAAGCAGTTTTACATTAAATTGCAGAGGGACTGCTAACTACAATGCGAATGGCCCTATCTGGAGCCAGTGTTTGGTTTGTCCATTCTGGGCTGCTGTAGAAACATGGCAGTGTGGTGATCTCCTTGGACAAAGACCCACTCTGTATGTAGATTTAAAAAGAAAAAGCTTTTTCTAAGGTAACAAAAACATGATTATTATTTTCAGGTGACCATACACTAATGAAAATATACTTATTCTATTATATTCCATTTCTACCAATAGACGTCCCTAAACTTCCACTCTCGACCTCTAAATCACTGACCCTGTTCGTTTTGGGGAGAAGAATACCTCCACTGGATAATTCAGCTCCCAGTAAAAACCTCTTGTCTGGATCTCAAGTTATCAGAGAAAAAAGGTGAGCACACATTAGCAGGTGCTGAGCTAGGGGCCCGTCTGCAACAAGCAGAACAGCATTGGAGGAACGCTGATATGTAACGTGACACGGCATTATTCTGTGTGTTTATCTGTTGAAATTCTGTGTGTTTTGGAGAGGGAGAGATCTCTGTAGGTGATTTCCCTCCTGGTAAAAACTTCTTGAATGATGAACACTGAAGGGATTCTAACCAGGAGAAGCTGGGTGCAATCTGCGATCTTTGCTGCTACATGTCACTAAAGCCATCTAAATGTTACACACTGCTCCTTTAATACCATAACATATGCATTAGTCTGAAGCTGATAAAAAATGGTCTGATGTGTAAGGTAGATGATTGTTCATTAATGATTAAAATATATAAGGATGATGACAAAAAGTCACTGTAATGATCAGAACATCCCCTCTAAAAGACAGTATGCCAACAAGACTTCCAGAGATGGGTTTGATATTGCTCCTGATTTTAGGAAGGAGCGTGGGCGGGGTCTGGGAGAAGACAAGAAGAGGAGGGCGGTGCTAACCTCTTCATATTCCCAAATGTCAATGAACTCTCCACAGCAAGTTGAACTCTGAAGTGCGTGGGCTGTTATAATACAAGGATGAGGACTGCAGAGCGCTCAGATAAAACGACGGAAGACTAACGAGGCGTTACTGCACCATGAAAAAAAAGCTCAAGTCTGTTGAGTTTCTCTTTTTCTGTAACATTTTATAAAAAGTTATTTATATCGGAAAGGACCTTGGGATTATTAACGTCTGGGTATCCTTGAATTAAACTGTTGAGAGTTTCTGTTTCTGCGGAACATACGACAGGTGCAACAAACTGCTTCAGGATGAGACTGTGGACTTTACTTGTCATTTTTCCGGTGTGCGCATCCTCTCCTCTGTCCGCAGGTGAGTATGAACTTGGTGAGACGCACTTCATAACGAATGACTAAATCAATCACTGCGCGTGCTATTCTGGGTAATTTATCCACGTGCCTCACAGCGTCATACACATTTGAAGAAAAGGAACTGAATTCACAACATTTGAAGTATATTAACCCTTTGAAACCTGGTGCGACATCACTTTTCTTGTGCTGCTTTCAGACGCCTCTCACAAGTATTTAAACCTCTGAACCCTGAGCAAGTCGGTTTGATTTCTGTCAAAATAAAAGGCAATGGGCAACTTGGTGAGAAATGCTCCACAAATTGCAAAAAAACGAGTAGATTTCGAAACATATATTTTAAAAAGTAAGTCAAAAAAATCTAGGTTAAAAAGAATAAAGCTAGGAAAGAAAAATATCAATACTTATCATAATCATATTTTCAAAATTATGTTACAGAATTATAATTCTAATTTTCTTTAAGCACGTTTTAAGCCACTTTTGCTGTGTTTTTATTTTTCAACTTTCTTTTTCATTTTTTGTTTGCTTGTCTGTTTTTTATTAATTTCAGGTAATTTTCTTGTACTTTTTACTAATTTCCAGTTAATGTTTTTTCCAACTCTTGTTTGGCATGGTGATTTTTGTTTGTTTGGGGTTTTTTTTTTTCATTTTTTTATACTTTATTTTTTATTTCCTTGCTTGTTTGTTTGTTTGTTTGTTTTATAGATTTCCTGTATTTTTTTGTACTTTTAACTAATTTCTCGCTAATGTTTGGATCATTTCTTTTTTCATTGCTCATGGCCTTCTTCCCATGTTTTTGAATGAAATCAAGCCAGTTTGCTCAGATTTTAAAGGTTTAATGCCCAATGTAAAACTGCTGTCATTCTCTCACCTTCATCCACATTGTACTAAATATTTTTTTCCAGAAACGTCCAAATCCAAACTTCCAGCTGTGGAGAGCCGCTGCTCCGGCCGAGCCTGCAACCCCCGCATGGGTAACCTAGCCCAGGGCAGAGTGCCGAGCACCCAGTCGGTCTGCGGCTCCAACTCCTCGGAGCTCTACTGTGTCTACAAAGAGACAGCTTCCCCCCGCAGCAGGGAGTCCTGCTCTCCTGCAAAATGCAGCAAATGCAACTCTGCTGTCCCCAGCCAGGCACACCCTCCCTCTGCCATGAGCGACTCCTCTTTCCGCTACCCGGACACTTGGTGGCAGTCTGCAGAGGGGGTGAAGGAGGAGACCCTCCAGCTTGACCTGGAGACAGAGTTCCTCCTCACCCATCTCATCCTGGTGTTCCACTCCCCCCGCCCCGCTGCCATGGTGCTGGAGCGCTCACAGGACCATGGGCACACATGGAGGGCCCTCAGGTATTTTGCCAGGGACTGTGAGGAGCTGTTTGGCCTGGCAGAGGGGTCACCAGATGGAGAGAGCGGAGCAACTTGCACCTCTAAGTATTCAGGAGCTTTCCCTTGCACCAGAGGAGAGGTGAGTACAGTAGCTGGTCTAGAAAAATTAACAGGGGTGGAAAGGGGTTTTGACAGTGCAGCATGAGAGGGCTGTGGTTGGGAGCCAAATGATAGATAAGAGAAGGTAATAAAAACATGTTTTACTAAATGAAAGGGTTAATTACTACACTGGAAACATTTGAGGAGAGCACTATCAATTATACATTTTTTTAAAATCTATATCTTGCCTAAGCCAGTGCCTTTGACAGTTCAGGGACATAGAGGCATGGGCGGATTATGAGACAAAAGGCCCCTGGGCACACATATGCAGAGAGCCCCACCACCTTTCCTACACAGGAGCAAGAAACACAGACTTTGTGGTGGTTTTCTGCATCTCTTTGTAGTTTTTATACCGCTTTTCATGGTCTCTTTGAGGTCCTTTTGGGTCACTTGGCACCCTATAGGAGCCAATTTAGTCCGTGAACCATAAGGTCAATATCATAGGTTATGATAATATTTTCACACAATGATTCAACGGAGAGTTTGTGGACAGTAATATAGATGACCACCCAGCCCTTGTGAAATTTATAGTGTTAAAACTTTATTGTAAAAATTGTAGTTCAATAATCAGTAATGTGTGAGGGGCTGCAGCTTAGAGAAAACATTTCAATATTAGATTGTGATTTTATTTCTGAGATCTGAGAGTGACCACATCAAAACACCCTGCCAGACATTCCCCCACCACTTCACAGCAGTAACACTCACCATCTGCTCTGCTCTTGTTGTCCATTTATTGGCACCAGGATGCACTATAAGCTGATATCACACAACCCACTGAACAAACAGTCGCTTTGTAAAATGACCTCCTCTGACGAGCTGCGGGAGACCTTTTTCTGTCAGGCCAGCCTTCTAAGCTGCTGACTGCTTTGACATGCACAGCTAGAATATCAATGTTCACTTTTACCTCTGATGCTTCCCCCCAAAAGCATTTTTTTTGGAGCTGCTGTATCATCACAGGGAGGTTTTAGCCAGATCCAGCTATGGTTAATTCATGAGCAGTGTGTTTATTCATTCACACAGATGGTGTAAAAGAGAGACTCTCACTGGATAGTAGTTCTTTTTTGGGGTTTTTTTGCTACAAAGTGCCTCAGACCACGATGGGAGGTTCTGGTTGAACGTCTGAATGAATTTATGGCTTTGTCTGATCTCATAATTGCAGTGTATTCACAACAAGTATGTGTCTTGCTGCAGTATGTCAGCTCTCTAGTGTAAGCCCCTCACCCTTTATAATTAGTGTCTCTGTTGTTCAACATGCAAAGACATTCCCAAAATGTTGTGTGAAAATGTAGAGTTTCAGTAATAAAGTAACAGACATCATATTCTTAAAGGGACATTTCATTTGTAGTGCTATTTATAAGTCTAGATAGTTTTGTTGCAAGTTGCAGAGTGTTGGAGATATCGGCCATGGAGATGTAGGAACTATTTTCTTTCAACCAAACTGCAACCACAGACTGTATCACTACGCAGAAGGAAGTGTGCGTCTTCTCATGGACGAGATGTTTGTACTTGTGACTGCGCGAGATGTAAACATTAATGGCGTTCCCCTTGGCTGAGCTGTAACGTTAGCTAGCTCAGTGGTGCCATAGGTGAGCTAGCAGGATATGTATGTGCAGTGATACGGTTGGCAGGTGTTGTGCAGTAGAAAGGAAATTAATGAAACTGCTCACAACAAGGTGTGTGGATAATCTTGAGTAACTGCATTGTGATTTCTAAAAGAGACATTGCTGTTGATTTTTTCAGATTTATTTTGTGGCATAAGCCGAGTGCCATCCAGTTCCATTATATTTGAGGGAGAAGGCAGACATCTCTACAGCCGATATCTCCAACAATCAGCAACTCCCGCAAAAACAATTTAGACTGATAAATAGCACTACAGGTAATAAGAAAAAAATTGATTTGGGGGTTAACTGTCCCTTTAAAGTTTCTGTTTACAGTAATGAGATAAAGTAAACATATGGTCACCACAAGTGAATTTTTTCGTATTGCAAATCAAAATTAGCTTATTTTTCAAGTGCAATGATTATACTGTAAAACATTGACATGTATTGTATCACTCACCACATGTTTTTGTAGTGCAAAATATATTCATGATGTTACAGCATTAAATCTTTCATGCGTGGATAGACAGTACAAACAGACTGATTGTACAGATTGTAGAAAACTTTTCTTCTTTTTTGTATTTCAGTAAAGATTACATATGGGTTCTTGGGATAATGACTTAAAAATAGTAAATAATGTCACAATTCATTTAAATTTTTTAGATTCAGTCATATTCAAGATTTTCTTTTTAAAGAAATGGCACAAAAAATGACACAAAATGGCAATATTTTGTCTTATAAAAAATAAAAGATTTCACTGAGAATGAGTGTACATATTTATACATTTTTGGGTTTAGAACTTATTTTCTCATGCTTCCTGCTTTTTCGTTTGATTTCCATAAAAATCCTAACATAATCATTATTTTGTGTCCATCTTTATTGTATGTGTTTATTCTTGATGTTGTGATATCTGTGCGTATTTTAAATCAGTATATCTGAGAGATCAACATTCAGCTAAACTTAACCAGGTGGACCAAGAACCATTTGTCCATGTTTACATTGGAGCTGGTCTCATTTTCCTAGAATAAAAGCTATTTGAGGAGCATGAAAAGCGAAACAGATTGATGCCTGTTTCTTATTCTGCTGATCAAGATAAAAGAGAAACTGACATAATTTATGTTTTCGTTACGGTCTGTTAATGTCTCAAAGGTGAGTTTTTTTCACTTGTTAAAGTGGCTTTTTACAAACAGAATAACAAAAGATTTTGAGACATTTTCTTCTTGATGTGGAAAACTTACTTTTCTGAATTTAAGAAACTCAATTAGGCTCACCGTCATATAGTGTATCCCATGACATACAGAATCAAGTACAGTCACGCCACCTTGGAGGAGGTTAAACAGTGTTTTGTAACCCGGTCCAGAATTCTTACCATGGGAGTCAGAAACATCTGCAACATCTAAACTTAACCTCCAGACACCCAGAGCACAGGCTCCCAACATAAAACAAGAGTGAAGAACTTTAAAAAGGCCTCATAGGTCAGTGGTTCCCAACTGGTGGGTCATGGTCCAAAAGTGGGTCATGGGCCAATTCTGAATGGACCACAAGTGACTTGTGAATGTGTCAAGTTTGCATTCAAAAGTAAATAATTTGAAGTACATTGAATTTCAGGTGCACAACTGCAGTTTGGTTGTTTAGTTGAAGTGCAGTTTCTGTTCATTCTTGCAAGCTAACATGTTCTTTTCATTTTGTGAAATGAAATTGAATATGTGTCAATTCATCTAATGTGTGGACCTTGAACTAATGACTAAGGATAAATCTGGACCCTGTGGCTGGACCAGTTGAGAACCACTTGTCTTACATTAAACACCATGAAAGCATAATTTTTCTGCAACACTCCTCTACTTCATTCTCCAGGTGATCTATCGAGCCTTGTCTCCCTGGCACTCAGTGGATCCGTACGGACCAGCCGCTCAGGACCAGCTTATGATCACCAACCTCAGAGTCCGTCTGCTGCAGCGCCAGCAGTGTCCCTGCCAGGCCAAACATCCTGGTGCCGCTGACCTCCCCACAGATCACTACGCCGTCTATGATTTCATTGTCAAAGGCAGTTGCCTTTGTAACGGACATGCTGACCACTGTGTGCCAGCCGGGGGCTTTCAGCCCAGCCAACAGAAGACCAACAACATGGTGAGTGATTTTTGAGCTTTTGTTAACACACAGCTTGCAGGTGCATGATACTCCACCAAAGAAAAGCTCTTTTGTTGTGAAAACTTTCTGAGATGTTGTGTCACGCTGAAGTCTGCAGGAGGCTTCATTTTGTCTCTGTTTGTATTTGTTTACGTGGTGAGATGGGGAGTAGCGAGGTTAGGGTTTTGTTCCCACCACTCCCTCATTACGCAGCTGTGTGCTGGTATGTGCCACTGAAGCTGAAGGCTGCAGTGAAGACTGGATATCAGGCCCCAGCTTTACCTACCATTACATGGATTTAAGGATGTGGAAACCTTAATTATGGTATTCAAGCTAATGCTTTAACAACCCATAGTCTCCGTCATGTTATTCTCTTTACTGTAAATGGAGAATAGGAGCACTGTTGTCACTCCAACATGGTCTGAGAGGGTGTAGATTGTTACACAGGCAGCTATACACTGCAAAATGTGTCACCACTGTGATTGTGAATGTAGATGGTGGTATGTTGTAATACTTATGAAGTACTACATGCATCAGGTACACACCTAAATCATGTAGGTGTAAGACCACTGGAAACAAGCCTCAATGAAAAGAGCCTGCAGACTGACTACAGACCACAAATTAATTTGAATGGATGATGTTGGGATCTCAGTCTGATCTTTGTCAAGACAAAATATTTTAAAATTATCATCACACCCATATATTCACCAATAGAGTGCTATAGGGATGACATTTTTTTTTTTTTTTTTTGATAGGCTTACCCGGAAGTTAGCATTGTCCCGGTTCCCTCAAAAAGCCATTGGGATTTATCCATTGGATTTTGAGTTATTGCAGAAAATAGGTTCTGTGGAAAACAAACATTTATGGTACTTTCAAGTTTTGTTCAGCAAAATAATATTCACAAATCACTTTTAGGATTTTGGAAGCTTAAATCCAATTGCCAGAGGTAAAAAGCTAATGTTAGGCTATAAATGAACTACATCATGGTAACCTGACTTAGACGTTCCTGCCACAGTGAGGCTGTTAAGCCATGTGCGGTGTGATGATGTTATATAGTCTCATTTAGCCACTTGTTAGCAACTGCCTTTTTAAGATGCATTAATGCTTAAAATTTTCACAAGTAGGGTCTTTCCTGATGTATTTTATGTTGTATAAAAAAAAACATTAAAGTCTGTTAGACCTTATATCAGGCACCTAACCAAAAACCCGTTCAAAAAAACCATTGACTTCAAGACGAGGGAACCTGAAGTGCAAAATGCTACTTCATTTCCACATTTTAGGACTCTTTCCCTCACCAATCCTATCAGCTGACAACAGGGGTTGTTAATCATATAACGTGCGCGGGCTAATAAACATCTCCAAACAATAAACAGTTCTAGACGAACACAAGGAAAATTCTCCAAAAATACAAAGAGTTGGGGTGCACAGTATGATATGATGCAATATATAGCATGCTGCAGTACTCGCTAAGCCGAGGGTGCACGTTTCCTTCAGTACTGGGTGGGAAATAGCTATATGGTACAAAGGGTTTCATGGTCCTCCACCAGAAAATTTAGAGCATGAAACACTAAATTTATTACATTCTGGTGGTTTTTTTGCACCATTTTGTACATTTTCTGTCAAAATGGTGCAAGGTTTGCAATGTTCTAAAGCACAACAAAAGGCAGTCAATCAACAAATAAAAGATGTCTGCAGCAACACAAAATACTAAGCAGTTTTCTCTCTGATTGCCTGGCAGGTCCACGGCAAGTGTGTCTGCAGACACAACACAGCCGGTGACCACTGCGAGCGCTGTGCACCTCTCTACAATGACCAACCCTGGCAGGCAGCCAATGGCATCATAGGGACTCCGCATGAGTGCCAGAGTGAGTGATGGGGCAAGAGAGTCAAATGCAGAGTAGGACACACAGCATGTAGACGAATCTCGAAAATGAATTTAGCCTCATAAATCACACGTAACCTTTTAGACGCCTGTGCATGATGAATAACAAAGCAGTTCCTCTTCTTTTATGTCGGCTGCTGTCAGAGTTATCACTGCCATCACCAGGGCTTTAAACATTCAGCCGAGCAAAGAGAAAAGTCTGTATGATTGTACATGTCCATTTAAACCTAGAGTGCAAGTGTAACGGTCATGCCAAGAGCTGTCACTTCAGTCGTGGACTGTGGTTAGCGACCGGACGGCGGAGTGGTGGCGTGTGTGATGACTGCCAGCACAACACTGAGGGCCGTCATTGCCAGAACTGTAAGAAGGGCTTCTTCAGAGACCCCAGCCGACCAAAAACGGCCCCCGACTCCTGCAAAGGTAAAGCCCGTAAATCTTTTACTGCTGAGTGAATTTCTTTTAAACTCTAACTGTCTGGATGAATGCTAGCAGAGGATTCCAATTAAGAGGGGGAGCGTTTGATATTTGAGGACAGTAATGGAGATATGATTTTTCTTTTGACCCTCTAGATTAAAGCAAATTGATCTCTTTGATAAGGGTTTTTCTGTTAGGTTATGTGTTTTGGCGGGACCCAAAGAAGCCGAAAGCCGGACTCGAAGCAGTACCAAGAATTTATTAGCCACACAAAAAAGCTATGAGATGGAGCGGACACAATGGCACAGAGGGGAAGCAGGGATCTCGAGTATGGGAATGAGCCAGCCAGAGCAGGTGAAGGTGATGAGTGGAGATGACGATGAGGGGAATGGCAGGGAGCACACAGGGAGCGATCTGGAGAAGCAGAGATGCAATGATGAATCTGAGGCAAAAAAGTCACAAAGGGCAAAAAACATTCGAGTGAAAACACTAGGAATGCTGAGCACTGTGGCCAGTGATTACACTAGTGAGGGGAACAATCTGGCACTGGAGTAGGGGGAAGACCGGGTATATGAAGCAGCTGTGATTTCAGTGAAATGCAGAACAGGTGTGCTCCTCTGGGTCCAAAGATGGCCACATCTCCACACACACACACACACACACACACACACACACACACACACACACATACATAGAGAGAGCAAGGAAAAAGGGGAGGGGAAAACACAGCATGCAGGAATAAACACAGACAAAGAACAAAGAACAAAACTACAAAACTACAAAACGTCACGGCCAGGGCCATGACATTTTCCCCCAGCATCACCAG
Source organism: Plectropomus leopardus (assembly GCF_008729295.1). Taxonomy (NCBI): domain Eukaryota; kingdom Metazoa; phylum Chordata; class Actinopteri; order Perciformes; family Serranidae; genus Plectropomus; species Plectropomus leopardus. The sequence goes on along the minus strand of NC_056473.1, from coordinate 8,919,782 downwards.
TGTTGGAAGGGTTACTTTTAAATCATATTCCACAACAGATTACTAAATACATGCCGTAAAGTGTAATTGCTACATATTTCAATAAACCAAGTAACCCATTCGAAATTCTTTGGATTACTTAGGAATAATTCACAATCATCTTGCTGAGCTCCTTTTGCCTGCATCGTATGTTCTCATGCCAAAAACACAATAGTGTCCTAGCTGTGCATCTCATCTGCTATTATTGTGTGGCAGGTGCACTGTACACACTTTCTGTCCACAATGAATCCAATAAATATGCATTTCTGTTACGTCATATAAACAAACCTCATAGACCACCAATCAGCTCTGCGCTCAACTGGAGATTTAACCACTTAAAAGATCATTGAGTACTTTCTATCTTCTTACATTTGTACATTTTAAACAGAAAACACAAGTTTCATATTGTGATATTTACTGGAAATGTCATACAATATTGCCAACAGCAGGTACGTTGTTAATTAATGATGGTCATTTACCAGAAATTTTCTGCTCCCTTACAATCTCCCTCCAGCCAGCTGACACCTTATTTAGGTTTTTGCAGTTAAATGAGTTGTTATCTTGTAGATAACTCTTCATGATAACTTCATGAATCTGCAGTTCCTTGTCCACTGCAGCGCTTCCAAAGCAAGCGACAGAAACATGACATCCCACAAACTTTAAGCTCAAAATGGCAGCACTGCATCGCCCACAGCCAGTGAGAAAATCTCAAGAGAACAATACATTCATACTTACGCACACTCATGTTGCATTCAGTTAGTATGGAGCAAATAAGCAATCACCTCAAGAAATCTGTTTTTAAATACAGTACTTTTCAATACCACCAAGGTAAGGTGTAAATGTAACAGAATACAGTCACTCATATTTTGTATTTAAAATACGTAACTTAATTACTTGTATTCTGTTACTCCCCAACCCTGCTGCTTCCCCAGTGATGAGACCCTTAAATGACTCTCGTCCTCTCCTTAGCAGGAATGACGGAGGCCACACTGTTTTGGAATGTGACTGTAATTGCAAACAATGGAGGAATTTCCCATGGACCATGCGAGCACATTTTTCCCATTCTTGCCCTTTCCCCCCCCGTCAGGCACACTGAAGCATTTTTAAGAATAAACATGCCGTTTTTGGAAACAGATGAAATGAGTCTGTGACAAAAATCATCTGTCATCACAAGGGACCATCAGGCGATGGGCCAGAGCAGAGAGGGAGAGAGTAACTGTTTGTTTTTGCTGAAGCCGCTCAGAGCACGTAGAGTACATACTCCCAGCTTGTTGCCTGTTACAGGAGGATGATAAAATACAATTAATTTTTATATTGCCACGGGAGTTCACTGTGTACACTCTAAATGTGTTTGTTTGCGCTTCTACAGGTGTGTTTGTCCTTTGCATACATGCAGGCTGATAATGTATACTGAGTGCTTCTGTGCCAGAAAAAGGAGACACATCATTTGACCTACAAACAGAAATGTTAACATGCAGTTCTTTTGCTCCGTCACCCCTTTCCTCTGCAGCCTGTTCCTGCCACCCTGTTGGCTCCATCCTCTCAGGAGGTAACCCTCTCTGTAACCCTAGCAGTGGGGAGTGCACTTGTAAGCCCGGTGTCGGAGGCCCCCACTGTGACAGCTGCATGGCAGGATACTGGGGATTGCATGAATACGGCTGCCGTCCGTGTGACTGCACAGGGGACTGTGACCCCTACACTGGTGACTGCATCTCTGGGTGAGAGCCAACACTTAGTACCATATGTATTTGTGCTTGGATTAAGTGATGTGTGGTGTGGAGGTGGAGTGCATTCTGGATGATTAACACTGAGTGGAGCCCTGCCGCTGACTGCTTTTACCTCTGCGGCACAGCTCAGATGTGGAGGTCTTCTATACAGCCACCGGCCACATGGGACACAGCAGCAATAATAGTGAGACGGCACTCTTTAGGGTAGAGGAGCTTTTCTCTGCACTGCACCACTCTGGTGAGTCACAGGTCACATCACACGTACTACGCTGCACGCGCATCAGCCCACACAGATAAAATGCAGCTGTTTTGATCTTGAAATCTATACATCATGATGAAGGCATTCATATGAATCCTATTCATCATGTTTCATTTTGCAGAGAAATGCGAGTGTGTAGAAGTGACCCTCGGCAACCCTAAACTCTTCTGTGCTGCGGAGTATGACTACGGTAAGTGCTGTTTGACAGAGGAAATTGATTGTGGCTCTTTAAAACCCATCAGATTTATCTATGATAAGTTTGGGAATGGGATCCAGCCTTGTGTATTTGCAAATAATATTGACCAGTGCTGAGTAGCTCTGTGTGGGTCTGTCTCAAAACCTTGTTCGCCTCGAAACAGGGCAAGTACAAATTATGATAATGAAATGAATAATCAAATTATGAGGTAATGTACTGTACACCCCCCTTTTATGTTGTTTTGGTTTCTTTCCTTTTTTTTTTTGTATGTCTATCTCGTAAATCTCCATAGCCTCTCTCTGCCTAGTCAAGCCCACATCTTTCAAATTCCATGCCCTCAGTGTAAAATGCAGGCTGCCTGTCAAAAAAATTGCAATCTCTGAATTCCCCCCATAAAGTCTCAATGGCATCACTCCAGTTAGCTCCTCCAGGGCCACAGAAGACATTATGCAACTGTTTTCAGAGTATTGGTTGTTCTCCTCATGACTAGTAAACTGATTTGGATGTGTAAAATTGGTGAAATTCCCCTTTATTTTTACAAATCTTTACAAATCTGTGGTGCAAAAAAACAGATGTTTGAGAGGTAGAAATTGTATGTTGTGGATTTTCGGCTGCTAATTTGTTGAATTACTGTGTTGCCTTGGCAGTGCTGGTGTTGAAGGTAATGTCAGCTCATGATAAAGGCTCCCATGCAGAGGTGGAGGTCAAGGTCAAAAAAGTCTTGTACCAGAACCCTCAGATGAAGATCCACAGAGGAAGCATCACCCTTTACCCAGAGTCCTGGACCACACAAGGCTGTACCTGTCCCATCCTTAACCCAGGTCAGCTGCAGCCGCCTCAGAAGAGAAACTTTACTGCTCCCGATGCAAAAGTTTATTAATTACTGACTCTCGAGTGAACAATCTGCCAGCTTTGTGCTGAACACAGGATATTTGTCGCTGCTCATGGAGGCTTTTTAGTGAATGCCAGCATCCTAGCATCACTCATTTAGATTGGACATTTACAGCTAAAAGATTAGAGCCACCTCTCTGTTATGAGACTATTTCACACCTAACACTTTCACAATAATCATTTCTGGCAACATTCATCCAAACCAGTGATAACAGCGCACTATTTAACTGGTTTGTTATAGTCATATGATGACTCTATTTTTAGATAAAGTGATTTTCTCCTGTTTCTTGTATTTTCTCTATATACTTGACATTCAGTACGGTTCATGATCTGCTCTCTCTTCTTCAGGATCTGAGTATGTAGTTGCTGGTCATGAGGACTGGAAGACTGGCCGACTGATGATCAACACCAAGAGCCTCGTTAAACCATGGAAGTCAAACCTGGGACGCAAAATCCTCCACATCCTCAGAAAAGACTGCGGCCGCCGGTAGGGCAGCGCGGGACTGCAGTGGAAAGGGGGATGAAGGATGATCTGTGACATACATGCATGTGCAGAATGGTCATAGGGCCTTTTCCAATCAGGCACTGCTTGGACACTAAAATGAAAGTCCATGTCTACTACAAGGATTTCACTGTTTCTAAAGTGGAGTCCACAGCCCAAGGCACAGCTGTAACGCTGCAGTGCTGTGGTAGAAAGAAGCACATACCTCACCACACTACAGCCACCTAAGATACAAGGAGAGCAAAGCCATAAAGACTAAAACAAAGACAAAACTGATGTTAATTCCTTTGTTACTGTATATTATTTCCAAGATTATTTATAAAACGATGCACATTAAAGGGACAGTTCACTGCAAAATCATAAATGCATATTTTTCCTCTTATCTGTAGTGCTATTTGTCAGTCTAGATTGTTTTGGTGAGTTGCCGAGTGTTGGAGATATCAAATCATGACCTGGTCACTCAAGATAATCCACAGACCTTGTTGTGAGCAGTTTCATGTAGGAACTATTTTCTTTCTACCGAACTACACCTGCCAATCGTATTGAGTTTTTCAGATTTTGGCATGTTGAGCACCACAAGCCTAGTGCCACGTAGTTCCATTATATTAGAGAGAAGGCAGACATCTCTACAGCTGACATCTCCAACACTCTGTAGCTCCAACTAAAGCAATCTAACTGACTGATAAATAGCACTACAGGTAAGAGGAAAAATATACATTTTGGATTTGGGGATGAGCTGTCCCTTTAAATACACTACGTTGCTATCAGAGTTGATGAGCCAGTCACGTCCTACTGTATCAATTTCACTGAGAGCTGTTTACTTTGAATTTTTGCAAAGGCATAGACTGAATTATCCTTGTCGTCTCACAGATATTGGCGATAAATCATGAATGAAGTCAACATCAGAGCATGTATGAGCGAGGATGTGTGTGTTTGCATGATGTCCTTGGCAGGGAGTCTGGGACTGTGCAGGTCAGAACAAGTAACTCCTGGATGAGGGGAGAGGATGAAAAAAACATTAAAGGAATCAGGCGGCTTAATCTGAACAGCTCTGCTCTGAGCCGGCAAACTCGCCCGCCTGCTGTCTGACAAGAGCAAAACACACTCCGCCCTCTCCACTCTGGAGTACATGCAACCGGCTCAAACACTCGGGATTGAGTTTGCTCTCACGGCTGGTTCAGTTACAAGAGTGGGTCATTGTCGGGTTGCTTCTGTCAGACTTGATTCTGTGAGGATTTTCTGCTGTCCTCGTTCGCTCTGCTTCCACATGAGGAGGATTTACTTGAGAGGGACTCTATGAACTCAACCCTGTGGGAGCCTGTGTGTGTGTGTGTGTGTGTGTGTGTGTGTGTGTGTGTGTGTGTGTGTGTGTGTGCGTGCGTGCGTGCGTGCGTGCGTGCGTGCGTGCGTGCGTGTGTGTGTGTGACTGTGAGAAAAAGAGCACACACTCTCTAAACACATGCTCCTCTTTTTGGCCTGTGACTCCAGCGGCCCCAAAATAAATATGTATTAAAGGCCTGGGCATTCACTGACATCACAGTGCATCAGATCCCGAGTCCACAGGCCATTTTTGAGCCAGGCCCAGTTAAGAATAGGTCTGGTCCGCTGTCTCCAAGGAGAAGGACAAACTCTATGAGGAGACACGATGCATTCCTCAAACATGACATCACCGCCCATGTCCTTGTCCCAAAGACTTTACCAAAATAAGAGAAATGGGCTGAACAGTTTTCTTGTAAAGGACAAAGTGGTGATTTCGGGTGCATGGATGTACTCTGCTACCAATGTGATATCTGTAAAGTTGTGTGTCCTGTATGTTGTTTTGGGTTTTTTTTTTTCATATAAACTGCATTAACTACACATCAGTGCAATCATTCTTAATGCTTCTGGAAAAAGTCTGTTTCCGTCCTTGATGATTTAATGCTGAGGCACGCAACCTGATGTGTCTTACTGTAACATCTCTACTCATGCTGATGACTGATATTTGACCCATGCTTTAGTACTGCCCTCCTTTGGTTTAAAGAGAGAAATACATCTGTACATCAACAGGTATTGGCAGTGTAAATAAGCATGCTAAACTCTTAAATATACAGTGTGTAGAATTTAAGGGAGATATGTTGTCAGAAACTGAATATACTATAATAAGTTTGTTTAGTGTATAATACCCTGAAAATAAGAATCATCGTGTTTTTGTTACCTTAGAATGAGTGGTTTTTAAATTGGACCTGGAATATCAGCGTTTCAATTTCTAGCTCAGAGAAATTTCTCTTCTTGGCCATATTGTGTCTCTGCATGTCATACACTCAGGATGAAGTCTCTAAACCCAGAATATACTGGTGCAGGATATGTAAATGACACATTTATTAACACCCCTTCAATCTTGTTTGTGATCACGGAATTGCACACAAACACTATTGTTCGATAATTTTTGCACTTCTACGTTGGTTTGTACGTTGTAAATGAAGGCCAATGTGTGCCTACCTTATTTCTGATCCAGACGGTCAGGAGGCTTTTACTTGGAGCCGTGTTACCTGCAGAGGTCTCCTCACTGTTTTGTAAAATGAAACTGCTTTATTCAGTGTTTTTACTGCTTTGAATCACCTAATCCGTTTGTTTTGTAGAGGAAGAGACCTCTGCGGATAATTCAGCTCCAGGTTATAACCTCCTAAACAATGAATGCTGAAGGAATTTTAACCAGGAGAACCTTTAGCTAGTTGCAATCTGCAATCCTTATCACTAGATGCCACTAAATACCTCTAAATCTTACACAATGCTCCTTTGGGATTTTATCAAAATGCACAGTAATCGATGCAAGATTTATAACAATTTATTTCTTATAAAACTGCCTCAAGCAAAGAAATATAGAAATATAAATATTTCATTGCAGTTTCCCCACAAGGTCTTAACAATGCAATGAAGCAAAGCATTTTTTAGACGAGGTATTCGCCAAAACCTTTTTTGCATTTTTCCTTTGCATATACATTTTTTGCATATTTCCTAAAAGCAGCATGTTAAAATATGACTAAAATGACGACACTACATTTCTTAAAGATATGCCCTTTGTCTATTGTCTCGATCCTTTGGAAAAATAAATACTAGTAAGCTACTGCCATGACACTTTGCTCTTGCTAGAATAACTACCTAAAGGTGCTCAAGCAGTGGAAATTTAGATCAGAGAAATATTGCATAATTGCTATCAGTCTGCAGAGGTTTGTTGTCTTTGAGTTGTCATGCTCCGCCTTGAGTTTTGGGCGCATGCTTAGTAGTCTTCTCCCCGGCTCACTACCTCCTTGCAGGTGGGCCTGAGTAGGATGGTGTGCTCGTACTGGGCGGTGTAGCTGCCCTTGATGTCGCAGAGAGGTGGGTATGGGTCTACGATGCCAAGGTCACACAGATTCTTCAACGCCATCAGGTACTTGCTCTCGCCAAGGCGGTCCAGCCAGCGGCGGCAGAACGCCAAAGTGCCAAAGTTCTCATTGATCACATTCAGTAGATGTTTAGCCCTTGGAAGTCTGCAGCACAGTAGAGTCAGAAGTGAGACAAACTGGACATTGACTATATAGAAGTAAACAAAAGTGTATTATAATCGCAACCTCCTTTATTGGAATTATGGACTAAAAGGCAGGATATAAGGTAAATGTCTAACTATAATTCATTTTTCTGAATCATTATTTTGAAATTCAATATAGAGATGAGATGAAAACAGCAGAACCTTATTGGTACGTGTCCAACATGGAAGTTTTTCATGTAATGTGAGCACTCCATGTCATCGTGGACGGCACCTCTCCCTGTGCTGCCAAATGTCTCAATTGCATAGGCTTCGCCTTCCTGAGAAGCATCAACAAACGAAAACACTTCATGTAAAAAGGTAGTATTTTTAAGACAGTGTGTATCTATATACAATGTACTATATACATACTATATACAGACTTTATGAAGTACTAAGTACACTAAGTAACACTTGTTATCTGCATTGTGTCTTTTCATAACAAACACCCATCCAAGTTTCTGCTCGTTACATGCATACAGTCTCCTTCACAATAAACTTATAATGCAGGTAAAACCCTTTTTTACGTTTATATCCTTAAGTTTAGGCAACAAAATCACATGGTTAGGTTTAGAAAAAAACGTGGTTTGGCTTAAAACCACACTAGAAGCACTAGAAGCTAACAGCAGGCTCCCGCGTAAAAGTCCATGGTTTGTTAGACCCATCCACCTCCCCTACCGCCGGCCCCTCTCCAAGGCAGGTAAAATTACTGGGGTTTGGTTTAGGAAAAGAAACAGTTCATGAGGATGAACCTCAAAATAACTCAAAGTCCACACGGTTCTGAACACCAGTCTTCTGGTGAAAGTCTGCATTTTTGAAAGCTATCCACCACCCTGACCTGCCTCCTTACTGGAGGTCACATCATTGCTGTCTTCCCAAATACATGTGTTACAAATTTTGGTGCAGTACTATCGCAGGAAAACGTACAAACGGTGCATGAAAACTGCCTGAGAAATCAACACAAATAAACAACTTTATTAACAAACAATAAGAAATAAACAATAATTTTTATGTGTAAATTTGTCTTTTGTTTTTCAATTGCGCCTTTTTGCCTTTTCACTTTCTATTACTCTAATCCTCTCCACATACAACCCACTAATTCCCTTGTGAGCAAGCATTTGAATGCCCAAAAAAGGTAGGTGGGGATAGGGGGGATCTCAGTGCTCCTCCCCCCAACTCCCCACTGGGTGACCCCCATGGTGGCTGCCTATGTCACCTATAGATCCACCACTGTCTACATATCTGTATCTATACACCTGAAAGGACAAAAACACTCCAGGGGGACTGAGAGTAAATTAAAACCTCTAAAAGCCAGGGGCTGACATATTCGTGTGTAGTCTATCAAAGACTAGTGTCCTTTGTGGAGCAGCGCCTCGTGCGAGTCGATTGCCTGGGTTTCATTGGCGTTTTGTGTCTCTATCAGCGCGTGGCTGTTGTTGGAGTCCCTGTGGTATTAGCTGATAACACTGCGACACCCTCTCTCGCTGCACCGATAATCAGTCAAAGTGCTAGCAGCCCTGTGGCACACCCAGCTGCCACTCCAGCCGCGCACTCTCTGATCACAAAGAGGGTAATGGCCGTGTTACACCAACACACTTCAGCTAAAAATACAACACGCAAAGCTGCCACCTCAGCAGCAACACCCCCCCAACCCTCCTGGAACCATCAGGTAAAATGCCTCACTCAGCAACTTGCCAATTAAAATGCTCAGTTCTGTCCAAATACAGTCATGTACTGCAGCTGTGTGAGTGTGAGGCAGCCGTGGATCTCAGAAATGTAAGATAGTGCAAAGCCATGTTCCTCCTTGGTGAAGCACCGGCCTGTTAATGAACTCTGGATGCCCACAATTCAGTGCTCTTACGGTGAAATGAGGGGCTGGAGTTTTAACACGTGTTGCGCCTCGATGCGGCTGGTAATTCCATTAAAGGTGTAATTAAAGTGCTGACGAGGGTGACTAAGAAGCTGTTAGTGCAGCGGACTGGAACATTTCTCCACACCTCGTCGTAACCCTAACCAGCCACATGTTCTTCCAATTACACTTAAGAATTAAAAAGGGTTTATTTATATGCAAGGTCAAGCAGCTAATAAAGGTTTAATTTCAGGCACTTCAGAAAAAAGAGGCTAAAGTGTTGGTTTGTGCTCCAGCATCTAGTCACATCCACATTTGGCCAGCATGAAATAATATTTGGAGAAATCTGTTTGTACAAACCTCCATCCTCGTTGCTTCTCCGCCTTTAACAATAGGGACTGTCTTCCCTGAGTGTATCCTGTACGGTCCAATAGAGTGGCCGTTGAGGTTCCTGATTGGCTTCACTAGAGAGAGAACGCCACACAGAGGTTAAATACATCGGTATAAGCGCAGAACCTGTGCATGACAGAAAAAAGAGATTAATGACCTCATATTACCTTGATATGTTTTCCCATCTATCTCCACTTCATAGGACTCCATGACCTCCTGAATGGTCTCTCCAACATCGCACAGGCGCACATCAATTCCTGCAAACTGGTACAGAGAGGTGTTTACACTCACATCATTGCATCGCTCACACACACAGTCTTGACATTAATGTGACGTATCTGATTTTATAAAGGACACAAAGTCCTCAGTAGTTACCAACAAACAAACTGCACAAACACAAACAGCAGTTCCTGAATAACTTTAAATTGAGGACAAATAACCTTTATTTTCATAGTCAATTTATCTGTTGACTATTTTCTCAATCAATCGAGTTCTTTGGTCTATAAAATGTGAGAAAATTGTGAAAAATGTTTATCAGTGTTTCCGAAAGCCCCAGATAATGTCCTCAAATGTCTTGTTTTGTCCACAACCAAAAGTTATTCAGTTTAGTGTCATAGAAGAGTGCAGACACCAGAAAATATTCACATTTAAGAAGATGGAATCAGAGATTTTTCACAAATTTTCCTCAAAAAAATATCTCAAACTGATTTATTAATTATCAAATTAGTGTGAAATAATGGAATAGTTGACAATAGTTGTCTTCAGTGAATCGTTCCTGAACCAGTTACTTACAGGCACAAAACTTAAATCTAATCAAGTGCAATTTTGTATTTCATCATTTCTTGCAGCTTCATTTTCTACTCTTTATTACATTCTCAATAGACGTTGCAGTTACAAATTTTCTGAGTGATACAATTTATCTTTTATACTTTTGTGTAAATGGTTTTGAGTTTTTTAAAGTAATTCATTTATGCTAGGGGAGTCACTGATTTTACAAGATATAAATAATCTTTTCTGTATTCTTCATACCATTAAATGCCTATATTTTTTTTTTTCAACTTTAGGATATTAAATTAACTTTTTTTGCATTTGACTTATACCTTCTTTTTTGCTGACACTTCTATTCTCCAATTTTCTTATCTTATCCTTATCATTACTACCTAATTATGTAAGAATTAGAGATGTGAACTGGCAAGAATCTCGTGATAAGGTACATTTCACAATACGGGAGTTAATATTCAGTATATTGCAATACTGTGTGATATTGGCATGTATGATATTTAATGAATTAGCACCCATGGATGACATCACTGTCTAACATGAAAGTAACATACTCAACATACAATTATGTAGGTTCAGTTTAGGAGAAGAAATGGATGCACATGAAATTAACTTGAAGTTCACTTTGTCTCACACAGTTCTGAACACTTGTCTCCTGGGGAAAAGCCCTGTGTTTGTTTTACCCATCCAACCACCCTCCTTACACAAACTTGATTTTAATAAATTGCAATCTAGACATGAACATTAATGGAAATGTGCTGAGAATATGATGATTCTCTTTTTTTTTGTAGTCAGGATTTTTCGTCAGTGTAACCAATAGTGCAAAGAAGCCCCATTCATGTGTTACCTTAATACCGGTGTTAGTTGCATCTCTCACAGCCTCCAGCAGCCTGTCGTACTTTGGATTGAAAGTAACGGTGAAAGCACAGTCTATAATTCGACCTGAAAGACCCGAAAGTTTGGTCACTCACAAAAGTTTCTCTGAGGTTATCATTCTGCAGAAACATTCAGCATGTATTAATCTAAAAAAAGTGAAAGTTAATTAATCTTGGAGAACAGTTTATTCCAGGCACTAAGAATTGTAATGTATTCCTTTCATAATAAATGCCAAGTGTGAAATAGCAGAGCAGAAGCACTTATAAAGTTGTTGGCGAGCTCTCACCGTTGATGTGCGTCCCAAAGTCAATTTTGCAGACGTCGTCATAGCGCAGCACAGTGGGGTCTCCTGCGTTTGGGGTGTAGTGGGCAGCACAGTGGTTGATGGAGCAGCCGGTAGGGAAGGCCAGGCCTGCCTTTAGCCCGTTCTCTTTGATGAGCCTCCTAGAGCAGTCCTCCAGCTTCTCACTGCCAGAGACAGAGAGCAGCACAAAGGGCCAAAGGATGACAGCAACAATGAGACTGTTGTCAGCACAGATAATGCATCCAGCACAAAGCACTTCTGCTCTCTTTGATAATTTTAAAACACTCTCTTGCAGGCGAGGACAAAGAAGTGCTGATATCAATTTCAGCCTCAAATGAGCTCAGGCAGGTACGAGCAGCCAGAATTTAAGTCTATTAAAAGGGGCTCAAGGGAAATATTTCAGTGCTTGTCTCACCAGATGTCAATCATGGTCATTCCTGGTTTGATCCAGCTCCTGACATACGAGCGGACCTGCCGATGTGCCTCTGCCGCCTCCCTGAAATCACTCCACATCTCCTCGTTGGCCCTGTCCAGCGCCCGCTTCTCTTCGCTGGTGGTCCGCCACGCTGCACTGCGCCTAGTGGGAGGTGGACAGGCACACCACAGAGAGGAGGAACTCATCATTTTCTCATTATACAAATACTTGTAAAGACGCACTCTTATAGTAACTCTGCACAGGTGAAAGTCGTGTTGATACTTTTTCACATATGACAAAATTAATTTGCTCCTGAACAGGCAATTAAACCAAACATTGCACCTCATTATGCTATCTGAACACACAAGTGCAAAGCAGAGAGACCTAAATAAAAACTATCACGCAGTGGAAGACTAACTGCTGAGTGTGAGGGACGATGTGGAGGTCACACACCCGTCTTTCGATGGTGGATATTCACACTCCTCTCCCTTTGGAAAGTCTCCGCTGGGATAGAGCTCACAAATAGGGATTGAGGGAGGGTCAGTCTGTCCCTTCACTGTGGCCCAGATAGTGAGGAGGAGAAGGAGAAGCAGTGGAAAGCAAAGAGAAAAGAAAACAAGTTATCCTCCCCGTGTCCATGACATTAACATTTTAACCCGGCTGAAGAACACAGTGCAGCTCCTGACTTACAGATCTAATTAAGTAAGACACCTTCAAGTAAAAGAAACTCAATGAATTACATTGCTAGAGAAATATGTGGCAATATGAAAGCACTTGTATCATATAGTGGACCTTTAGGATGACTCACTTTCAGTTCTCTCCCCTGACAATGTAACATTACTGAGTATGATGTCATTAATTTTGTTCTGTCTGCACGGCATGTAAGGTCCTGTAGCAATTTGTCCCACGTCTCCTGTTTCAGTCCTTCATAATGTAACTCTCATGACACTAATTACCAAGGTCAACCTGCTTTTGTGCACCTGTTGTATTTACCTAATGATGCAGACTTCTTACAGTGAGTGCATATATAAAATCTGATGTGACTCTTTGACTGTATATATTCTGCCACTGTGATGTAAATGGTAGTTTAAAGGTCTACACCTATACAGGGTTTAAAGGCTGTGGCTACTCCCCACCAGTCAGTTTAGAGCTGAAGAAGCCTCTTGGATGAGAGGTGAAATATCTTCAAGAAACTCAAGCAAGACCAGTTGTCTGGGGGCCATATTCAGTCAGAATATGGCAACTAACCAAACAGCAGCCTATTACACACAATTTTTGTGGTTAAAAAAATACGTTTTTTTAAAGTGAGTGTGGATAGGGGGCCGAGACAGGACTTGGAAAAGGGTTCAGAAAATGCCTCCCCTGTCCACTGTAAAATTACACCTTAGTCAAAAGGTAATCTGTTGCAGACTGTAAAGACACATTTGCTGCACTGAGAAAAAAACAGCTTACATCCTTTCTTCTTTTTCTTCTTCTTCTTCTTTTTTCCAGCTGAGTTCTCTCCTTCGTCTCCATCTGTTGAAAGCATCATTAGTTTCAATACAGTTTGTAAAGTGAGAAATATCGACAGGCGCTCGGGCACGATTCCCAGTGTGCTACTGAAAATCAGATATCACATTGCAGATATGACCAGCTGAATTTCACTGAGCACTTTCAGGGGGCTTTTAAAGTTCAACACAATCACCACTGCAGATGATGAGGATGAGGATGGTAGTGATGATGACGATGGTGGTGAGGAGTTACCTTCTTCTCCATCCTCCTCCCTCTCTTTGTCTGCCAGTGTTTGCTGCTCCAACTGTTTTGTCACATCACCAACACCTCCGGCTTCTCCATCCCCCTCAGCTTCATTTGTCCCTGCTGCAAAGTCACACACCCTCGTGCATGCATGTGCAGGTGAACACGCACGTGTACGCCAATGCACATGCCATGCACACACACACACACACACACACATACACACACACACACACACGCACACACAGAGGAAGTAAATCATTTGTGGTACAGTCATTTCAAGAAAGTGCATCCACTACGATCTCAACTTGGCAGGGTCTGTGCATAATTTCTTCCTATACCTTGGGAGTCAATACCCTCAAGGGCATATGTACCTTGCAGCATTATGACATTTAGCCCTTCATAGGCAGAGCTGTGTGAACCACTTGACTTATGGCAGGTTCAGCAACTCAGGATGTTATTTTTCCCCATTATGAGACAGTGAGGCTGCAATTATCATCATGCCTTTTTGCATTAGAGTGGTTGTCATCTTATTGCACTAAAACTGTGGATACTTCTATTACATAATTTCATGCAGCTTAGGGGGATTTATAGGCTTGAACATATTTAATCTGGAGTAAAATTAAATTTTATTCCATCTTCAAATGACAGCTTTCCATCAGTTTTGATGGTAAATTGCGATTTTCAGAGAGTGTCCCGTTTCCATACGAGCGCCCTTACCTCCAGCGGCAGCCGCTCAGAGTTGGGACAGCTGCACAGGAATGCCATCTGACAGGTTGAAAAGTCTCCTGTCCCGCATATTTGATACTCGTGCTCTACACCGAGTGGCACACGAGGAGACAATTTTGCGCTATTTTCTCTCAAGCGATTCTCAAACCGCAAAGTGATGCCCCTTACCTGGTGCGGTGGTCTTACTCCTCTTCTTCTTTCTTCTCTTTTTCTTCACTGATTCTGAGGCGTCCGCATCTTCTCTCTCCTCGTTCAAGTCGTCCCCATTGAGAAGTTGAGGCTCCACTTCATGCTGTAGCTGTAGCTCCGCCATGATCAGCGACTGAGAGGTGAAGTGACGCATAAGCTGCTGAGAGCCTCCAGTGGTCAAAGCAGAAAAGTGTGCTGGAGGAAGCTGAGCCAATAATGAGCTATTAGACAATCTCTGTGCAACTACTTGACCCGAGTGGAGGAAGACGATCCTGCTCTGTCCTGAGGAGCACAAACTTTCATTTCTCATCACTTTTTTCTGCAGGGAAAATTACATTTTGGGACAAACTATAATAAGACGGCAACACAATCCCAGTGTCTATTTGTGGAGGCTGAAATGCTTAGTTATGTGGCCATCATGTCCTGATAAGTTATGGAGTTAGAATAGTATGTTTTGGCATTGGAAATAACATTAGAACTGAAAAAAAGGTTCCCCTGAAAAATAAAACATTCATTTTGAATTATTATATTTTAATTTTCTTATTTTTTTGCATTGATATTTTTCAATAATAATCTTTTTATTTCTTTCTTTTCTTTCTTTCTTTTTTTTATATTACAGTTTTTTTCTACTCAGTTTTTGTTGTTTTAATTCTGTCCCTGTTTTTGCATGGATAGGAGGTTCTTGAAGGGGGGGGCAAGGACACCATAATCTACATAAACCTGCATACTAAGGACAGAATGTCTCTTGGGAACTCTACCATAAATGCAGCCGGAATCGGCCCAGTTTATTTTGACCTATTCTGCGGTGCCATTCATCGCAAGTCCCAGCCAAGTCGGGCAACCAGACGTGGCCCGACTCATTTCTTCCGGCATGCCAAGTTTGGCCCGATGCTGGGCCAGGTCATTTTTGTAACAGCCAGTGGTAGCAGTGTTGGCAGCTGGAACTGGGCCAGTTTATTTGGCCCGATTGCGGGGCCTTATTCACCTAGAGTCTTAACTTAGTTGGGCAACCATGCATTGCTCGACTTATTTTCTCCAGCGTGCCAAGTTTGGCCCGATGCTGGGCCAGGTCATTTTTGTAACAGCCCAGTGATGCCAGCATCAGCAGCTGGAATCGGCCCAGTTTGTTTTGCCTGATTCTGGGGTGTCGTTCATCACAAGTTCCAGCCAAGTTGGGCAATTAGACGTGGCCTGACTTATGTCTTCCGCCGTGCCAAGTGTTGGGCCAGGTCATTTTTGACAACTGCCAAGTGATTGCAGTGTTGGCAGCTGGAACCGGGCCAGTTTGCTGTGCCCAATTCTGGGGCGCCCAGTTCTCACCCCTAGTCTCAGCCGAGTTAGGAAACTAGATGTGGCCTGACTTATTTCTTTCAGCTTGTCAAGTTCAGGCCGATATTGAGCCAGGTCATTTTTGATAACAGCCCAGTAAAGGCAGTGGCTTATGTTGGGCCAGGTCATTTTGGCTACCTGGGACAGATCTTCAAAAGTAACATGAAGAAAAAATCTAAAGGTTATGATAGAAAAATACATCAGAACGCAAAAAGGATCAAAATGTAATAAAAATAATTTAAATGTCGATGAATTTCAGCTGAGTGTTTTCAGTGCCAGTGTTTCCTTTTGCAATGCCAAAACCTACTGTCACTGATCTATCTCCATAATAAATGGCCTGTAAAAGCTGCACTGCAGGCTAGAATCACCACTTTGCCTGAACATCCCGTAGCTGAGTTTTAGGTTACTGTGCGCACCTGTGACTGCAGCTCCTCAGTGAGACTTGTGTGTCATTTATCCTGCGTGCCCACATTGGAAAACACCTTATCTGCTATTGTGAACAATGTTTTGTTGTTTGATACCCTCTCAGTTTGATGCGTGGAGTCGATCATTACTGGTGCGTAACGCGAGTATTTGGAGACGGGCGCAGAACTGTGTATCCAAGCAACAAGCCCAGCACACCGAGTGGATAGAGGCACACTTACAGAAGTGAAAGGTGGATTTTAACGCACATATAGTTCGGGTTTGTTGATATTTTGTTGCAAGGATGTGTACTGCGTGTTATCTGCCTGTGGATAGTCTTTAGAGGAATTTCAAGTGGATTTTTTATAAGGAATAATGGCTTCTTCTGCCGCGCTAATGGACTTCAGAATTGGCCCTTTGTATTTCTTTGACCAGGTGGGAGTAACACTCATTTAGCCTGATGACTGTAGAAAAAGCAAGACATTAACATTTTATTAATCTCTCTGCAGCCAACAAAACGAACCAGAATTAGAGGTGCACGAAGCAGCATTTTACAATTTAAGGTTGCAAATGAAGAAGAGAAATTAAAGGATACAACACAAAGGTAATTTCCTTATGGTTACAAATTCCTTTTTTATATTTTTCTTATGCGACTAATACATTTGCTCCTTTTTCTCCCAGTAATCGAGATGACGACAAAGAAAGTGATGAGCTCACTCAGAGGCTGTCAGGTGAAACATGTGGAGATAGTAAACCTGATCCATCCTCTGCTGTCGGTGCTGCACTCAACATGCACGATCCGCTGGATGCATACAAGCGAGCAGCCCCGCAGTTATTAAATGACTTGGCTCGCCTACTTTCACAATATAAATGGACGGAGGAGGGGCGCGTTCCTCACGGGATTGTAAATATTCTGAATTACTCCTGGCAGGATCTGACTGCAGGATGTGTGCACTTGAGGAGTCCGGAGCGAAATGACAAACGACGAAAGTCCAAAGGTTCCGTGAAGTTGGATGAATCCCGTCAGGTGTCCGCCAACGACAAGAGGGAGACAGGAGAGACAATCTCGTGTGCTGTGGAAAATGTTGGCCCCTCTGTGAGAAAAACACAACTCAGCTCAAATCCATGCATGAAAAAGCGCAAACACAATTTCAACAGAGGTAAATAAGCCGCTGGGTCACATTTCTGTGGAAGCTCATCAATGCCAGAAAAAAAATAACTTAATGAGTTGAAATATGAAAAATACTCATATGTCAGAAGGAGACTTTGACATAATAAATCCAAATTGGGAAATAGGTTACTAAAAATCTGTTACTAACTCACTACCAAACAAATTATGTTATTAAATTAAAAAATGAATTTATACCTTATAACTACAGAAGCTTGTTTCATTTACTTTAGAAAAAATGCTCAGTTTGTCTGAAATACCCTAGAGTATTATCTCAGAATTACACATAAGAAAAGTTTTCATGGAAAAAAAATGTACGTTTTTCTAAACAAACAAGATAATCTAATTAATTCAGAAAAACGAGAGTTATCATTATTATTGTCTTCTAAAGTCACTCAACTTGGGGATATTTTATCTTTTTAACATGCAAAACTTATCATCTAAGGTTGAATAAGTTGTAACTAATAGTAGTCAAGGGTTATAAAATCATTTGTTGGAAATTCAACATAATTCTCACTTTAGAAGTCATCAAGTCTGCAGGTATAAGCATTAGTTGCCTAAGTCATTAATAAAGGTTTTTTTCTGCTACAATAACCCATCAGATTGTAGATGTTAAGACAATTGCTACATCGATAAGATATAACTATGCTCCAAGAGTACTATAAGAGGTTGTTTTTTAACAACCTGCAACCTAGGAGTAGGTTTTACAAATGGCTTATAAAGTATAAATTAATTATTTATTAACCATTAATCAAGCCTCCAGTTATAGCACAAACCCTTTATAAAATATGCATTATTACAAAATGCATGTGTTGCACTGCAGGCCATCGAATATGTAAAAATGAGAGTAAGGCAGGACAGTGAGAACTATATTTTGACTATAGGCTATGCCATAGTTAATGTAGGTATAGAGTGACAAAAGTGAAAACCTATTATGTTATTTCTTGTGACCTTTTAAGAGTGAACACGAGGACAGCTTTGGTTGCAAGCTTGCGGAAGTAAGAGGATTAATTTACAAGACAGGACAAGGTAGCTGGTCGCTGGGCACAGATGTACTGCTGTCTGTTAATCAGTTACAGAGCTATTTAGTTACATTATTAAGTTCCCTGATGCCACTGTTGGTGACTGATGTGTGGCCAGCATTGTCCGACAGATTGAATAAAAATGTGAATATAAGACGTCACGTGCCATATTGATTGATTGTCTTTCTCCAACAGCTCATAACTCCACCACTGTCAGTCTCACCCTCTCATCTAACAGCTACAGTCATCCAGGTAAGACATGGAGCTGAAGCATTGTGTTGATGGTGGCCACTGTGTCTCACTGCTGTGGCCCTGCTGCCTCAGCTGGATGTGTGATTTGTGTCCAGGTTGGATCATCCAGCCAAAGCAGCCCTCCTGTGATGAGCCTCAGCAGATCAGTTTGTGTCAGTGGGTGGTGGAGCGACTCCAGGTGGAAAGAAATCTTAAGTGCGTAGCTATTAACCTTTGCTGCTGCATTTAGCTTGAGGCAAGTGTTTGTCACATAAGGGACTGCAAAGCATACCTAAATTTGTAACCTGATGATTAGATCTCTTTGAAGAACTCTTTGATTGGATGGATTTGATACAGAAATGTATAGTACCCAGGTAATGAATCCTAGCGACTATGGTGATATTCAGACTTTTCCTGTGGCACCACCTTGCAGTTTTGATTGAAATATCTCGACAGTCATTGGATTGAATGCGATAATATTTGGTATCACTTAGCTGCTTGCTTTCTGTAGACTTTTAGTCTTGTTTTATTTTGAATTACTGAGGTTAGTTTTAGTATGAGAATTAATATTTTTCCTAATTGAATAGACTGCTCCAGAGATGATATTTTTCTGTAGGCCAACATGGATGTTAGTGTCGCCCTGGTTGCTTCAACAAAAAGCCTATGGGATTTTTCCATTGGACTTTGGATTATTGAAGAAAATAAGCTCTGTGGCAAACAAACGTTTATGATACTTATGTACACATTTTCTTCATCCTCACAAATGAATGCCACTTTTAGATTTTTTGATGTTTAAATGCAATCACAAGAAGTAAAAAGCTAATCTTAGTCTATAAATGAATGACATTATTTTTACATGACTCAAGGTCACCATCACAATAAGGCTCTAAAGCCATGTGCGGTGAGTTAACGCTCTGTAGTGTCATTTACACAATTGTTAGTTTGTTATTTTAGTTAGTTTAGTTTAGTTAGTTGTTTTTACATGCCAACGTAGTGTCCAAAATCTTGTTTCTTATTTCCTATATAGTGCACTATTTAATACACACTACACAGTGAATGGTTTTTAATGACTGAAGCTCGCTTCAGTATGCATAAAAAGTTCTTACCGGATTTTAAATGTGGTCATTTTTTATTAAAAATTGTATGTTTAATTTTGTAATCTACATAACTCTTCATAAATGCTAAATGAGAGATCAGTTAATTAGACTAAACATAAAAATAATTACTTTATCTTCACATAGAAAACCACAAATAGCTGGACAGGCCCTAAACAAGCCCCTCATACTCCGTCACTACGGTGATGCAAAGGCAAGACTGAAAGACAGGAGACCTAGGAGAAAGGCCCCAGCAGCCACTATAGTCAACGGGATGCCCCAGCTACCACAAGTGAAGCAGAAGGATCCGACACAGCAGAAACTACACTACGGGATCAATGACGGCTCTTCCTTCATATAGTATCCTTCTCTTCTTATGTTTATTCATGACTACTTTAATTCTAGTAGCTGTACAAGAAGCAAGTACAGTGTGCGGCATATTACTAATGTGTCACCTTTTGACCTTTGACCCTGCACTCTTAGCTACCTGTCTGGTTGTATCGCAGTATGCCAGAGCCATTCAGGTCTGCCCTGTGGAGGCTTCTACACCAACGTGTTCAGTGACACAGAGCGTCCCGTTATTCTGGCAACTATCACAGCATTTGGGCATGGGGCCGTTACACATTCTCTTAGGTGAGTTCATTGCACGTATGTGTCAAAGTCTGCCTAAATGAAAGAGGTGCTCCACTGAAAATATACCAGGATAATGTCTACTGTGGCTGTGGAGAGAGCTTTCTAGAGTTTGTTCTATATGTTTGGAGCTTGACTGATATTAGGGGACACAAAGCCATGATATCTCATAACCAAATGTTTCTTGCCTTTAAAAACCTTTCTATAATTGTGTGTGTGTGTGTGTGTGTGTGTGTGTGTGTGTGTGTGTGTGTGTGTGTGTGTATTATTGAAATTTAAATGTTCTTCCAGCTCTGCCATCACATCAGTGTGGGACCAGGACGGTGGATTCATATATGACCATCATGGGAACGTAACTAAGGAGTGGAGCTGGCAGAAAGACCACACAGTGAGGGGGAAGATTGTCATACAGGTGCAGCCACTTTTCAGATCACCTGTGACATATTTACTGTTATTTAAAAATGATGATTTTGATGATAATGAAAGGATTTTGTGAAATAAACAGAGTCAGCATGTTGCAGGCCACAGGTCATCTTCAGACATGAAAAATATTTAGTGGTAAGGGATATTAGAGGAATCTGTCATGTGTGATAACTATGAGATGTGTACATGAGAAATGTCACATTTAGGGGAAACAAAGCAAGGCATGTGATGTATGACGCATGACCTATTGATAGATGAACGCTAACTGTCTGACAGGACGTAGAGAGGTTTAATAACAGATCCACAGTGTGCAGAGTCAGCCCAGTCGCTAGAGTTTGGAACATGTTTGTAGCAACAGAAAGGGGTATTTTGAGCCAAAAACATGTTTGCCTAACCATTACCATGTGTTCTAGTGCCCTAAACCTAACCACACGTTAACCACATTTAACATATCCCATACATTTGAAATGTACAAATTTAACATGTCCGTGGTTTGCAAATAACATAAAATGCCAAGCTTTATTCTGGAGATTGGTTTGGCAGGTGGCTGAATTCATCACAATTTATGAGAGGTCACGATACTGAGCTGTTTTTTTGTTGTTATTTTAAAGAAAGCTGTTAATGTGGTTTTGTTTGTCTCCTGCAGTTGTCAGATTTAATCTCTGTGTGGCTGCTTAGTGGTACCTCTGCCATGCTCATCTTCAGGTGCAACAACGAAACTGTTCAACTTCCTCTTTCTGCCCTGTCGCACATTAACCAATCAAAGGAAATGGTGAGATTAAAATTAGAAGATGTAGATGATTAAAAAAGTAGACGATTTTTGATAAACAATTCTAATAATGTCTGCATTGACAGCCTTGTTTGCAGACTGAAGGAAACTTTACCTCTGACTCTGCTCAAGACCTCCTGCTGGCAAAGACAAAATATCCATCTGTGGTCCTAGAGAGCAACAGGAACCTGACACCAAGACCTGTAAGAGACTTTTTATCACTACATGGCATCCCTCATGAAGTCATGACATAAAGTTCCGATTGAAAGCTAATTTATTTTACCAATAAATAAAAAAATACAATAGTGCATTTGGTTTCTTTTTAAACCTCTAAAAGTTCTGCAGATGCCTTGACTGAGTCATGTTGTATAAAACAGCTTGCTAAATGCCTTTTGTTGATCTATATCATATAATCTGCCATGCAAGTGATGATGTACGGCAGGTGTCTGTGCGTTCCCAGGAGGTCCTCCAGATGTTCAGAGAGGTGGAGGAGCCGTTAGTACCGTGGAGAAGAGGAGGGCATGCTGGCAGGGAGCTGAAGAGGCTTCAGCAAAGAGTACGAAACATCATGGATGGCTGGCTGGATTATTATCGTACGGCTATCGGTACGTACCTATCTTTGCGCGCTTCCCAGCTGGGATCACACAGCAACCAGTGGGTGTGATGTACTGTACACCATGAGTTATTAAAGTACGTGGTCCACATAAAAGTAACATTGAGACAATCTGACCCAGTAAGGTTGTTTCAGAGTGATTCAGTAAAGCAAAAAGTTACAGTATCACCTCATCCTGCAAACTCAACATTATTGAATAGTTCCATCAGGATCTTGTTCACGGTCACTCCTGTCACTCGGTATCTGTGTGCATTTCTGAGTGACCTCTTCCTCTCCTTCAGGTATCAAGTGTCCCAACACGAAGCGGATGCCAGATGCCCCACTGAGGACCAGGCTGAGGAGAGAGGTACAGTCAGCTGCTCTGCCCTCTCTGAACCCACCTGAGCGGACAGATGCTAAACCAGTCCAGCCTGGAGAGGGCAGGAGTGAGTTACGGGAGTTGCACAGACATCTGTCAGCAGCACCAGCAGAAAGACCTCTGGACTCCTGCGTCAAGCTGCCAAGGTGCACACTTTACACACATACACAGGAGCAAAGAGTCCAGTGGGCAACTCCAATAATTTTAAAGTAAATTGACTAATCATGAATAAAAACTATCCTTAAAGGTACTGTATGTAACTTTACACATGCATTAAAAAAAAAATTATTACCTCTCCTGCCTCGCTCGGTTGCCAGCCTTTGAGATGATGGCTATGTGTAAAGGACTCGGGACTTTCCAGTATAATCTAAAGTAGGCATGTCCAAAGTCCGGAGCTGGGGCCAGTCGTGGCCCTCAGACAAATATTGAACGCAGCTTGTTGTTCAAGATATACTATATGAGACCTGATACTTTATTGGTTAATAAAGCCAAATCACTTTGCTTTTTTTGGTTCACTTCACAATGGCAGTATCACAGTTTCTAGACATGCACCAAGTAGGAACTACAGGCAGGCAAATGGGTTTTCATGAACAGACAACAAAGAAGCAAAAAACCACTAATCAAACAGCAGACATTTCCTGTTAGTTAGCAGACATGGCCACAGCAAAGCAGAAGCGTAGGACAATATTGATAAACTTGAGTATCATGCTTAAATTGATTGTGATAAAGTGTGTGTGTGAGAGGGGGGGTGTCAGAATCAATACAGTTTATACACCCGATTGCAAATAGCTGTGCTGTAATATGTCTTTAGTCACAAGTCTGCCATATCAACCAAACAGCATAATCGTAGTGTGTTACAGAGGCCGTGATAAATACAGATCCCTAATGTTCTGACTGCATTAAAAAGTAAACATCCATTTTAAATAGCAGAGAGGTGTTTATGACAGTTTTCCTTAAAATTAGATTTTAAAAATACCACAACATATCGACTTGCTAAAAGCATTGCAACTCCAATATATTAAATCGTATACTGTGTTGTGGTACGTATTGTATCTCCAAATTATTGCCAATACTGAGTCCTACAGCAAAGAAGTGTTAAAAACAGCAGATTCCTTTAAACTGAGAGATGAAACAGTGTCTGCTTCATTTGTGCAGGATTTTTTAATAATCCACATGATGTGAGAAGAATCTGGCCCCCAGGTATTTTCACATTTTATAAATAAAAATCCATTTCTGGCAGAAACCCCTCAAGGCAAACTTCTCCCCAACAACATGCTGCATCTCTCTTCAGCTCCTCTACAGTGTGCAACGGCAGCTAATGTTAGCTAAGAAATGGGAGTCTGCTATTGTCAACAAACGACAAGCAGCCACCAAAACACGGTGTCCACACATGCTGTGTACCTGTTATATAACAGGTGAGATTTTCAGCAGCAGGCCAGAGATGCACTTACTGTTGAGGTTTTGCGCTTTCTGAATTCGAGTTTACAGCTGTTGACTGAAGGTCTGTCTCTGGTGCTGCAGTATGCTCCGCTCCAGGCAAAGTTATATATGTAACTTTTTGTCTCTTTTGTGGTCATATAAAGAATACACTCTAATTAATGGTTTGGCGCTCTGAATTGATTAAATGATATAACTTGCAGCTCTTCCAGACTTTCAAATGTTATCGGGCGAGTAAAATCCTCACTGTAATATGAGTCATTTGTCATATGTCTCTTTCAAATAATGTAGGTAGTAAGATACTGAGTGTGTGGATGGGAAGTTCTGAGAAAAGATGGCAAAAAAAGGTTATCTACTGATTTACAAATGTCTCTTTCAAAATGTTCAAAATTTGGAAATTTCCCCACTGTGGGACTAATAAAGGATTATCTTATCTTATCTTATCTTATCTTAGTGAAACACTCTCATGGCACAATAGTATCACGTGTAATTCAGTTTTTGGCCACTGCGAAAATTGGCTCCGAAGTCCTTTTCATGGGCACTCATGAGCTAACCGTAATCATAACCGTAATCATAAACCTGCGTGTCATGGATATACTGTCAGTTGCTTTGTAATAGAGCGGGCCGACCCGTAAACTAACGTCCCCCAGATTCCCTCGTTTTGGATTATTGCAGAAAATAAACTCTGTGGTAAACAAACGTTCATGATGCTCACACATTTTTCACAGCAAGATAATATTCACAAATGAACCACTTTCAGGATTTTTTAAGCTGAATGTAAACACCAGAAGTAAAAAAGCTATTACTAAGCTAACACGAACTACACTACGTCATGTCGCCACTGCTGCAAGGCTGCAAGGCTGTAAGGCTGTAAGGCTGCAAGGCTGCAAGGCTGTGTTCAGTGCAGTTCGGTATGATGACGTTATGTAGTTTCATTTGGCCACTTGTCAGTTACCGCCTGTTTTAAGACATTTAAAGCTTCAAACTTTGCTAGTGAGGTATTTTCTGACATATTTATGTTGTAAAACAAGATGTGAAAGTCCCTTCAGCTTGTGTTAACCACAGACCATATGTAAGGCTTCCAAGCAAAAAAAAAAAAAACATTAAAAATGCCCATTAGCTTTTGGACGAGGAAACTGGAGGTGCTGAAATGCTAACAGATTTCCAGGTTTTAGGACTCAATCCTGGTAAATCTATGGAAACCCGTTTCTCTGCGCCTCATGGCGTCATGTGAGGGTGTAATCCTATTTTTCGCCACTGCGAAAATTGGCTCAAAAGCCTGGCGCTGTTCATGGGCTCTTGTGAGCTAACCGTAACCTAAGCTAAGGTTAGCCAGCTATCTGTAAAGCCATGCTGCATGGACATGCTGTCGGCTGACTCAGTTCACTCAGCGGCCTCACAGAGAGGTGTCACTGTCAAGGATTTTGAAAGTTACATACAGAACCTTTAAACAGGAGCCAGTGATTGATTGTGTACCAAACACTTTTTATTGATTAGTTTCAAGTGCTTGAGCTCTGATAGACTTTGCACAGATGTATACTGCTTTGTGTTATTTATATTGATATATTTTACTGTTTTACTGTATGTTGCCAGGACACGAAAAAAACGAACAGAGGAGGAGCCCCGTGTCACACAGATAGGACCCCTTAAAATTTATGGAAACATCAGTCCTGAGTAAGAGCCACTTTTATCACTGACAGGCACAGAAACACAATCAAATGCTAGAAAATGACATTTACTGAAGTTTATGAGAGCAAGAGTATATTTACAATGACAGCTTCACTATTACCCCTACTATGCCAGGTCAGTGATAATTCCAAACAGTGCAGATTTGCAGCCCTCTGCTGTCACCCGTCCAGCCCAGCTATCGTTCACCCCCTCCGCCCCTCTCACAGCGTGCCCAGCTCTGCTGAGAGCTGCCCTGCTGGGGGAGGGAGGGCGCAGGCGGTGCTGCTGCAGCGCTACGCTGATGCCAGTGGTGACAGACCTGGAGTACGATGCCTTCGTTATGGGCCAGCCTCCACACAGTCAACAGATCCTGGTGGTGTGCGTGACTCTTCCCGTCAACACACAGCCCGGCCAGGATGTGCTGGAGCAGCTTTACAAGAGCAGGAACAAGCACAGAACAAGGCCGTGTACTCAGGTGTGGATGCTGTCTTATATACAGGGGTGGACAAAATTATAAAAACACAATAAGCAGCAATTTTCTACTATTTTGGTTAGTTGTAATATACTGCATCCAGCCAGGTGTCCTTGCAGTCTCAAATTCACAGTGTAGGCATCATTTTTTAGTATTTAAAATAGCGTCCAGTTTACATAATCAGCAAGTACACTAACTGTGTACTTAAATTTGCACTTGCACAGACTAAAAAACAAGGGGTCAGTGAAGGACATCCTACAGTTTGATATTGTGCACTATGTATTTCTGGAAACTCAGGAATAGTTTTTTGTAATCTAGTGCCAGATGGATTCATTTCGCCTGGTGAGGTATGAGATGTCAACAGGGGAGCCCAGCTGTGGAGTGAAGAACATCCTGCTGCAGCAGCGGCACAACGCAGCTCCCGGGATGCTCCTGGTCAGTAAATCCACTGCAGGCTCTGATAAAAAGGCTGCAGGCTCTACTCGGTGCAGGTTTTCATGAATCCCACTGGGTGGCAGCAGCAGTACTTCCCTGAAGCAGAGGGGGTGATAGTATGGAGGGGGTGGGGTTGGGAGGACGTAGTAAGGTGCTGTCCTTTCCAAGAAACCCTGACGTTTATTGTAAAATACTGTAGGCTGACAAGCAGTGAGGGATGGCACTCTTAATTATGAAAGGGTGCTCTAATTATTAGCCCAAAGTCATGACAGCTGCTCCACTGATTTTTGCTGTAAGATAAGAATCCATCCTTCAGTCCATAAATCAAGCAGACGTCTTTCTCACACTGCACTCACACACTGTAGGATCATAAATTGTGAAATCTAAAAATATCCACATGACTGACGTGACTGATGTTGTGAAAACATTGAATCGACATAATGGTGCAACCACTTCTCTATTATCCAAATTGAGTGAACTAATGGTTTTTAAATATCATTGTGAAAACTGCCGTGTATGCAGCTTTAGTTTCCATTTTCTCACGTCTAATGTAAATTTTGTTTGTTCATGTGATAGATGTACGTCAGAGGGAAGCTGCTGTTTGTGGGCTACATATTCAGCCGTCACAGCTGCTCAGTCAGGGACCTTCAAAAGCAAATCTCCAGAGCCAGGGGAGACTACAGATTAGGTCTGAGTCTCCCTTCAGACTACAAGTTCAGGTACTGCTGCACCAGTGTGAATCTGATTTACTGTGAGAAACTCAATCATTACAGTCAGTAACACAGCAATACTGTGTGAATATAAGGGGATTAGCTTAAAACTGCTGTCAGTGATCAGTATGAAATTCAAAGTAAAATGGCATGACTAACTGACTTACAAATGATCCTTTTGTGAGTGAGGTAGTCCTTAAACTAAGTTTACTGCTTTGATTGTGATCAAAGGTGGTGTAAGAAGAATTCAAACAATTTACCGAAGTACAAGTACCAATACCTCACTGTTAAAATGCTCCATTACAAGTAGAAGTCCTTTATTCAGAGTTTTACTGCAGTAAAGGTATGGAAGTATCAACAACAAATTGTACTTAAACATCAAATATTAAAGTCACCCCTGTCAGTGTTATATCATTGGATTATTATTAATGATGTAGTAGTAGATGGTCAAGGCGGAGCCAGTTTTATCTGCTTCATACTGTTGGGTAGTTTAATAGTAATCATATTTTATAAACTGCTCCAACAAGTCCACATTAAAAAATATAAAATGTCTTAAAACAGAAATGCTCAAGAAAAATACAAGAACCTCAAAACTTTCATTTAAGTATTGCACATGAGTAAATGTACTTTACACTACTGGTGTACAAAGTGTTCTGTCATTTTATTGCAGTGATACAGACAACATCACTGCAGCCACAGATGCACACAACTCACAAGTAGCAAGACTGAAAGGAGGAGATGACACAACGCTGACTGCCTCAGTGGAAACGGAAAAGGTCAATCAGAGGTTTGTGACCAAACTCATACTTTAAAAAGATTCAAACTGCAAACTCCTGAAATGTATCTTTATGGTTTGCAACACATATTTTCTCTTTAATTCCTGTGTTGTCTTCTTATGCACCTTTACCATATTTGATTCTGTCCATGTTGTTAATGAATGCAGTCGAATTAGCAGCTCAGTGTCTTCTTCCTGAACAGGAAGTACAGTCGGGTCCATGAGCTTTCACAAAAACATCAGAGAGACTTTAGTATGAAACCGAAGAAGAACCCAGCACTCCCCCGTGTTCCTGTAATCACACGCTGAATATGCAAGGACGGGATTATATCCGTATCAGTCCACTGTACTTTAGGTTTATGTGTTACCAGAATGCAAATATCTTGTTTGTTGACTTTGTGGGTTGGCACTGCTGATTAGTCTAATCTGTACCTGATATGCAAAATGATTTTTGACATCCTGAGGAGCATGCGGAACAATCACTGACGTTTCATTTGGGCCTTTACTCACATAAAATATCTGTTTTCACTGTAATATTTCATGAGTGTATTTAATAAAAACGCCAGACTATCCAGTACTGATTTTTTTTTGTTTATTATGATTATCTGATATCTCTGGATCTTGACAAGCTGCTATTCACCTTCCTCCCCCATTTCAAAAATTGGATATATGTGCAATATGTGCACATACATTTTAAATACTGGAACATACAACTTTACATATAAAGACATATTTAAGATTTATATATGTATGTCTGGACATATAAAATGTAAAAATTTGGTTTTTGGTATGTGGGTGTATGCATATATGTTTAGTTAGTTAGAGTTAGATTTAAATTAATAAGTAAGCTGGTGATTTAGAATTCAAAGACTAGAAAAGGGATGGGATTAAATAAATTTGTATCATAGACCATTGCTTTTGCTTTATGTTTTTTTATTGTCTGTAAATATTACATTTTTGTCTGTTTGCATGTTCGTACAAACATTTCTTTATTTTCTTTTTTACATGTTTGAAGTAAATCAAATCACACATAAAAAAATAGATACTTGGCATTTGTGTATCAGTGTTGCAACGCAAGATACTATGCTGTATCATTTTTAACCCCAACCCTAATATATAACCTATTATTTAATTGAGAAATACGTCATTTACACATTGATGCTCTATATATTTTTCTTACAAAAAACGGTTTCTTTACTCCCTCCTGTTATCCAGAGCTGTTTCCTGTAACAGTGACTAATGAATCAACCTGGTGACACAGTTACAGCATGATGAAAGCACCACCCAGAAATGATGCGGGGGTTTTTGTTTGTTTTACTTCCTCAACTGTATCAAATTTAGCTTACAAAGCATCAGCTGGCTGCCATTCATGTTTAGTCTCTTAGTCACACTTGTGATATTAATATTGTCAATGATGATGATGTAGGTGGAAAGATACTGAATGTGTGGGTGGGGAGTTCTGAGTAAAGATGGTGCAGTCTAAATGCAGTTGGTAGATGTTAATCACATCAATAACCTTTCTTCAGAGCGTTCAATATTTTCTCTTACGCTGTTTTGACTTCGTTAATGTTACACTTAATTATGCTCTGGGGTTTTGTTTTGGTTGTCTTGGTAGCTTGTGGCCCCTGAGGACCCCTAGTGGATTGTTTGCGGAAACACAGAGGAAGCTGATTGGTTGATGAAGCTGGCAGCCAGTCAGTGCGGAGAGTGACCTGAGAGCAGCAGCAGGATCACATGTGTTGCTTCGAACAAAAGCGGAGAAATTATATATTTTTGGATGGATAACTTATTTGGATAGGAGTAGATGGATTGTGATGCATCCGGACACAAAATCTGGTTTGTTTCCGCGGCACTGAAGTAACAAAAACAGAAGCGAAGTGACAGAAGCGATGATGAACTCAGGTAAGTGACTGCAAACTCGGTGATTGACAAAGTTTTTGTTTTTTTGTAGTGAATACAACATTTCTACAGACCAAATAAATGGCAAATCAGGAAGCATAATGACGAGAAGTATGTATTTATGTGTGTTTTGGTTAATTATTTATTTCCTAGGGGCAGTGCAGATAAAGATCAGGAAGACGCAACAGATTTATGACTGTAGGGCGTCCAGCTGAAGCTAATCTGCTGCCACTGCATTTGTTTTTCTATGTTTGAGTTAAAACAGCCAAAAAAGTTAGTATAATAACATTTTCGAGATTGAAAAAAAAAAAACATCGGGAGACATAGATAAACTGTGTGCATGCAGCATTTAAGTATTCAGATCCCTTAGTAAAAGTACAAACATCTCTTACTACTAAAAAGTCATAGTAATGTAAAAGTAGGTAAGAAAAATCAGGGAAATAAAGTATTCATAAGTAAAAGTACTCAATGAAGAAACATTTGAATAAATTGTAATCAATCAATCAATCAATCAAAATAATGCAAAGGAAAAGCAGCAAGTCCTCATGTTTAACCCTTCAAAACCTGGATTGACATCACTGCTCAGTTCAGATGCCTTTTACAAGTATTTAAACCTTTGGACACTGAGCAAATTGTTTTGATTTGATCTTTCAAAAACATTGGGAAAAGGCAATGAGCAGCTTGGTAACAAATTAGTAGATTTAGAAAATTATATACATAGTACATACTTTTTAGATAATTCTCTCATTTGTTTTTGAATTTCCTCTTTTTTTTCCTTTTTTCTTCTTTTCCTTCCTTTTTTTTTGCTATTTTGTGGTTATTTTTGTGTTTTTTGTTTGTTTTGGTTTACTCATTTCATGTTGATTTTGGGGTGATTTTCGCTTCCCATGTTTTTGAAAGAATACAGCCGATATTTTGTAAGAGAAACTTAAGTTATCAAATATGGAGTAGAGGTACAATATTTACCTCTGAAATGTACAGGAGAGGAATTAGTAAGTGGCATGAGATTAAAGTATTTAAGTAAAGTGAAAGTACCTATAAAAGCCTGTTTGTTGTAAAGGTAAATGACTCTCAATGCAATTTTTTATTATAATATTTTGGACATGCCCCACATATTTCCCCATCAGTCAGCGAGCAGTTGATTGTGCCTAAAACCTCCAAAATCAAAATTCATTTGATTTACTTTCATAGCCTTGTAGATGTGTTTGTTGTCAAACCTGTGGCTTGCTCACTGAGGAAATATGTGCTGAGGGAAAAAAACAACATCCGTCCCTGTCAGCAGGTCAGAGTGTTATTGTTTTGTCCACCACAAAAGATTCTAGGACACCAGTTCAGCCAGATGCACCAGTTTGCAT
The DNA here is from genome assembly GCF_008729295.1 of Plectropomus leopardus. Taxonomy (NCBI): domain Eukaryota; kingdom Metazoa; phylum Chordata; class Actinopteri; order Perciformes; family Serranidae; genus Plectropomus; species Plectropomus leopardus. The sequence continues at coordinate 8,888,589 of NC_056473.1, read as the reverse complement.
GACCAGTCCCTGCGCCCCCTCCTCCATTTCTCTCCCTCTCATCACCTCCCATCTGCTCCTCCTCCGCTTTCTCTGCCTGTTAACACGCACCATTAGCCGGATTACAGTGCTGTTGTGTGGAGTGGCATACATAAGCCATGTGATATTTGAACCCCCTGGAGAGGTGGTTCAGTACTTTACAGCACTTTTTCACTAAGCTGTCACTACGTTAGGATCAGTGCGAAGCAAAAGAGTTGAGGAGTGAATGATCAGGAGGGAAACATCTGTCCCTCTACTGAAATTGCATCAAATATACCATCTGGATATTCAGAATGTGCTTTTTTAATGTGTCAGATTATAGCCATAATCTTTTTTTATGTGTTTTGGATTTGAATCTGATTTTTGAGCCTGTTACACGAGGCTTTGATTCATAGTAGACAGTCTAAATTACAAGTTCACATTTTTTGTTTTTTATCACTCATCAGGCATGCAAAAGCCACCTGTGGCCCCAAAACCAAAGCTGGCCCAGCCTCAGAGGCCAGGGATGTCCCCCTCAACCCCCAGAAGAGACTCCTGCCTCTCGCTCCCTTCTCCTGGCACACAGAGGAGGGTTAAACCAGCTCTGGCCCCCAAACCCTGCCTCTCCAAACTCACTACTTCTGTGGAATCCAAACCACCAGCTTCAAAGAGCCAAGAAACCCCGCGAATCGAAGGTCTTCTTAACTCCCAAAATGCAAAGCAGCAAGAGAACAAAAAGCCAGACTGGGATTATATCATTCCTATTTGTCTGTGTAGCCAGGAAAACTGCATGTGCATCAGGAACACAAACAGAAAGCTTGTCCGAGGTACTTTGGATAACAGCGGAGAGAAAAAGTGCAAAGTTATGATCTCTTCTACTCAACTCACAAACCAAAAACCTCTTCAAGAAACTTTGGACAGAAATCTCAACACAGACATCAACACAGCAAGCGCTGTTAGGCCGTCCCTTCCATACAGAACGTGGAGCGATGAGGCAAATGGTAACGTCCTCCCTCAGAGCGTACCTGAAGCAGCTCCGGAGGAAGATGCTCTTGGCTCGAAGAAAATATCTTGTGTGCCCAAACCAGTCCCAGCAGCCTGGAGGAAGCCCATCCCTGTCCCTGTACCACGGAAACCCAGGATAGTCCGCCAGGAAAAGGTGGAGGAGGAGAGTGCGGAGATTGCGAGCCAGGATGTGAACGTCACAGAGGTGAAGGTGGAGGGGAAGGGCAGCTCATCAGTGTCTGTCAGTGTACCTGCTGGAAACAAGCAGTCAAGTTTTCTGTCTGTGAGGAAAGCCTGCGCTCAGCCGGCGCCTCCGCCCAGGAAAAAGCCTTTACTGTGTGCACCTGAGAAAGCACCAACCTCTGCTCCTCTGACGCTCCCAAAGGATGTGGAGGAGGAAGACCTGGGGTGGGACAGCAGCATCCAGGAGATGGAGGTATCGGTTGACAAGGAGGATGAAGAGGTGGAGAAAGAGGGAACGGATAATCGGGAGGGAGTCTACAGTGATTTCACACATAGTCCTCCTTCTTGCAGTTTACTCGATCAACCGGAGCCTCCTGCCGTCACCGTGGCAGCAGAGGACAGGGTGGTCAAGGTCACTCCCAAGAAGCCCCAGAGACACAGCAGCCCGATGGCATTTATGCAGAGGAAGGAATCCTCTGAGGAGAAAGAAGAGTTAGGAGATGATGAAAAAAGGCAGGACCCTCCGATACGGGACTGTGTTTTGAAGGAGAGAGTGATGAAGGAGCTTCCTTTGCCTCCTGATGAGGAAACGAGAAGTAAACTCTCAACACCTGGAATTACCAAGCCTTCTCGGTCCAGCAAACAGAGGGCCAAATCTTTCTCCGGTGCCGACCTCCAACGCTCTGATGGACAGAAGAGGAACTCTTTCCGGAAACTGCTGGATTTGAAGCTCTCTGTGAAGATGCTTCCCAAGCTGATAGTGAAAGGAGGCCAGAACTCAGACTGCACGGCGAATGAGAACGAGCAAAGTGTGGACGGATGTCAGGACTTCCCCGAGCATCTCAGAGCGCCACGTAAATTCTCCTGTCCGCTGATCGGAGTGGAGCAAAACGTGGACGGAGAGGAGTTCTCTGCTGTTTACTATGAGAACATGCCTCACTATGAGGAGATACCAGACTACATGAATGTACATGTGGCATCCCCTCGGACCTCCATCTCACAGCCTACACCCTGGCAGAGCTCACTGTATAACGACGAGGGCATATATGAGGAGCAGGAGCCATACATGTCCTTTGAGAAAAACCCTGGAAGCCAACAATGTCAGACCCCAACAGACTATGAGAGGTAGATTTATTTCTATGTCTTTGTCAAGTTTCCCTAAGAACCTCATATTTGATCTCATCTATGAATATATTGGGGGATTTCCCTTATTTTCTAAAGGGGAACAAGAAAATGCTGTATGAATGTAATATAACATAAAAACATAACAAAACAACATAATTAGACATAAAAAAAGCATCATCACCAGATATATAATGACACTAAGAACATAATAAGGACATTAAGTTAATTTTAGTCAATTTTAAGTCAATGTTAAGTTAAGTAAATTAAATTAAGTCTAGTTTTGTTAAGTTGAGTTACAAAAGTACAGTTCCAGCCCTGTGATTAGAGCTTGTTAAGCAGCTGAATTCTGCATGGGACAAATGATGGGATGCCTCTTTTAGTCTGCATTCTGGCCATGCTCTACCTGTGCCCTGAAGGTAAGAGCACATACTCAGGCCATAAAGGGCGCAGTGGATCTGCTGTGATCTGCTGAGTAATACTGCTCATTGGTCCGGTTATCTTGCGTTCCACTTTAACAACTCTGTACAGTTAGTTCTTGTTTTGTGCAGGAGTTTTTGCAGAAGATTATGACGTGACAGTGACGTTGACTTTTGACCTCTGTGATATAAAATGTCATCAATTTATCATTTTAACCTATTAGAAATTTGCATAACATTTGGTCATAATTAGCATATAGATTCTTGAGTTATGGGCAAAAACATGTTTTATGAGGTCATAGTGACCTTGACCTTTGAACACCAAATTCATATCAGTTCATCCTTGAGTACAAGTGGATGTTTGTGCCAAATTGAAAAAAAAACTCCATCCAGGTTTTCTTGAGATATCCCATTAATGAAAATGGGACAACCCACTAATATATTGCCTCCAGCAATGGCTATCGCCAGAATGGAGGCATGAAAATAAAAGGCTGTCCCTCCCAACCCAAAGCAGTGTAACAAGACAGGATACAAGTTTTCTCTAAAATTTTACATAAGAACAATACAACTAAAAATATGTTAGTACAGAAGAAAATGACACTTTGGAGCAAAATGCATTAAACAGCATTTAGAGAAGAAGTGCTTGTCTTGTCTTGCACTGCATAATGGACACTAGTACAAGGCGCTGCAAATGTCAGTCGCGCCGCCATGTTAAGCTCAAAAACAGATCTAATTACAGAGGGTGACTGTGTACCATTTGTAAAAAGGGAGGAACATAGAGAAGCTTGTCACTGTGTCTTTTGTTCCAGATTCCAGTCAGGTGAGTTTAATGTGGTGATACTGGTACGACGGCACACGTGCTTAGCCGTTCAGGTGCTGATGGATTGTGGGTTGACCTCATGATTAAGATAAATCTAGAATTGTTTTCATGCCAGAAGTCATAATCAGAGGCAACACTGCACAACCTTTGGCCTAAAAGCCAGGATTGTTTTGTCTTTTTAATGTTGAGGATAGAGGGCACTTAAAATGTTGCAATTCTTAAAGGGTCAGTTCATTTAAAAGTACAAAAAGACACTTTTTCTCAATTATCTCTAATGTTATCTATCCATGCAGATAATGTTGTTTTATTTGTTCAGGTTTATGTTGCTCAAAGTACTTTTAAACAGCAGTGTGTCTTTCTAGAAACCATGCTACTTTGCATAAGCCACAAAACCCAGTGTCCGCAGTTTTAGATGAACTCAAAGAAATGGTCACTACAAAACAGTTAGCTTTGTGAATGAAGATACTGCTGTTTCTTTCCTTATTAGATATTGAAAGCAATACTTCACAAATAAATGACCATTCTTTTATCAGTTACTCACAAAGTAGTCGCTTAAATTCACGAGGAAACTTTGTCTTTATGGCATGCCTCCACGGTGAACGAAGAATCCAAAAACGGAGAAGATTCTTGACGAATCACACAACTCCTGCAAAATAATCATTATAATCCAAGTCTCGTTTATACAGTCGTATGCTCAGTGCTTCCCATACACATGCATTAATGTTAAAACATTATTATTTAAAACGCTTTGTATACGAGTAGCATACCTGCACAGAGTTACAATGTACACGCTTTCCTAGGTGCTCTGCTCGTCTGTCGCTGAGACTGTTATGCATAAGTGTTTTAAGCTGTGAGATTTTAGTGAAAATGTGTGTGTTTTGGATAATTGGATCATAGTCCACAAGTTGTGTGAGAGTTTATAAACGGATGTTTTGATATAGTTTTGCTGTTGTTGAACGCGGCCCTCTCTTACATTTCTTAAGGAGTTCAACATAAAACAAAACAAATAATTTAAATACAAATGATAATTTTTTTTTGAGTGAAGTATTCTTTTAAATGCTGCAAGCCAGAAATTTTACAAAATCTAAGATGGCCACATGCGCAAATACACAGTTGCTCTTGGGAAGGTGAGAAATTATGCCTTTGGGCTAACTAATTTTATAAAATTTGGCTAGGGTTTTCAGCTTAGTGCTTAATTTATTTGCTCAATATAACCTCTAGAATACTATGAGAAGCCGCAGCATTCATTTTTGGTAGTAATGTCTTTAATGGTCCTTTAATGCAAAGAAGCCATATGTTGCATTATGAATGAGCAGTGAGCAGAAGTCAGTTGGAAAATAGGATTAGAGTTTGTGTAACTGTACGCTCGGCCTTGTGCAGCTTAGTGTGTCGCCCCTCTTTAGCTCAAACTGTGCAACAATCACATGTTTAAAAGAGCGGCTCACAAACAGAGAACAGTCACAGCTGAATGCAGCAGCTATTGTAAACATGCCACAGTGTGTCAGACCCACAGACTCTGGATTATTGCATTTGCTGCTCGGCCTTGGCCCATTTCTTTTTCGCAGTTTTGTACAGGGAGGAGCTGTTGTTTCACATGTACTGCTCCCACTGGGAATAGAGGCATTTTAGATATGTAGTTTCTCTGTGGTGCAGTTCCATTTTAGCAGCTCACTTGTAGTCATATTAAAGCTGTGTGTGTGTGTGATGGTTAGTGGTTTACAGTTGTTTGTCGTTTGTGCTTTGTGACCCGACTCGAAGCAAGCAGCTGGACCGTGTCATGTGACCGTGTTGATGGTTATCATTAAATGTTTATTCCGGTTGTGTCAAGTGCTCCCTTTCCTGCGAGTTCTTTTTTTTATGACTCCCACTGAATCAGTGCAGTATTCAAACATTGCTGGACTGACAGTTTTTCTTTCAAAAACACATTCTCCTTCAGATTCTGTGCTGACACTGGTGCTTTTATTTTAAACCTCATCTTCTTCCACCTCCTCTATAAATAACATATGACTTCGTTTTTATGCCCCCACACCAGCCACAGGCATTATGTCTGTGGGCTGTCCATCCCTCCATTCACCCATCCATCACTTTCTTTCTTGTGAATGTGATATCTCAAGAACACCTCTAGGGAAGTTCTGAATTTTTGGCACAAACATTCCACTCTGACTCAAGGATGAACTGATTAGATTTTGGTGATCTTTCATCTGTCTCATTCTTGTTAACATATTTTCCCATGAACACCTTGGGGGAATTTCTTCAAATTTATCACAAATGTCTACTTTGAGTCACAGATGAACTGATTAGAATTTGGTGTTAAAAGGTCAAAGGTCACTGTGACCTCACAAAACATGTTTTGAATGTTTTTCAAACAGAATACATGCTAATTATGTCATAATTTCACACCAGTATCCAGTAGGATAAATTGTTAAAGTGATAACATATGATTTCCAAAAGGTGAAAGGTCTACTTCACTGCAAAATCATAATGTTCTACAAAAGCAGTTTTCCAGCCTTCATTCAATGTCACAACTGAGGGACAGAAGGGGAGACATTTGGTCAGTGATGATAATTTTGGGTGTCCACCTTGAAATTAAGCTGATTGTGTAGATCTTCTGTGCTGCCAGGTTTAAAATAGTGCCAAGCATCCATATTTTAGAATATGTAACTTCCTTGGAGCAACATTTGAAGCATTAATAACCGTCGTGACGACATATAAGGCGTTAATTCCAGGTAATAAATGACTACAGCTTCCTCCAAAACAGCTGTACAGTTTGCATCTGCCTGTGTTCTCCTCTGACCTTAGCATTCTGCCCCTTTTGACAGAAGCTCTGTCGATGAGGAGGTGACACCCCTGGATGGTGGCCACTCCGATGATGACATCATGGCCAACACCTCAGAGGACGAGGGCGATAGCAGCTCCATCTCAAGTAAAGGAGACCCTGAGCAGCCAGAGGAGAGCACGGTGAGAAACAGACCCGGTTAGATTTATGACCTCAGTCCCTGGAAGTGCTCAGAAATACTTCCACCTCTCAGTCTTTGTCCTTTGTTGCAAGGTTTTATAGGTAACTTTTTAATTTGGTCGCGGGGGGAAGAACTTTTCTTCCTTTTGACTCTGCGTTGACTTGTTTTCAGTGACCTCTTATTGTGATTCACAGTGTGTATCTGCTGTGAGAGCTTTTGCTGTGATTTATTATAGTGCATTGTAATTCTGAGTCTGTGTCTTTGCACCTTTTTTTTTGTCAGACACAGAGTGGACAGAAGAAGAGCAAGATTCACCACATCGCCACAGAAATTATGAGCTCTGAGAGTGTGTAAGAGTCTTCATTTGTTTTTCACGATGTTCGGTCAAAACATGAAAAAAGAAACACTCACATTTTGGGGGTGTGGTATCGTTTTGGCTTTAGTTGCCCAGGTTTTGAGGTTTTTGCCTCCACCCTGAACATTTGTAGTGGAAGGAATGTTGTTTGTGGTGCTCACAATGTTAGAAAAATAGAGTTTAACATCTCATTTTGTTCTCTCTACTTTGGATCAGTGTTGTAGTACTCAAGATTGATTTCAAGACCACTTTTTGAAGGTCTTGTCTTGGAATTGACCCACGTTTGCTCAATCTTGTCTTGGTCTCACACAAAGAGAACTTCAAATTTTATTTCAAGACAAGTGTAGTGTAAGCCTGTTCCTTTAATTTCAGCTCCTTGGTGTTTTTATTGTTTTCTCACAGAAAATGAAGAAAATTTCCTGTACATAAAATTCACCTCTGCTTTGCCTTTTATTATTTTATCAAGACGTTTTTTATATAAAGTATGGTGATAAAAGAGGTGAATGGAGAGTAATCTTTATTGGTTTTCTGTGGGTGTTTTTTATGGGAATGTGGATCTTTCAGGTCAATTTGATGAGTGCCCATGGTTTTGCATTTTCCACATTTTCTTTTAAGTGTGTCATGCAGTATGTGGGCTCACACTGGTCTGGTCTCAATCTCAATACACTCTGGTCTTAGTCAAGACTTGGTCGCGATAAGGTCGTCTTGACGACAACACTGCTCTGGATAATAAACATGCATTGCTATCAACAAGGTTCACAGGGACTTTTTCTCTCATGTTACATGAAAACTCATGAAAAAGGTCTGCATATCATTAGAATAACACTGATTTTGGTTAAACGTAGCTCTTGAATGTTTAAATTCTATATTTTTATGATGTGAGCAACAGACAAGATTCAATTCACACCCATTGTATAGAGTGGAGACAGATATCTCAAAAATGTATGTTTTTAGGTAAGAGACTCTTTCTTTTCTATAACGATACTCATATGTTATAATCACTTTAATGCTCCCTATTATTTGTTTTTCTAGGTTTGTTGATGTCCTGAAGCTGCTTCATGTTGTGAGTACCCTGAAACATCACCACTTAATGTCATTTTACACCTTTATGTTTGCTGTGAAAGAAAACAGATATTTTAAACCTCCTAAAAAGGGGGGAAAGTGTAATGAGAAATCAAATTACATATTTTTACAGGTAGATAACTTTAAACGTATTATTTAGTGTACAGAAATTGGCCACATGTGAACTGGTGATGGTTTAAGGCCTGAAAACCACAAATATTAAACAGGCAACAATATATGATTGTTTTTCAAAAAATACCATCCTTATCTAAACATATGCAGCAAGCCACACGACATACAGTTAAAAAAGTTGAACTTCAGCTCCCCGTATGTTTTATCTAGTGCTAGTGTACTGGGTGAGCCCACATTCTTCATATGTGTTTCATTATGTTAGCCACTGGGACACACCCCATGCAGGAGAAGACTGCGTGTACAACCTAACTCCCATCGGTTTCGACCACACAGCTCACATTCCTCACGGTTTCCCCCAGACTTTCTGGTGCGATCTGACGGTAACACTACACCTCTAGACTTCAGTGGACTCATGTTGTCTCTTTGTGATGTTTTGAGACATTTAATCTGTAATGAATCCAAGCCACTGAAATGAAAAGCTGTACTTCCCTCAAAATAAATTTGAGAAACAATGTCAGAAGATACACTGTAGAGTAACCAAAGTATTTGTATCTATTGTCAGATCAGTATGACTCTAACCAACTTTAAAGGGACAGTTTACCCCAATATCAAAAAAATACATATTTTTCCTCGTGTAGTGCTATTTATCAATCTAGAAATCTAGAAATTATGACCCAGTTGCATAAGATAATCCACAGAACTTGTTGTGAGCAGTTTCATGTAGGAATTGTTTTCTTCCTACAAAACTACACCCATCAACCATATCACCATGCAGACGGTAGCAGCGTGATATGTAAACATTAATGGCTATAACGTTAGCTAGCTCATTGGTGCTAGGCTAACTAGCAGCAGATGCATACTTCCTCTGCACAGTGACATGGCTGATGTCATTTGGTAAAAAAATGTAGTTTCAACATGAAACTGCTCACAGCAAGATTTGTGGATTATCTTTAGTAACTGGGTAATGATTTCCTGAAAGAGACCTTACTGTTGACTTTTTCAAATGTATTTTTTTTTATTGTTTAAAGCACCACAAGCCAAGTGCGATCCAGTTACATTATATTGGAGAGAAAGCAGACATCTTGATGGTCGATATGTCCAAAACTCTGCAACTCACTCAAAAGCAATCTAGATTGATAATTAGCACTACAAGAAAAGGAAAAATACATGTTTTTGATTTTGGAATAAAGTGTCCCTTTAAAAGTCGGTTAAAGTCATACTAATCTGACAATAGATACAAATACTTTTGTTACGCTGCAATGTACTTTCTGATGTTTTTCACACACACAGACCGAAGCACAGCACAAAAATGTTCGCTCACAAAAAAAGGCAGTTTATGAGAAAATGATAATATAGCTTATGTAATTTAATCACAGCCAACAGGGATTAGACATATCTAATACATAGAGAGCAGACATACTGCTGACTGTCACGTAACCTTAGATCAAGAGCATAGGTTTCAATTTAACATTTGGGAGAGTACATATGAAATGGGGGGTTTGGGGCTGCTGTGGCATGAAATTTTGAGTGTCAGAAACTTAATGCTCTGCATTTTGGTGACTTTTTATGCACCAATTTGTTTCTTTTCAGCATCAATTTATGGTGTAAATGTCTCAAACCATGTCAAAATAAAGGTCCATTGCTACTTTAATGCTTTTATAGAAGGAAACCAACACACGTTCTTATTGTTGAGGGGGCTGTGTCCCACCTTTTATGGCTGCAGTGTTGCTTTACTTCAAAGTATAACTCATTTACTTGAAAGTTAAAGCCTTGTTTTGGTATTTTTAAGCCTTTTTATTTCCACAAAAAAGGATGAGTGTGACCAGATGTTTGGAGAGACAAAGGTCTCTAAACTAGATTGTAGAGGGACTGACTCATAAACACTGACTCCTCGTTGCAGAGCTCAGACAGGAAGTGCTCAGGTCTCTGTAGGCTGTAGAGGAATGGAGTCCAGTAATGAGGATCAGTCAAGTTCAAAAGAATATAGAGGTGACTTAGTATTTGTTCATTCTCCATCTTTGCTGGGCATTCAGCCAGCTTTCCACCCACTGATTGATAATAACTCCACATGCCATTTGTTGTGTGTTTTTATTTGAGTTATCAGTTGGCCCATATTTCCAGCGCTGCTCTGTGTGCTGTGGCTGTCAGGTGAAAACATAGTGTCTCCAAAAGGGCCATTTTCCAAACAGAAAGATAAGAAAAGCTTTGATAGCTTTTAGCATGATGAAAATGTGTTGTTTCATCTACTTGCTACACAGTCTAAGTACTTTCAATCCATATAATGATATGTAACCTTTTCATTTCAACATAAAAAGCAGCCAAACTAGTGCCACAGCTTCTTGTTGTTATTGTCCACTTCGCTCTTATATATAGAAAAAAAAATCACCTCTCACTGCTGATTCAGCCATGTCTGCATTGTAATCTTTTCTTATCTTGTGAATCATCCCAATTTGTTTCTAATTCCCTGCCAAATCCTCTTCCACATGACGCACCTCCTCCACCATCAGATCACACATGTTAACCACAGGAGCTCTCTACTGGGCGCCGCAGTCTGCCAGCAGTTTTATTTGCCATGTGTCCTCATAAACCACAAAAAAACTCCACATCATCAGAAAAACTAGCAGAAACAGCACCTTCAGGCTCTTCATCTTTTAGTCCTGATTCACAATATTGTGGAAATTTACAAATGTTTAATGCCACTTCTCTTGCTGTAGTGTTTCTGGAGCTTAACTCATTGTAGTGTTGTTTTGGTAAACATGATCAGACATTTTTAAAAGCTTAATGTTTTGTTCTTTATTGAGTTTCAGTAAGGTTAACTATTGATATACTGATGTACTGCATTTTCACAAAAGCCTAAAGAGAACAGGTTCAACACTTGACACACTCTGGGTTTCCCCCCTGTGTGCCTGAGTTCCTGTATTTGATCATGTGACTCTTTATCTGTGTGACTCTCTGACCCACAGGACTTCCGTGATGCAGCGTCCACAGCGTCTCGTCAGAGTGGGAAGCCGGTGATTGAGGAGCGTCTTCTCAACCAGATTCTGTACTACCTGCCACAGCTCTATGAACTCAACCAGGACCTGCTCAGAGAGCTGAAGCAGAGAGTGGCCAAATGGTAAAAAAAAAAATAATTAAAAAGAGTTTTTACTTTGGTGTGTTTTGATCAGTGCTACTGCTAGCAATGTATTCAAATCAAGTCAGTTTTATTTATTAAGCCCATTATCACAAATCACAATTTGCCTCAGAGGGCTTTACAGCATACGACATCCCTCTGTCCTTAGATCCTCACCTCGACTACGAAAAACTCCCCCCAAAACCCTATAACGGGGGGAAAAAATGATATTACCTATAATGTAGCCAAAGGTATATGGACACACCTGTCCCTATTTTTAGACATACATATACATGGTTGAAGGTCATAGCAGCGGCCAAAGGAGAGCCTGTTAAATTTTGGAGTGGAAACACAAATTATTTTATACTTTGTTTACATTGCGAGATAGGGCATTTGACACGGGCATAAATGCCATACATCATAAAATCCAAAAGATGGTAGTAGAGTTTAATAGTGACAAAACATAGACACTAAGAAACACAATGACTTATGGCTGGGTTGCACCAACATGGAATTATTTAATCTAACATTAGCTTGAATCAGAGCAAAGCCAGGTTTACTTAAAAAACAAAGGTGACATAACATAAAAGCAAGTATGTAAAAGTGAGTTTAAAAAAGTGATTTAATAGATGTCTCTTATTCTGCCAGCCTTATCTCCTCAGGCAGGTCGTTCCAAAGTCGAGGGGCTCTAATGACAAAAGCACGGTCTCCTTTAGTTAGAGGCTGTTTTCTATGGTTTTAAGATAAATCTTAATGTGTTAAGTACATAACTGTGTAAACACTGTTTATGTATGTGTGTATACTATTTGTATACTTTATTATTACTCCTACAGGAATAATGTACCATGGGTTATTGCACAGCTTAATTATGCATACATTATCACCGAGGTGCCAGAGTGTCTAGTTTATTTCATTCTGCTTTATCCTGTCACTGTGTACAGGGATGAGAATGCCCGGCTGGCAGACATTTTCGTAAAGAAAGGGCCCTATCTGAAGATGTACTCCACATACATCCGCGAGTTTGACAAGAATGTGGCTCTACTGGAAGAGCAGAGTAAGAAGAACCCGGCATTTGGCGCAGTGGTACGGGAGTTTGAGGTAATGAGGCTTGCTTTTCCTGTTTTCTGTGTCTTGATTGGTGATTTTATTCCTAGAGGATGTGTTATTTGTAATATGTCTTTTTTTTTTTTTTTTTTTGTACAAGGCCAGTCCACGCTGTGCCAACTTGGCTCTGAAGCATTATCTCCTGAAGCCTGTTCAGAGGATTCCTCAGTATCAGCTGCTGCTCACGGGTACATCTGCAAAAGAGACATTATCACCGCATTACATTAATCACATATCACGTTAATATTCAATTTCATTTTCTTGACATTGTCTATAAGTCAAAGTCAAGTTTTATGTAACTCCAAAATCATTTTATTGTCGTTGTGGGCTCCTAAACTTTGCGTGTGTGACCGATGTCTCATTACTGGCATCATGCTGCCCTCTGGTGTCCACACAAAGCAAAAATAGTTTGGCATTTCTGTCTTGCTCCTTCAATCCTCATATAATAAGATTTTTGAAGTGCTGCCCAAATCAGATTTGGTGACATAACACAAGCTTTAACATGAGTGAGCTTAGCGTTTCATGAGTCTAATGGATCAGGGTCGATCCCTCAGGACCAAAATGTGAGGAATGTTTGTCACGTCACTGTTGTGTAAATGCATTATGTAAGCACCTGCAGACCTTTTTATCTGGGATTTTAATTTCAGATTATGTTCCGGGAATTTACAGTCCAACAGTGATCACTTGTAACCCAGTGGACAAAGTAGTTTCACTGCTGGCGCTGACACTTACATATTTCTCACTGTGTTTCAGATTATCTGAAAAACCTGTCTGAAGACTCAGATGATTACAAAGACACACAAGGTAAACCAAGAGGGCATTTTAATATCTACACACTGTAAACTCACCTCATGGTGTCAGTGGACTGGAAACATTGTCTGTCATGAATGTGATGTACAACTTTTCACATTTCTATCCACTCAGCTGCCCTTGTAATAGTCAAAGAGGTCGCCAATCATGCCAATGACATCATGAAACAAGGGGTAAGAATCAAGAAGAGATCAGACATATTCTATTAATGCGCTGATGAAATGCTCCATATGGGTTGCTGATATCCACTTTTTTTCTTCTAAGGATAACTTCCAGAAACTGATTCAGGTGCAGTGCAGTCTGAATGGTCATCACGAGATAGTCCAACCTGGGCGGGTAAGACCATTTAAAAATTAACCATTTGTAAATCTACCTACAGTAGATTGTTTCTACATGAAAGCCACAGTAGTATTATTTTATTTTTTTAATTTAAGCACATATGACAAAAAGTTATTTTTATAAATATTATTTTTCATGCAATTTTTTTCCCCAAGCACGAAAGGTAAAAGTCAGAAAATACCCATCATGCTCATCAAACTAAACACATGTAAAACAAAAGACATGATGTGATCGTACAACATTTTCCTGCTGCAGATCTTTTTGAAAGAGGGCATCCTGAAGAAGCTGTCCAGGAAGGTCATGCAGCCCAGAATGTTCTTCTTGGTACAGTAAAACACTTCCTTCTCTTATTTCATTCTCAAACAACATAATCAGGATAATTCTGCAGTGACTGTGTGATCTACCCACGACAAACCACTACACGCTCTCCTACCTGAAGTTAGTCCAGAGTGTGTTGTGTGAAGCTTTGATTGTGATCAGAGAGAAGCTCTTTCTGGCTTTCAGATAAAGCTTTTTTATTCTTGTATCAAACAGAATTGCTGCTTTCTACTGCTGCTGTGAAGATCCTCAGGGGGTTATAGATCAGAGACTTACTGATTGTCCTGATAAAGGCTCAAATGTGATCGAGCCCCTTGATGATACGACCTCAAACTTTGTAGCACCTCATATCAATGCATTATGGTGGTTACTGAAGCCAAAAATATTGAAATCAGTTTGTTTATAACAGTATTTTCTTAATCTCATTCTGAGCCGCTATGTGATGTTTTCAGAAAAGACAGAAGGGAGAGAAAGTAATTCATGCTCCTTTGTTGTTTCTTCTATAGTTTAACGACACGTTGCTGTACACGACTCCTGTCCAGTCAGGCCAGTACAAGTTAAACAACATGTTGTCTCTGGCTGGGATGAAGGTGAGTACTTTGCTCCCTCACACTTGTCATCTTTTCACATGCATATCTTATAAACCCAGGATATGTTATACGCTGCCATTACAGCTAACCATGAGAATAATTACAGGTGAGCAAACCAAGCCAGGAGGCCTATCAGAATGAGCTGAAGATTGAGAGCGTGGAGCGCTCCTTCATTCTCTCAGCAAGGTAATCAAACAAAAGATATCTCTTGTTTCATGGCAGTCGTCCTGTGTTTTTCCTTGCAGTGCACAGGTCAGTGAATACTGTGTAGGTGTGTATTCACACTGTTTTCTCTCTGCAGCTCAGCCACAGAGCGAGATGAATGGCTCGAGGCCATTTCCACGGCGATCAGTGACTACACTAGGAAGAAGATCAGTTTTATATCTGGCAAGCCTCCAGAAGAGGTACGATAGCAACCTCAAGAAAACGAACTTCAAACATTTCCTGTTCACAGTGTGTATGAGCCGCTGCTCTAGTGATGAAAACAAACAAGTCTATTTTTTATTTATTTTTATTTTTTTCATGTTATTTGGAGCATTCAGCATAACCAAAGTGTGACTCAGAGCGAGCTTGATTCCGTCAAAGGCAAAACAAGAAGCATGACGTGCGGTTGACCACACACTCCTGCCTGATAACCAATTTTGAATGAAAATGCAGCAATATCTGTCCATTGCATCAACTGCAAATACAAAGCACCACAAATAACCAAAAGTTAGGCTCGTTTGAACGTTTATGAGTTATGCTGTGATGTCGTTACCAGAAAAGAAAACAGACTGTCTTTTTTGCTTAAGAAAACCTTAACTTTATGGTTGCACTCATTGTCATTTTCATGAACACAGTGAATAAACGAGGCTGTACAGACACTATGAAAATGACATATTATAACCTTTTCAAGTCATTTTCCATTCTTAGTTATAACAGACTAAAAAGTATGGGGGAATAGTAATATATTTTTTATTCAATATGTTAAGGGAAAATAATAAGAGCATAGGTAGCACTGGTTCGTTTACTTCTTTTTGGGCAGAGATAATTGACAGTGGAAAGTCATACAAATTTACGCGTAGAAATTTGGACTGAATGGCCACAGTTGGTAAATGTAGTGAAGTTTTCCAAAGGCTAGCTATTTGTAATCAGATACCAAAAAATGGTCTGACAAACCTACCAAGAAGTGTGAAAGTTTGGGTCTGGAAACTGTAGAATTTTGAAATGTAAAATGCATAGGAACCCTGGTGTGAGTGATCACTGCTAACTCCTGTGTTTCTGTTGTTTTTTTTTTTCAATTTATATTCAGATTGAGCTGAGAAATTGTGATGATGGTGCTCCTTTGGGATCCAAAGCTCCCATATGGATCCCTGACCCTCGGACCACTATGTGTATGATCTGCACCTGTGAGTTCACCCTGACGTGGAGGCGACACCACTGCCGCGCATGTGGAAAGGTAAAGTGACAAAAAGCGCAAAAAACAAATGTACACTGAAATGCAACACTATTGTTTTTGCTTCCCTTTCTAGCAGGTTTAAGTGTTAGTGTGCACTTCTCCTTTTCCAAGATAATCTATCCTCCCAACAGGTGCGGCATATAAAAATACATCATTTCTGCACAGTGGGACATGGGATGGTCACAGTAAAAGGCCACTCGTGCCATTGGCATGCTGACTGCAGGAATGTCCACCGAAGCTGTTGCCCATGAATTGAATGTTAAGTTCACTACCATAAACTGTCTCCAGATTGGTTTGCACAACATGACATGCATGCTCACCCCACGTCACCCAGTGAGCATGTTTGGGATGCTTAGCGTTCATGACGGCGTGTTTCAATTCCTGCCAATATCCAGCAGCTTCACACAGCCGTTCAAGAGGAGTGGTTCTTTAATTGTGACTATCCCAAGACACACCAGTGTAGTAATGACGCTGTTTAATCAGCATCTTGATATGCCACATCTGTCAGGTGGATAGAAGTGCTCACTGACACTGATTTTAACAAATTTGCCACCAAAATGTGAGAGAAATAAGTATTTAGTGTGCATAGAAAAGTCTTAGATCTTTAACTTAAACCTGTGAAAAGTGGGTACAAAAACAAAAATGCTGCATTTAAATTTTTGTTTGTCAAAAAATCAGCAACAAATGTGTGATGCAAAAAAGGTGGCTTAAACTGTACGAACAGAGTTGCAAATTAACTGTTGTAAAATAAAACAGTTGTCACAAAATAACATATTTTATGCCATCAGGTTGTGTGCCAGTCGTGTTCCTCCAACAAATACTGTCTTGAATACCTAAAGAACCAGTTAGCACGAGTGTGTGACCAGTGCTTCACTGTTCTTCAGCAGCAGAAAAGTACGTCTGGCTTTCCTCTAAACATCTGATCCAAACACAGTCATCATCATATTTTTTTGTTTTCCTTGCCTGAAACATCAGTGTGGATTAGACTCCACAGATTGGTATTCAGTGCATTCAATAACTGCATGTTCCTGTGTTCAACAGGTGAGCAGGTCCTATCAGCAGCAGTATCTCCTGGAAGCAGAGCGACATTTGCTTTCTCCAGGAAGCAGAAGAAGATACCTGCAGCCCTCAAAGAGGTGACAGATATTCTGTCACGATCGACATGCGCTGTTGGCTATTGTGACCGGATAACTAATCGAATGTCTGTTTTAGGTGTCGGCAAGCACAGACAACTCCTCCATGAGTGGTTATCTGCAGAGATCAAAGGGCAACAAAAAGCAGGGGAAGAGGCTGTGGTTCGTTATCAAAGACAAGGTCCTGTACACGTACGCTGCAAGTGAGGTAAGATCTCCTACTTGTATCAGTGAAAGCCAAGTGTTGCGTTAGAATTACACCAAAGGGGATTTGACCTATGTCCGTATAACATAAGTCTATCATTGTGTCTTCCTGCAGGATGTTGCAGCCTTAGAGAGTCAGCCCCTGTTAGGGTTCATGTTGAAAGTTGATTCATCGCAGAAGTTACAGTTTAAGCTTTTTCACAAAAACACGCCGTACTACATTTTTAAGGCTGATGACGTCCAAACAGCACAGAGGTACAGTATAAAGAAAGGTGCCACATATTGGTGCATATGGTGACAGCAATAATAACACTAATAATAATATTTTTTGTTTTTCTTTCAGGTGGATTAACTCATTCAAAGAAGCCACGGTGCTTTAGTATCGGTACACAGCGGCGTGGAGCTGTTCAGCACACATTTTTTTTTACCTCAGTGCTCTCTGAATTCTGTTAAAAGCATCTAGAGACCTCATGTTAATTGCACTGAAACATCCAAATATGTTATTTTATTGCCTTTATCGGACATACTGTACTTTTTTCATTCTTTTAAAAGGATTAGTCATGTTATATTTGTATGTGAACATGAATCTTTTCCATCAGGATGTATGCAGTTTGGCTGCAATTTTAGAATCATATGCCAAAATATGTAGCTCTTTTAGACTTTTTTTGTTACATATTAATTCAAGTTTTTAGTAATCTGCTTGGATCTCTGTAGCATAGACTTGTTAATAAAAACCCATTGTAAATAGATTTGTAATGAATATTGTAATAACATTTTGACACACCTGTAGAGGTAAAAACAAATCATGTAGATCTTTTTATTTGGTTAAAATAATTTTCACACTCATGCAGCTGGCTGTAGAACACATTCTCTTCATGCTTTTGTAAGAAACTTTCACTTTCTATTATTAAGCCTTTCTGTAAACCTGAGTCTAATCTGGAGTGTAATGGTGTATCAGGGGAATGCTCACTATTTGGACAGAACTGTACCATAATGTGTATTATTTAAGTAACTCAAATAACTGTAGATAGATGATATCCTTACACTCATACCTTAAATGTAAATATAGAGGATTGTAAATGAACTGTAATCAAATTACCACAAATCTCAGTTTTGTTATTTAAATTCTCTCACTGTAATAAACGTTTGTTTTACTGTGCTTTTTGTCATCATCATCTGTCAGCTGTAGGGACAACAAACAATTTGGCTGCACATTAAAATGATGGAAAAGCAATGTGTTTAATAGTCAGCAGATAGGGAAATAAATTACATAAACATGTACTGTAACTGAATTGCATTTTGAATAAATCATATTTTTACTAGACTTTGATATCACATCCACTTCAGTGTAAAAATTTAACTTCTATTGCACAACATAAGCTCTAATCACAGAGCATTCACTCTGCTCAACAAACGCCTCTTGCTTTAGAGAGGAACACAGTTGAAACAATCAAAGAGCTACTAGAACCATAGCCAAGAGACGGGGAGAAGAAAACAACGAATTTGTCGGAAAAGAAGCCAATTAAGTATGCTTGATTGTTGAAAATTAAAGTACTTAAAATGCCAAAAACAATTATCTCTGATGCCATATTCACAGGATATAGCCTGCTCAAAATCATTCCCAATAGCTTTTTTTTTTTTTAAATCCTGCAATTATTGTGTACACTATTTGGGTTAATTGTATAGTTTATCACTTGTTCTGTACTGTTACTGCTTTGCATTAACTATAATATGAATTATCCATAAATTATCACTTAGTCAGGGGTCAACAATGATTGAAAAGGGGTCCTTTAAAGACCAGTGCCAATAGCCGTCCTCTTTGTGGTCATAATATTGTTGTGTAAGTGTGTGACTTAGTTATACACTGTATGATCTTACAGATAAGCTATAACTCATATGCAAAAAGTAAAAAACTGAAGTCAAGTAAACATCACAGTTTGTCAGGTTGACACACACACACACACACGCGCGCGCGCGCGCTGGGGCAGTCTGTGAACCGCGGCCCTCTCACTGCGCATGTGCGTGAGCCGTTTATTGATGAAAAAAGGTCACGAACTCTGACCCTCCCACCAACTGAAACAAACTGTTAAAATATTAATTTATTGGAGGCTATACATTATCGACCCAACGGCTCACTGGCAGGTAAGAGATATTTACTGATATGGACGCACAAGAGGTTCGTGGACGAGACACGAGCGGACAGTAACACAGGAAGGGAGGGAGTGTTCAGTCTACAGCAGGGAAGCAACCATTACCAGCTAGCCAGCAGCTAGCCTAGCTCGTTAGCACTGTCGTCCGGAGCTCAGCGCTTAAAAAAATACATTTGGCAGGTATGCAATGATAGTGGTATGTGTATGCGACTGCATGCCTATTTCTGTATCTAACGTTATGTGTTTACGTGTAGCTATTCAGTAGCGGTAATATTGTTAACCGACATGCTAATTAGCTAACAAGCTTAGCCCCGTCAGCTAACTGTGTTACCGTTAGCTGCTGTGCTAGCGGTGCTAACTAGCCTCCGCAAACTATAAAGCCACATCACTAATCTAAGTCGGAATGTGACAGCGGCACGTCGTAGTGTTAAACCATCACTTGTCTTGTTAAATTGTCGATTGATGTGGAAGTCCATTGCGAGAATTAATGCGATTTTTGCCCAGGTGTCATAACCGAAGTCCCGCCGCTCGCTCTGCGATACGGCATCATGGGCCCTGAACCCTAGCATGCTTTAACCCTTCAATGTTGACCTTTCACCCACAGGAAAAGAAATACCTTTATCTTCCGTATCGATTTTGAATAGATGGCTGTCAACAGCTTGTTTGTGTTGCTACTGCAGCTCTACCGCTCATTCATTGTCACTTTACAGCGATATTAAGTCGTATTTTATATGAAGGCCACCAATAGTACAGTTTCGAGCTAGCGCCGGCTACATTGGTTAGCATAGGCCACAAACTAACAGTAGTTAGTGGCACGCAATAACATGAATCAGATGTTTGCATTTTAACAGTTGGTTCATTACAGATAATTTCAAGCTCGTTTTGGCGTAGCTAGGTCTTAGCATCATGTAGAAATAACGACCTTGTTTAGGCCATAAATATCTCATAGAGAAAGGGAGAGGAGACGTTAAACTAATAAATGGGAGTGATAGGAATGGTTGTAATGTTAATTATTAAGAACGACTCGCTGTAACTGGCCGTCTTAATTACATCTCTGAGCTATGGTACAGTGTATGAAACATGGTAAAAATTTTGTGAAATGTTTTCAGGGGCCTTCATTACGCACGTAACTCAACAGTTAATTTACCCTAATGACAGTGAGCCCGACCCAGCTTATTCCTCCTCATAATAACCCTTCAGTGTTGTCCAGAAGCATTAAAAACACTTAATTTAACCCAGCTGTTGCACTGGGTGACATGTTCCTGCATTACGCTGAACATGGACACTGTAAATTATTTTGCACCAATCCCACATACAGTCAACTTCTGTAAATACCTGCCAGAACACCTAATGTTTACATATCTGCTAAAAAGTAGTCCCCAGCCAGAACACACACATTTGCAAACATCTACAGCATTTGGATGTTTTAAGATATTGCTTAGCCTTTAAAAAATAGGATGTATCGAAAGGCATTCTTCATGGTACTTGATGGTAGAAAGAAAATAACAGAACAAAGTCACCCTTTTCCTCAAAGGATTTTTCTTCTTTTTTTTTTTTTTTACTTGACCCAAAGTTTGTTTTAATAGGACATAAAGTAAAACATATGCTCACTCTACAGGTGCTCAAGCCTCATGGGGTACTGATGTGAAGAGCAGTAGAAGAAGGTGCATGCAGTATCAGAATGGATGGACAGACTCAAAGGATTCAACTTGTGTCAGCAGACAGCAACATGGCATTAGGACACCGAATCCAGGTGATGTGGCAGCCTTTCAACAAACAGAAATTCTCTTCTTTTTTCAATGTGTGTGATTAACCTAGTTGTGCACAGGATGGGGTTTTTGACAATATCAGATATGCTGATAGATACCAACACATGCACTTCTTCCCATTTAATTGCAGAGAACATCAAGTCTCTCCTGTAATGGGATTTGTATATTATTATGCCTGCTCTTATTGTGACCGCCCTCTGGCATGAAATACATTTTTTTTCTCAAAATGTATATATTCACTGTGCAAAATCAGAAAACTACTACAACTTAGGTTTTATGTAAAACATGCCATTTTTGTTTATGTAACATTTTTAAAAAAAATGTAATTTCATCCTTCTTTAACAGGTACGGGTGATACTTCGCCTGAGAGAATCCTGACATTAGCCAAAACCAGGGCAAATTGACCCATTTCAACAATTAAAGTTGCATAATTAAAACATCATATTGGCAGACATGGTCATTTTGGGCTATCTGTTGATATTGATGGCGTGCTGATATAATTGTGCATCCATAAATAAACTCACAATTTGGCACACAATTTTGTCAAAATTAGATTAAAGATTGAAGTCAAGTTGAAGTATATTTCATATTTTGCACAATGAATGAATATTACATACACTGAAAAACAGTGGCTTTCATGTCTCCATCTGCTGGTGGGCCATCACGATAAGACTATGCATTTTATGATATTAATTCCACTACAGAAGAGACTTGATGATCACTAAATTTAGGTGGGGAAAGAACTGAATATATCACAATCTGTATTTGTTATCAGCCAGAAGGTTTGTTTTTATATCGGCACATCAGATATCAGCATAAAATCTTATGTAATGCATCCCTAATAGTATTAGCTCAACTTCTCCTTCGCTTCGCTTGCTCAACTTTTTTCTGCATATATGGTCAGCACTCACTTATGTTTTGTTTTTTTTTTATTATTATTATTTTATAGATTGTAACTGATCAGCAGACTGGCCAGAAGATCCAGATCGTCACAGCACTCGAGCCATCTTCCCCTGGAAAGCAGCAGTTTATCTTAGCAAACGCTGACTATTCCCCTGCTGGGAAGGTGATCCTGGCCAAGCAGGAGGGCTCACCAAACAAGGTCATCCTCACCACTCCAGACGGCTCTGGGGTTAACCAGCTGTTGTTTGCCTCCCCTGATCTGGCTGGGCAGCAGATTCAGGTATCGCCACAGGATATTAGAGGCTTCTTGCAGCCAGTAGTGATAAACAAGTTACTGAAAGGTCTTATGACTGAAGCACGAACATGTTTAGTCAGTCTAAACTTATTGCAGTGTTTGCTGTATTAAATTATTCCATTGTCTTGGGTCTTGTTTGTCAGTTTGTGACTGAAGGGTCAGACCAGTCCATTGTGAAGCCGGTTGTGGAGTACTGCGTTGTCTGTGGGGACAAGGCCTCAGGTAGGAATTAAGTTTAATTTTACTTTAACTTTATTATTTTTCTGTAACACACATGTGTAAGCAGTGGCCAACCTGACCCTGCTGTCTCTTTTCCTCTCTCAGGGCGTCATTACGGAGCTGTCAGCTGTGAGGGCTGTAAGGGCTTCTTCAAGCGCAGCATTAGGAAGAATCTGGTGTACACATGCAGGGGCTCCGGAGAGTGTGCCATCAACAAGCTCCACCGAAACCGCTGCCAGTACTGTCGACTGCAGCGCTGCATCGCTCTGGGCATGAAACAGGATTGTAAGAGACTGTAATATTCTATATAAACAGTGGTGTGTATGTTATCAAGGGCTCACACAGATTAAAGTCTGATGTCTTTGTTTTGTCTTTAGCGGTGCAGTGTGAGAGGAAGCCTGTCGAAGTGACCACCAGAGAGAAATCTGTCAACTGTGCCGCTTCCACTGAGAAGATCTACATCCGCAAGAACCTGTGCAGCCCTCTGGCTGCCACACCCACTTTTGTGTCAGACAAAGAAACTGCAAGGTACAGCCACTGTACACAATAAAATATACTTTATTTTACTAGTTTGTTGCATACATCAATATAGTCTAATGCAACACAATAAACATCTTTACATAATATGAAATTTCTAATAATTCTCTGTTTTATTGGACTGCATTATATTGAAAGTTGTTTCACAAATTTTGTCCTTCCTATTGACAATCTTGGGGAAAATGGAAACTAGGAATGGCTTGTTTATATTTATTGCACATTTCAGCAACAAAGCAATTTGTATGGCTCTACATTACACAGAGAAAATAATAAGTGCCAAAGCAACACATTATAAAAGGACATTTAAATACAATGAAAACAGTCATTAAAGAGCAAGAGAGCAGAGAATAAAACAAGCTAAAATATAATAAGACACATACACAATACAAGAATAATGGTTACAGTGCAGTTTTAGCAATGGACAATTATTTGATTTAATAAGAGGCAGCAGCAAATAGAAAAGTCTTCAGAGCTGCAGCAGACCAGAAGTTTTCTGGGAGTTTGTTCCAGATATACTGTATGGTGCATAAAAACCAAATGCCACTTCTCCGTGTTTAGTTCTAACTCTGGGGACACAAAGCAGACCTGTCTGACCTCAGAAGTGGAACTAGAAACACCTCTCAATGTAATGGAGTCCAGTACAACACCACTTTGAACTACAGCCTCAAAAATGACCACACAGTTGTCTGAGCATCTTTTGGACATATTGTCTTTATCTACCCAGTATAATAAAGATGGGATTTGTTGCTTTGGACAGAATTGAATTAGACTGTACATGTGTAACTAATAAACAAGTTAGACTTTGAGTAATGACTTAATCCTATTGCATGGTCCTATGTTACATAATGCAGTTATATACGTGAAATGTTAAATCTCTTACTTCAGGTCTACAAGTTTGCTCGAGTCAAACATGTTGCTCAACATTCAACAACCCTTCTCTAAGCTGGAAAACACCATCCTGATTCCAGCATCCCCTGACAAGGTAACACTGATACAGTCAAATGATATTTAACTAAAGTTTGACATATTGTTGCTTCTTAAATTTTAAAGCCCCTGAAAATATAAGGGTTTTAAATACATTAGATTGATAACTTATATTTAAGAAAAGACTCATTTCTTGTTTAACACGGACCAGTTCTGTTTTTGTGTTTCTTTTTTTTTTCAGTTTTTTTCAACTGCAAACTAATTCAGTCTTCCATGTTTATGAAACTCAATAATGACTGCTGCCTTTTCAGCAGGATGATCCATCTCAAGGTGACCTCGGCACACTGGCCAATGTAGTGACGTCCCTCGCCCACCTCAACAAGGCCAGGGAGGCAATCGACGGCGACAATGATCTGATGGGAGTTGAAACACTCAGCAACGGGGACAGCTCAATGACAGACATCCAAGGGGATGAGCAAACTGCAAGTGATATCACTCGGTGAGGGAGATGTCTTTAAGAATCAAGAGGCTTTGAAACTAACTGGTAGTTGTTTCTGCTGATACATATACTAGAGATCAACAGAAGCACTCGAAAGAAACCCAGGGGCTGTTGTCTTCTCTGTTTGTCACGACGCTTTAATAGAATTTCCTGCAGGGCCATGTGGTTTCTGACTCCGCTCTTAAGGACTTAATTAGATTCACCCGAAGTCAATGAAAAATGAACCATAAGTCGCGGGTGCACTGCAGTGCTACTTTGAGTTGCGTCCTGTTTTTTCTCCAGGGTTCCTGCTTTCATGGAAAACCTGAAAAAGTCTTAGAATTTCATAATCATATCTTCCAGGCCTGAAAAAGTCATGGAACTAACTAGAAATCATTGAAAATGTTTTGTGTGTCATAAATTTAATTACATCAATGAAACATAATGGTTAATTTATTTTCTGTAGCTGACAAAGTTTTAATATGTTTCTGTTGATTTGTTAATAGTGTGCATTTCTTGATTTTCTGTTCAATCTGTCTCTTCATGTCTGCCCACTTGGCATGTCAAATAATTTTTTAAGTCCTTTTGGCTTTTGGCTGCTTCTATTCATTTTACTGCAGATTTTGAAAGGAAACATGCCTTTGATATATATATATAAATAAACATATAAATATTATAATATATATATATATATATATATAAAATGAAATTGACTTTTGTATTTTTAAAATTGGCTTTTGTAATTTTTTCTGCCTAATTTGTTCCATGACACTGTGGACAAAACCTATTTGACTTTTTGTTTAAGCTACAATCTATTAAATGTATCTATTAAAAATAACCCAAAACGTGGATCATTTAATGTTCTTTTTTTCTGTCCATATTTTGCTTACAATTAGAGCTTTTGACACCCTTGCCAAAGTCCTGCACCCTAATGATGGCCCAGCGGGAGATTCCTTGGAGGCCACAATGCAGCTGATGTCAGGGGACCAGTCAGGTCCTGTGGTGGAGTTAGAGGGACCTATACTCTCTGACAGCCATATCCCTTTCAAGGTAAAAGCACTGTCCCTGATCCCTACTCTCGCGCTGAAAGCTGAGACCAAAACCCCTGCTTATGTTTTACTGAGTTCCACATTTTTCTGATGAACACTGCGGTCACGTTTCCCTCTTTACTTCACCGTGTTCCCACAGCTTATGATGCCTTTGCCTGTGCCAGAGTACCTCAATGTCAACTACATCTGTGAGTCAGCTTCCCGGCTTCTTTTTCTCTCTATGCACTGGGCTCGCTCAATCCCTGCCTTTCAAACCCTTGGGTAAGCTTTTGTCACAAGAATTTTTTTATTGTTTAATAAAAACAGATTTTTAATAGTTGCATTAGATTGTGTCATGATATATCAGTTATAAATCCCTTATGTGGTCACTGCGGCTGTGCCAAATAGTTTGAAGCTTCAGTCATAGTGCTGACATTCAATTTATAAATCAAAATCCAAATGCTAAGCTTTTATTTATTTTTTGCATGTGTTTTCATTCTGTTTAAACACAGTATTTTTGCAGATTTTCAGATCAAGATTAGACTACGTTAATGTTATAAGTATTACATTATTTGTGGAATTAGATTTTAGTGGTGGCTGCGTAGGATTGTTTCAGACTCTTGTGATCCGCAAAATTCCAGAACTTGTAAACTATTCATCCATTTATTTCCCTTAACTGCTTATCGTGATATAGAGTTGCTGGAGGATATCCCAGCTGACATTTGGCAAGTCGGGCGGGGTACACCTTGGACAGGGCGTCAGACTGTCACAGGGCTGACACACATCCAGACAGACAACCATTCACGTACACATACACACCTACGGCCAATTTAAAGTCACAAACTAACCTAACCTGCACGTCTTTGGACTGTGAAAGGAAGCCGCAGAAAACCCACGCTGACACAAGGAAAACATGCAAACTCCACAAAGTAGGGCCCAAGCTGGCCAGCGGTTTCGAACTTGGAGCCCGTTTGCTGTGAGGTGATAGTGCTAACCACGGCGCCACAGTTCTGCACACTTGCAAACTGCAAATGTCAGAATTTATTTTAAAAAAGTTAGATGTAATCATTTCCAAAATTCACAACATGTTTTTATAAAAAGGGAAAGTTCAGCTTTAATCCATATCAGTTGGCATTCAGCTTTTAAAAAATATTTCTTCTGCGGTCAGAAAACTGTTTGCTCTCCAGCTCACTCCACACAAAGGGAGGCACACATCTGTATTTACAAGGTGGTCCAGTAGCAATCTAAGCAGCATAAATAACATTCATTCATTAAAGAAAGCTGATTAAATTAAAACAAAAACAAGACTAACTCAGTCAATCTCATGAATCAGTTCAAATGAGGATTTTGTTCATGGTTTGTTTGTTTTTTGTTTTGTTCATGATAAAATTATGATGTTATAAAATATGATGACAGACCTTTGAATCACCATTTAAAAAAAAAAAACTAAATAGGAGCTTTGAATGTCAAAAACAGCCATTTGGTACAGCCCTGTTGGCCACACAGTTCTCTGTGATGAACTTACATGAATCTTATTTTGTGTCACAGTGGTCAGGACAATGACATTAACTTAATGAAAGCCTGCTGGAATGAGCTGTTCGCCCTGGGTCTGGCACAGTGCTCCAACGTTATGAATGTTGGTACCATCCTAAGTGCCATTATCAACCATCTGCAGACCAGCTTACAGGAAGGTAGGAGGGCTCTGCTGTTTGTAACCTACAAGCTTTAAAACACGAATCCAACTTCAAACGGTGATGCAGAGGGGAGAAGAATTATGCCATGTAGTATTTAAGATCTGTCATGTTAATTTTTGTAGCGCAGTTTGTCTTGAGTTTGAAAGAAGCTACACTAATGATCTGCCCCTTACATCCCTCTTTTTTTGTTTTACATCCCTTTCAGATAAGCTGTCCCCAGAGCGAGTAAAACTGGTAATGGAGCACATCTGGAGGATGCAGGAGTTCTGTAACAGCATGACCAAGCTGTCCCCAGACTCTTACGAATATGCCTACCTCAAAGCCATCGTTCTCTTTAGTCCTGGTGCGTAGACGACTGGCCAGTTTACTCAAGGAAAATTACATACTTGAGTTCTTGTCCTCCTGTTAGCTCAGAATACCAAACTGCAGTTCAGACCAAATATTCACAACGAGAAGACTTGAAACCTGCAACTACTTGCAGTGTGCTGGTCTATTCTGAAAACCTGCCAGCTTACACCAATGCAAACAGACGAGACTGTGTATCATCTCTATAGCAACAACCCTCTACTTCCATTCTGACTTGCTTTTCAGGCTTATATTGTCGCTGAATATAATTTGTAGCTCATTAAAATATCAATGGGGAGAGTGATAGTGAGATACTTGCTGCATTTGCATTTCTAGTAGTGATGAAACAGCAAGAACATGAACAAAATGACTTGAGCCTTAGACGGACCATATTCATAATAAATATGCCACAATGATAAAATTACCAGCACAGATTAATCAGTCAGTGAGTATGTGAGTGTGACATACGCACATACAGTGAGCACCAGCAGCGACCCAACGTCTGACATCAACACACAGTGAGAACGGAGACTGACATATGTGCAAATCGCCACGGGTTTGGCGGGAACAGAGGGCCGTTGTGAGAGAACGCCACATCAAGCAAACACGCTGTCTGCTAACAGCGGACTTTGCTACAAGCCAATCGGCTGCTGAAACAGTTGACGTGCATTATCTTCTAAAAGCAGCATCTGGCAACTTGACAAACTGAGTCACAGGCAAGAGGCATCCTCGGAGGCCATGGAAAACCTGGAAAAGTTATGGAATTTCACAATCACATTTTACAGGCCTGGAAAAGTTATGGAATTAGTAAAAGTCATCGAAAGTTTTGGAAAAGTCATGAAAATTTTGTTGTGTTTAATGAAATTATTACAATAATTTTCCAGGGATAAACTTCCACATAATGTAACAGAGCTGCAAGTTTATTTTCAGTAGCTGTCGACGTAAAGTTAGGCTTACTGTCACGTAGGTTTCTCCATTTTACCGTTACAGCTCTCTTTCCATGTATGCCAGCTACCTGAAACCCTCCTCCACAGCTCCACCCTGTCATCCAATTATGGTCACTTTTCACTCTAAATAACCCAGGATGGCTGGGAGGAGTCCACAAACCAATGGGTGACGTCACAGTAGTTACGTCCATTATTTAAAGAATCTATTGTCACAGGTGACACCATCAGCCAGAGTGTCGCTAAAACGAGGCAGTTTATTCCCCTGCAACTTTTCTGTGCATTGTTCTATTCATCTTGTCGGGAATCTTTGGTCTGAACTGGGCAGTAGAGGAAAATCTTGAACTAAAACTTAACATAGGGTCAAATGTGCATGTTCTGATTATGTACATGTGCTTTTTTTTGTATCAGATCACCCAGGCATAGATAATACTCCACAGATAGAGCGGTTTCAGGAGAAAGCCTATATGGAGCTGCAGGACTACGTAACCAGGACCTACCCAGAAGACTCGTACCGGTGAGTAGCTTTACCTCATAGTGCTAGCTCACTGACAAAGAGGTTATAATATAAACATGCAAAATTGCTCAAGACAGGTTTATGACGATACCAACGATGTACTTGCTGCATTACACACATTTAAATTTTATGTCTCATTTCCCCCTCATCGCTCTCAGGTTATCCAAGCTGTTGCTGCGTCTCCCTGCCCTCAGGCTGATAAGTGCAGCTGTCACAGAGGAGCTGTTCTTCGCCGGGCTCATCGGCAACGTGCAGATCGACAGCATCATCCCTTACATCCTCAAAATGGAGTCGACCGATTATAATAGCCAGGCGGCCTCTGGGGTCTGACACACTGTGCCACCGCGACATTGCACTGTGAAAACTGGACAGCCGGCCAATCAGAGTGCTCCGCAGATCCACCGATCACTAAGTGGTCACAACATACTTTATTTATGACACAGCGTCCTGAGGAAATTCTGCTTTCACTCGTCCCTCGCTCCTACGTGTGACTCCTCAGTAACCAGTCAGTCGAGCACGACTCACAAAATAAACTCCAGTGGCGAGTGAGCCTGCCAATATCTGCCCATTCAGGAACAAACCCTTGAAACCTGCATCTTAGATCGCGCTTTTTATTGTACATAGTATTTTATGCTTCATCGCCTCCAGGCCTTTCCTTTTTCTGCAGTTCCTGTTTCTACTTTGATGGAATCAGGAGGGTTTGTTTTTCACTGCTTTTTTTTTTTATTTTCTAAAAATTATGAGGAAAAAAAACTTGTCATAATGTGAATTGATTTGTGAGATGTTGTTATCGCAAAAGGTTCTAACCTTTATTTCTTATTTGTTTGCCAATCCAAAGGATCGTGCAGCATCACTTGTCAAATATTTGACATCTTGAAGTCGTTGTGTATATAGATTTGTATATAGATTGCACCAAGAAGGCTAAAAATGGGCAGCACTTGGTAAATCATGAATTCCATCTTTTGGACATATTAATGTGGATGGAAAATGGTTAAGTCATTTAAAAATAAAAACACATTTCAGCCATGTTTCTCTGTTATTTACAAAATCAAGCATTCGTTTTAATTGAGTGTCATCAAAGAACAGATGGAGCTGACTCGTAATGTCTGTCTCACCAGATTCTTCCCTGTATGCCCTGCTGACATTTGTAAGAATCAAGTGCAGCATTTTGGGCTCTGTGCTTTTTTTACACAATTATCCAGTCATGCTGGGATAAATTAGGTGGTCAACAGTGCATTATAATAGGCTTTCAGTGGGGATAAATAGAGGGATGGGTTTTGTTTTGTTTTTTCTTCTAATTAAAAAGGTAGTAGTGATTTTGTCACACATGTCATAACTGCAAAAATCCTCTGAATGCAACATAAATTCTGTGACAGCTAATCAGTTTGTTAAGCATTCAGACTATTCACAGAGTATTCAAACCATTAAAAGGGATAAACATTCCTCAGTTGACAAGTACATCAAGCTAATCGACCTTTGACCTTTCCCCCCCAAGTTTGTAAAGTTACCAGATACCAGTTAAACTGACCTTATACGCACAAATATTTGATTCTGGGGTGATTTACTGGAGACCTATATATTGTCTTTTGCTTCCTCCAGTGTTTTAAACCACAATTTCACAGCTTCTCACGTGTGTTTACTGGCCTATTTGCCCATGGGCCAGATCAAACAGAGATTCTGAAATTTAATTAATTTTTAAATAATTTTTATAACATTCACCGCTCTAGTTCTGCAGTGTGTTCTACACCACTGACTAGCATCGCTTGTCAACCCCTGTCACCTTTTCATGCAGTTCAGCAAGTTGAATCCCTGAGGTACGGTTATTTTATTTTATTCTAATTTTTTATGATGCACATTTTCTTTTTATTGGAAGTTTATACAACAAATCAAACATCGATCATAACTAAGTGTCATATATACTTAAATATTTCCGAGTGCATTTTACAAATTGGGGAAAAAAGGGAACAAACACAACGAGAAGAATACATGAAACAAAAATAATAATACTGACACATACACTCACACACTAACATCATCTCCAAGGTTAAACCCAGCCAGCTTTCTCTTACATCAGGCTATTGCATTGACCCTTAAGCTGCACGTAGCCAGTCAGTGAAAGGGCCCCATGTAAGCTGATCAAGTTTGTTCAATAGAAAGTATGTCACCTTTTCATAAGCAGCCAGCTGAGCCTTTGTCGTAGTCCATTCTTCATATGGAGGTGGGTGTTTTGCCTCCAGTTCCTCAGTAGTATCAGGGAAGCCGTACAAATATTTCTTTTTTAGTCTTTGAGCTTTTTAGCAAAAATAGTTTGTTAAAGTGTTATTGCTGCAGGCGCATGGTAAATATAATTTGTTCTTTAGATATTGGTTGTGTTAAAGCACTAACAGGCTGTGCAAGTGTTAGTTGCCATCTAACTGTAGTCTTTATGGTGTTCAAGTTCAACTTTTAGGCAGAAAAACAGGCAATAAGATTCAATGCAACAGTTAGCCTTTGAAACTGCTTATTCTTTGATGTCAGTTTGGTGTCTGGGCTTTAGGTCCCGAATGTCCTTAAATCCTAGAAAGGCTCCTGGCCCGTGTACACCTGACCTAAGCAGAGTTGCTGCAACTGGATTGTCCTCCTGGTACAGATGAGCGAGAACCACAAACGTCAAAAGGTTGAAAACATGTAATTCATTTATTATATGTACTGATAAATATTGTTAATGTTGGTTTATTTATTAAAAGACCCCTGGCCTCCTAGTATTTTGCAAAAATTAAAAAACAATGAAAAACAAGTTAATTATCCTTGTTCTAGAAGCATTTTCGCTGGACAAATTTGCAAAGTAAAATCTGCTCATTGGATGCTTATTGGAGCGTTCCCCTGTCTCTAGAAACAGCAGATTGTTTACGTGTTCCTCCTGAATAAATAATGCAAAATCTGTATCCTACCCCAGTGACTGACTGTTGCACTTCGTGTCAAGTGACGTGGAGGTGGAAGACATCGCAGGCTGCTGTGGAAGGGACTAGACTTTCAGCGTGTGTTATTAGCCGATCAATTTTTCATTAGTGCTCTGTGGATATAGGTGAACAGAGGAGAGCACCTGTACGCTTTCTTTTGTTGCAGATACCCAGTGAATGTGTCCAGCTAATTAAAATCACTGATGGGAGCATTAAAACTTGATGACCAGATGAATTATCTTGTCTGCTGCTGTTTTTAGAAATCCATTGTCAAGTGTATCCTGCAGCTTCTTTATGTGATTCTCTGCAGTCCTTTCCTATCACTGCTCCACTCGACTCACCCTGTTTGAACCCGGGGTTGGTGCATGTCACTGTGTGGTATGGTCTTTGCAAACAAAAGGGGACAGCCCAAACAATTTGCAACGGCAAAAACAAAAACTTATTGTGTGTAACTGTAAAAAGGTTAAGCCATTTGTGATGCAACGTGGGCTTTTGTGTTTACAGCTAGGTGGATTAACTCATTCCAGGCTGAATGACTGTGAATGAAAAGGCCAGTTGGACCGTTTCCATAGCCTCTTGGGGATCTATGGTTGACTGCTTGAGAGAAATTGCGAAAAGTGCTGCAAAACAAGGTGTCTCTTGCTTTTAAGTTAATCTTGAAAATAATAATTCTAAAAAATAAAATAAAAATACCAGCAAATGACATCGAAGCCATTTCCGGTGTTGTTATCAGTTATATCATGCATACAAGTCAATAAATTATGAGTAATTTCCCTCAAAAAACAAAAAAAAAAACCCACAAGCACCAGCAAAACAGCAACATCAACAACAATATTAATAATAATACATTTTATTTATTGCTTTTCAAAACAAATTTACAATGTGCTTTACATGGCAGAACCCAGATTTAAATCAATGCAGGATTTAGGTTCAAATGCTGCTCACCTTAATGCATTAGTAATTAGAATCCAATTAACCTTTTTATTTGATATTTAATTACATATTTTGATACTGCTTGTGACAGAGTGGTGCTAGATGAGCGAGTGTAGTTTTGGCAAAACAAAAATAGTTCCTCCATGAAACGGCTCACAACAAGGTCTGTGGATTATCTTGACTAACCAGGTCATGATTTCTGGAGTATTTTTAGGAGTATCTGTACTTAACTTTAGGTTTTATACTTCTGTCAACTTTTACTTTTACTCCACAACATTTCACTCAAGCATTTTAATCAGGTGTACTTATGACAAAATAGGGAAGGAAGGGAGGAGGGGATATATGTACAAATGAAGGAATGGAAGGAATAACTCGATTTTCTTCTTTACAATCCCTTGAATTGTAAAGAAGACTGTTTTTCTTCAAGTGTAATATTATATATATATATATATAGTATATATATATATATATATATATATATATATATATATATATATATATATATATATATATATATATATATATATATATATATATATATATTATATATATATATATATACACACTTTTAAGGTGGTGTAAGTTACAAATAAATTAACAATATCATTCCAAAAATTCCGATTGCATGCTTTTTATTGACAGCGTATACTTGTACTTTTAATACTTCAGTACATTAATATCATAAATTACTTTTTAAGTACAGTAAATATCACATACTTCAAGATTTTTACTCCAGTAATATAATAATAGGTGACTTTAACCTCTACCAGATACAGTTTGTGGTAAGGTATCTGTATTTTTATTCAAGTACGACTGTTAAGTACTTCATCCACCACTTCAAGTGAAAGGAAAAATGTGTATTTTTGATTTGGGGGGGTGGACTATCCCTTTAAGTAAAAGATCCGCGGTACCAACACAAATGACTTAACAGTTAAGTTTTGCTTTAGACTTTTGATGCTTTGATGGAATTTATTTTAACTCTCCAAAATGTGACACTTTTAATCCAAAATTCAAACCACACTTTAAACCATTATGGACATGCCGTGGGCGTATCATTGAGAAGGAAGTTCCTCTTCATCACAAACAGTGCAGAGACTAATGACCAGGCTGTTTTCTTTATCTCTGTGAGAGGCACGTGCGTTGAAAGAGTTAACCCCTCCTCGCGCAGCCACCCTGCACAGAGAAATAGGCGGAGTTTGGGTTCACACTTTTGTATGTTGAAGAGGGCACTCAAAATGTGTGTGTGTGAGTGTGTTTACGGGAGTGTGTGTAAGAAAGAGGCAGAGAAACGGGACTCAACATGGAAACGAGACTAGGCGTGAGTTGTAAACTCGTCCGGGACTTGAACTGAAGCACCAGCAGCTCCTAACTGACCACCAACACGGGATTATTATGCCCAGCGCCAACGTGTCCGTGCGAAGTTTATCTGAAGTGGAGAAATACCTCAGCAGCCGGATGGTGAGTGTCATGTGAGTGTGTTTTGTGGCGTCGTTGTGTCATAAACGGCAGGTCCCTCACTGTACCAGCGATACATTGTTGTCTGTTCATCTCCACGTCATGTGAAGCCAGCAGCTGCGCCGGTTAAAGCTGCACATTTCTGCCGAACAAAGAGCCTTTAACCCGGCTACTGAAACAGCGTGTCTTTGTGGAGACGTGGTGGTGCTACAGGGATGTCTTAAAGTGTCTGTCACTGTAAACTGTGACTTCAAAATCCTGGTTGAGACATGATGGCTTTGTCCACATATTTGACGACATTCAAACGGAACTTTTTTGTCGTCGTATATCGAAAGTCGGTCTTAGGCAAACGGTTATTTTCCATATCGACAATTAAAGGCGAGGCACCCCAGGTGAAAACATAGCTTAATCATGCACTGGACAGTTTGGGGATTTGGGGCTATTTTGTTTCTAAAACATGTCTTCTTTTTTGACTAAGGGAAAGAAACTGCCGCGAATAAACTTAAAGGTTCATTTTACTTCATATTTCTGTTCTGGAAATTCATGAAGAAAGCGCCTATTTAATTAGACAATGTCTATTTGCGTATTTAAACATAACATTTAAGAAAACTTTTTAAAACAGGGTTCCCGCAGATCCTTAAAAAGTCTTAAAAGGCATTGAATTCATTAATCTAAAAATAAGGCCTAAATTGGTGTTAAAATGCCTCAAATCCATCTTTCAAGTTGTATAAATACTGAGAAATTGGGGCTGGGGTTTTATATGAATATTTTTTCTGACGTTATATTGTAAAATCTAAAAGTAAATGGTAACTTAAAAAAAAATAAACAGTAATTTACCAAATTCCTTTCTTATTAGGTCACCAAAAAGTCATGGTTTATGTTCCCATAAAGATTTGAGCTAACCTTTATTGATTGATGTCAGTTTATGTTATTTTTCCTTCAGTTTGGGTTTCCCTAAAATTGTTCTTGAATTTATACTGAATGGAATTAAAAAGTCTTTAAAAAATTCTCCTCATAATCAATTATTCGTTGTTTTGTCTGTAGAATGTCATAAAATAGTGAAAAATGAACACTAAAAGTTCTCAGAGCGTAGGCTGATACTTGAAATGTTTTGTTCAACCATCATGCGAATATGATGTCATTACTTTGTTGTCATCTGACTATTTGATTGATCTACTAAACGTTTTGTCTTTAGCTGAATTTTGCAGGTATTGTTTGACTGTTGTTGTGCCACAGAGTAACTGAGTACAGTAACCCAGTCCCAATCCAAATCCATGAATAATTGTTTTGTTTTGTGATTTCGATGGATGTAAATTCATGCGTATGGTGATTTTCTTTTTTTGCTGTAGTTTGTGGCTATGTTGTATTGCATTGCAGCCGTTTCTGATATTTGTCCTCCTCAAACCAAAACTGATAGTCACAGTATTTCTCCTCCAGTACAATACAATGCAAAAGAAACTGAAATCATTAAGTAAAATATTAGTTGCAACTGTTTTGCACTCCATCTTAAAGGCGTTTCTATTTTGTGGCCACTTAATGACTCAATGCCTGGCCTAGTTTTTAAAGAAAAAAAGACATTAGACCTGATCTCGCCTAATTTGACGTGCAGCGGTGGCTCATATTTTTGTACATCCTGACATTTACAGCAGATGTAGAAGGATCTTCTCTTTGTTTTCTGAAAATATAATTAACTTAATCATAGTCATCCCATGCTTTTTATTTACCACTACATAGATTCATACAATATCATACACTTGACACACTATATTAATTGTGTGAGAAATCCGTAATGAGTAAAATGTGTAAATAGTGT
This sequence comes from Plectropomus leopardus, assembly GCF_008729295.1. Lineage (NCBI taxonomy): Eukaryota > Metazoa > Chordata > Actinopteri > Perciformes > Serranidae > Plectropomus > Plectropomus leopardus. The sequence continues at coordinate 8,852,546 of NC_056473.1, read as the reverse complement.
GAATGTTATGTATACAGTAATTCTAAGACTGCAGCAAAGAGGAAATTGAAAACACAGAGAAACGCCCTGATCACGGTCAGAGTATATCTTATTTATTATTCTCACACATAAGTGCAGTCAAGTCAGTCATTTTTATGTATGGTGCTCAAATGACAAATTTGCCTGCATCTGCTTTACAACATTATGACCTCCTCTTACCTTAAAACACTGATTCAGATAAGGCAAGGCAAAGCAGTTTTATTTATAAAGCACCTTTCATACACAGTGGTAGGTTTAAGGTGCTGTTCAGAGAAACTAAAAACAACACAATACAACAGAACAATTTAACTCAATGTTAGAATAACTCAATTCAAAAACCGTAAAAGAATGAGCAAAAATAATTAAAAATAACATTTTAAAGTTAAAATAATATGATGATCATAAGACCTAAAAAAAAAATTAAAAGTGCTTGAGAATAATAAGATTTTCAGTTTGGATTTAATAACTGCAAAGGCTCCTAAGACCATCAGGCAATCGGCTCCATTGCTGGGTGCATAATGACTAAAAACTGCTTCTCCTTGTTTAGTTTTTGCCCTACACACCATCAGCAGCCCTTAAGGAAAAATAACCCTCTAAAAAACCCTCAATATTATGCCAACAAGCTTTAGGGGAAAACCGGGGAACACCATTCAACCATGTGGTAATATTGATGCATGGTGCTCAGAAAAATCCCCTAATGTGCTGTGACAGATTAACCGCAGTATGCATTTAAAGCCAGGTGCTCTCAGTCGCAGTGATACTGAAAAGAGGAATGCTCGGTCAAGTGAGAGTCTTGTGCAACCAGAAAGTCAGTCAGGTGTCGTACTGCCCCTGTCACCTGTAGTCGTCAAAGGGATCATGCATCCTCGGGGGCGCTCCAGCAGCTTTTCTTCAGCTTGTTTAGCTCTTATTAAAACTGCCATGTGAGCAGTTGCAGGAACTTTGGATTAAAATGTAACACTAACCCTTCTAAATGAATGAAATCAGTAACATTTCTCTGTGGAGTAGAGCTTCGACACAAAAAAACACAAGCCAGCTTCTCAAGTAAACAATCGGGCGGTTGTGGTGTAACCATCAACACAGTATAATAGAACAGCATATCTGACAATTTGGCTGGTTTGTTATCACTGGACTGTGTAATTATGCTTTTCCTCCATTTGTTGGCCGCCAATGACATTCCAGTTTTGTTCCTCAAAAAGCCATTGTGCAGCAGATATAGTGGGTTAGAGGCCAAAGATGATGCAACACCTCAGCATGAGTCTTTAACCCTCGCTGGATGGTGGCTCTGCGGAGATGTGCGTGCCATTTCTCAGCGACTGTCCTCACGTGAACCTTCACCTGTCACCAGACAAACACATCAGCCATCACAACAGTATAACTAGCAGCCTTCTAATGTGCCATGTTCTCCACATTGTGAATCATTATCTTGTCCCCTTTTTTTATTCTCTCTTTTTTAACGTCTATTATGTTTTTCATGCCTATTGAGCTGCTTGACTTTTTCACCAACCTTGCAACGTCACTGGCTCTGTTCGCTCTCTCATTTTGAATCAGTGCATTGAATATAGCTGCATATTTATCTTAATTGAATCCCATTCAATACTCTCAGTCCACGGGTGCAAGCAGACGCAGCAAGTGTTAATGGGCTATTGATTTAGCCCCTGTCCAACTTGTCTATGAGATAATAGCGAATACGTCTTAAGCAATTCACTCCGCTGACCTCCAGAGGATTAGTCATCCAGGAAACTTCAAACTCTGCTGCAAGTTTTATTTCCTCTGTTAGTATGATGATGCATGCTATTTTGGCCTCTAAAGAAAGATTTTGCAATCAAAGTGCGGCCGCAGATGCAGCTGCGTGATGCAGATGAGAGAGGGAGGAGGAGATGTTGGGTCAGCTATTTGGCTACAATCAAAGATGTGCTCCCTGTAGCTCTCCCGCTCTGGTTTTCTTCCCGTTTCCCTGTGTGAGCTCTGAGTGGGAGAGCGTCTGTGTCCATGAGGATCAGCTGGAGGGAATACCAATAAGCACCGCAGGCTTCTTCCCCTCTGTGGCTCTGTTCTCTGCTGAAGGGACGGTTTTGTTCCATCTCAATGAGTGTGCCAGCTCTATTGCCCCGTGTGTGTGTGTGTGTGTGTTATTTATTTGGGGTGCACAGAGGCAATGCTAAATAAATGCCACTCTATGCATCAAGCACCACAGCCACATCATCCTGACCCAGCTCTCCGCAGATCACCTCAAACACCTGTGCTTGTAGTTGCATGTGTGCCTGCATGACCTGACCCTACTTTAACTGATGGTTCCACCAGATTAGAGCTGCGACTGCAGCACTTGCAAACATTGCTTCCTCGTAACAGAGACAATGCCTTCCTGTTTGCATAAGAAAATGTCAGTGTTTTTTTTTTTAATGAAGTCCCCCCCACCCAGCCAAAACAGGGAGGGACAGCGAGTTTAGCAAGAAACAGGCTCAGCTTCTGCACGTCCTGCTTATCTGAACCAATATTTATTTCACTGATTCTGCTCAGAATTTAGCTCACACCCACTGCAAACCCACCCAATAATCTGTGTGCTTTTACCTTGCTTCCCTTCAGGACTTTGAAGGGACAGTGTGTGCGATTTCAACATATTCTAGTACAGCATTTGATATGAAATCATATGAATTAGCCCCCCATGAACGATGTTTTGTACTTAAAGTACAAGGTTTATTAGTCGTTTTTTAAACAATGTTAAAAAAAATTCAATTAAAGTTTGCCCTTAAATCCCGCTACTTTTTTTGGCGTCAAAAAAGGAGTTACGGATTCTTACAGTCTGGGTAACAAAACTGTTCTGTAGTCTGGTGGTTCGGCAGCGGATACTTCTGTATCTTTTCCCAGATGGCAGCAGGGTGAACAGACTGTTGCTGTTGCTGTCTTTCAGTGTTTTTGCCTTTATTGGTGATAGGACAGTTAAAGGAGGAGAGAGAGAGAGAGAGGATGACATGCAGCAAAGGGCCAAGGCTGGAATTGAACCCATGGGCACTGCAGCAAGGACATAGCGTCTGTACATGGGGCACCCGCTCTACCAACTGAGCTACTGGGCACCCCAAGCCTTCCTGTCCTTCTAAAGTAAAGTTATGCACTGTTATGCGCATTATTTTTCATAGCAAACATACAAACAGCGCATCAGAACAGACTTAGATTTAGGGAAACATAGAGGCATCTAGTGGTAAGGACTGCAGATTGCAACCAGCTGAAACGTCTCCCGGTTAGGATTCTTATAGTGTTTATTGTTCAGAGGTTTTTACCAGGAGCTGTTTTATCAGCAGAGGTCTCCTCCTCTCGAAAATAAACAGACCCAGTGATCTAAATACTGAATAAAGCACTGTCACATTAAAAATCAGCATTTTTAAGATGCTTTCATCGTGGAGGGGCTGCTAACCATGATTGCTGAAAACATGAATGGTCTTAGCCGGTGGTTGGGTTGTCCGTTCTGGGCTACTGCAGAAACTTGGCAACATGGCAACCTTTGAGGATGACAACCTGCTTCCTATGCAGATGTAAAACAGCTCATTCTACGGTAATGAAAACATAGTGATTATTATTTTCAGGTGGTTATAAAATAAAACATACTTATCATATTAAATTCATATTTCCCTACATCATACACACTGGACCTCTTAATGCTGCATCGCTGCTTTGCCTCCATCTTTTGGTGCTGCAGTGGGCAGATGAGCGCAAGGTCTGTTTTTGCATGAAAAATTGAATCTCTAACTAGATCATTGATCCAAGAGAGAGCACACTGCAGTGCAAGATAAGCAGCATCTGCAGTTTCTCTTGACTCCCCCCCCCCCCGACTTTGCTCCCAAAATGTAGCAACGATTTGATTTCTCAAACAGAACAACACATGCCTCTCTGTTGTTGGGTTAAGATTGAGGCTAATGCAGTTGGATCTTTATGTTATGCTGTCTAGCGAGGTCATATTAAATGGGTCATGGTTTTGGACAGACGCTGAGTGCTATGTAGGGCAGCGTGGGGGAACAGGAGGCTCATCCAGGGCTGAGGTGTAGGGGAGGCACCCTGGGGGCACACAGAGCCTCCTGCAGATCCTGTTTGTTGAGATGATGATGATTGGGATGATGTGCGCAGTTGTGTTGTTTTGGGAGCATCCTCCCTTTGTTCTATTCCTGTCCTCTTATCTGTTTCTGTAGATCTCTCCCTCTATTTTGTCTCCCACTTTGTGTCTGTCTTCTCCTTTGCTCTACTGACACACTTAATATCGATGTGTGATTCAAACCGCAGTAGGCGTTTGCCTGGCTCGTTAATTTCAAAGACAACATTTTCTCACATTGATAATGATAAAGCAGATTTTAAACATATGATCAGACAGATGGGTCTCACACAGCTCAGCTTTTAAAGGTCCAGCGTTTGGTTTCAGTTGGATATATTGGCAGAAATGGAATGTAATATATGTTTGTTTTCTTTTGTGTATAATCACCTGAAAATAAGAATTGTTGTGTCTTATTTTCCTCAGAATCAGCCACGCATTCAAGGCAGGGTCCCATTCTTTCCTGGGAAAGTTGCTCAGGGGCGGTATGAATATTATCTGGAACTTCCACATCATGGGGCCCATAGGGCATACACACTTGAGACTTACAGCGCCCAAGTGCTGCCAAGCGGCTAACTTCGACCCAAACGGTTAATTTCTGGTTTGGTGCTTCACGAACTTGAATGAGGATAAAGTGACTTAATCTTGTGGCTGTTTGAGACTTTCCAAATGTTATCGGACCGAGTGGATCAAATCCAGATAGTGAAATGAGTCGTTTCACTGGGTTTTGACGCTCACAAAATTGTATCCACTGATTTACAGATGTCTCTTTTTGTCAATGCAAGTCTGCGGTAAAAAGTCTTTTAGGTCCACAGGGCATCACTTTGTAATATTGGCTTTAAAGCCTGGCGCTGTTCCTAAGGGCTTGGTAGAACTTCTGTGTTTGTACAGTAGCTTAGGAAGGACAAACCAAATAGTGGCTTTAAATAGGGCTATTGCATTTGCATCGCTGTAGTTACCAGTCCCTCCGCCGTGAGCCGCGTCGTAAAAACATGGATTTTTATAAAATGAAATGACTTAATTCAGTGTTTTCACTGGTTTAAATTAAATCTAAATTTAACTGTTTTAGAGAGACTGAGACATCTGCTGATGATTAGGTTCCTGGTAAAATACTCCTGAACATCTGGATCTTAGAGAAAAAAGGTGAGCACATGTTAGCAGGTTCTGCGGGTTCTGCGGGTTCTGCGTGTGAGAAACACTGATTTGTACCGTGAAATCGATTTATGTAGTGTTTTTACCTGTTTTAATCATCTGTTTGTTTTGAGGAAGAGACCACTGTGGATAATTCAGCTCCTGCTCAAAACCTCTTTAACAATGTAAAAATGAAGGAATTATAACCGGGGAGGAGTTTTAGCCCTTTGCTATCTGCAGTCCTCACAGCTACATGCCGCTAAATCCCCCTAAATCTCACACACCCCTCTTTTATATTCCAGAGTAACACAGTCAGTGAGCGCAAGGAGGAGTTCATCCTGTTGCTCAAGGACTTACAGGTCACCTGGCTGGTGACAGAAACTCCATCTCATCAAACTCTACCCCGTGATGAATCTGTGACCTCTCAGTTAAGGACCGTCCACCTAACTGTCAGACTGTACCGCTGCCATCTGTCATGTTGTAGCAGCTTTTCCCTGCTAGTTACTGAGCTCTCACTCCTCCCTTCGTCTCCAGCCATCCCCAAAGACCTTCAGTCCTGGCCCTGTTTCACCCTCCTACCTCAACAACCCCTGGAGAACGCCTGCATAAGCGTTCGGGAGAAATGGAGTGAAAAGTAGGGCAGCTCCTCAGCAGATTTGGGAGGACATTTTCATCAGCGTGAGGCTAATTCATTTAGCGCAGCCACTCATCCAGAGAGACCCTCAGATTTCTCTAGCAGTTAGTCAGCGTGGGTAGAAATCTTGAATAGCCGCGCTGGAAATGGGCTCATTAAATTCCTTATCAAAAAAACAGTCAGATGTCATGTTCGTTTTTGGGTTTGAGTGTGTGTAAAACATCTGGGTTTAGTTATTCGTGATATCTGAGCTGCTCTCATGAATGAGGCCTCATCCTGCCAAAGGCCATCTTGTTTTTATAAGCATTGGCCCCTCATTCCAGCAGTGCAGCACAACGTTGGCTTGACATTCACTGCTCCAGGTGCACAAGCATGAATATGGAAGTTGCATCGATGCGCTTTCCAAACATCTCCCACTCTGCTTTTGCTGCAGGCCTCAGCAGCAATCCATCGATGGTTGCCAGGTCACAACGTGATCTATTTCACTCTCATCTGTATCTATGGTATCACAGCCGCTTGAAGTAATAAACCAACACCACTGTGTTCTGTGTTTTCCACATGCTTAGAGAATATTGAACATTTCAAAGTGAGGGCTGGTGGTGGGAGAGTGCCTGAGGAGTGAGCTTAGTTCCAGTGCTGCATAAATAGCATGCAGTGAGCCTAAGCTGTCTGGTCAAACAGGCAGCTCTTTGTGTTTGTTGTTTGAAAACTAAAAAGGCTGGGTAATACTAGCAACCTACATATAAGCCTGCACTACACTTCCTCTTTAAGAAGGAGTTCATTAGGCTCCTTTTTTTTCTGTTGTATGACAAACCGGTTAGACAAAAGAGCAGCTTATGTGCGAACCTGATAGTTTTGCGGAGCTATTGCACGTACTCTGTAAAGAGCAGGATTGTGATTGGGCGCGGGGCTCCTCGGGCTATACGTCAGGCCAGTGAATCCATATGCAGTGGCTCGCTCATCAGAGTCCTGGACAGAGCAGAGGTAGGACATGACAAAGTGTGCTTTTCTCTGCCTAGACAAAGAGTCCTGTGTTCAAGAAGGACAGATGCCAGAGAGGGGGAGAGAGTGGGACGAGGACAGAGGCTGAAATACCCCAGGCATGCTCGTAGAAAGAAGCATGGCATTCTCTGGTTACACACTTTACGTAAATAAGTATGTATGTACAGTATAATTATACACACCATATTAAACTACATTTTTTTAAATACATGTACAAACATGACTAGAGTTCACAGTGGTGCTAGCTGCTGGTTGAAGCTGTACTAAGGCACAGTGGTGCTTTGAGGCATATGCAAGTGCTAGCATGGTAACATGCTGATGTTTAACAGGTGTATTGTTTATCACAATAGGTTACCTAAGGGACTGAAAAGTGTGGCCAGTAGGCTTCTTTTTTCTTTTGCAGAAGACATTTTGACTTGTCACAGTATGAAACGCACAGGTGTAAATAGTGAATTAAATGCCCAATAGCTTTGATTTGAGCTTCCTGGCATAGTGCATGTTGGCACTGTCAGTCTTACTGGAACACTACAGAGTCATCGTTAGTAACACCTGTGCTTTCCCGACAATGACAGGTCACAATGGCTGCTGTGAGACAGGTCTGTGTGGAGGTTTATTGGCCCAAAGGGGATACTTCACTAATTTAAAAAAGAAGCCCAATTGTATACAAGTTTATGAGAAAATGAGCTTACTTTTCACTTCATTATCTTATCAGTAAATATTTTCATACTGAGTTTATGGTCTCAAAAGCCAGTTTCAAGTCTTCTTCAGTCCCTGATGTATAATAACTGGATACTGGACTAAATGGCAACTCTTCAGTCTAATCGAACTGTTTGCCAGATGCATACACATACACACATACATATTACTTTGGAGGTGTGGCAACCTGAACATGTGCGTTAATGCTTCTCTCACTGGCCCCGCCCCCAAGTTCCCACTCAAAATGTTGTGATGATGTAACAGATTTTTAGTCTTTTCAGGCTCCTCAAAGAAGTTTTATATAATGTAATATGAACCACGATGGTTTAAAAGTACATAATATAGAGTCATAATTGACGTAGCAGTTTGACGTGTACTGTTTTGCACACTTCTCTTTTACAGTGGTGGTCTATGGGAAATGTGTGTTTGTGGATGGGGTATTTCACTGCATTGCCATGGTTCCTCTGAGTACCTGGGACGTGCAAACTAAACTTGTAGTTGCATACTGTAGCAAGACGACAGATTCACAGAAATGACTAGAGAGAGATTTGTATGTATTTGGCCATTTTTACAGTCGTCTGAAGATTGGTGGATTGTTATCCCAGACCCAGTTTTTCCTTCTGGTTGTCCTTAAAAGCTGCTAGCACCATAACTGCAGGTATTCAGACACAAACACTGTCTTTTTTCGCTTCCACAGTGCTCGATATTTGATACAACTGACGCTAGTGTGAATTACATTACATTTGCAGGTATTAAAGCAAATTCGCGGACAATTTTAAAGTTTGACGATGTGATGGTGTTACAGGAAAACTCAGGGGCCACCACAATTATTAGGTTGCATCCTTCAGAGAACACGAATGTCTGTGCGAAATTACAACCCGTTGCACAATAACAGTCCATCCCTTAGTTTCTGTGTCCATATTAAAGTGAAACCACAGTCTAGTAATAAATGAATATGAGCGATGACTGTATCTACCTCATAAACAAGTTTGACAAGTTGAATGAGTGTGAGGTCACGGTGTAAACAGCAAGTAAATGGGATTGTGTAATTGGATAACTTGAATCCAACTGGTTTGGAGGAAGGAAAAGTAGCCCTGAGTGAGAATGTGTCTCTGTTTTAGTATCTGTTATTCAATGTGTGCGCACCAGCGAACGCCTTGTCATACTTAATCACCATGTCGTTGTTAAACCCTGTTTTGAGTTCCACCTGACAGTCATGTGTCGAGTCTGTCAGTCTGTGGTAAACTTTGGATGCATTGGTCAATTGTGAAGGTACTTAGTCCCTTGCGATATGTAGCTGTTACGTAGTGATGTGGAAATGCTAAGCAGGATTCAGCCCTAAGTCTGCCTGCCTTAGCTGTGATCTGTTTATTTGCGTGAAACTAGCCGTGTTACATTTGTTAAGGATTAGTGCAGCTTTGCACAGCCCATAGTGCTTGTTGTACAACACTTTGTTCTAGACTTGATCAGCTTACACCTCCTGTCATTACATAGTGTTGTACTGTGATCAACTTGTTATTTTTGGTGGCTTGTTAGGCCACAGTTACATTGCAGAATCATTACACTTGAAGTGAAACCTCTGTTCCAGAAAATGCTGCCCTGAACTTAATTAAATTGTGTCTTCACAGCTGTCCTCAGTTTCCTCTTTATGTCACGTCTTCAGGTTTCCTGCCGTAGTTAAACTTCCTTGCTTGGGCCATATTCACTCTGTTTCACTTCCTCTACAGTCTACAGCAGACTTCTGTGCTCGACAGTGAACTATTGACACATCAGGCAGAAACTGACTGTGATGTTGAGCCTCTATTAGGAAAATGGTAATTTACTGTAAAAATAGGGGACAATGTCTGTAAAAGGGATTTCCTGAGTCTTGTGGCCTTGTGTGACATTATCACTGACCTACATTAGATGTGCACGCTCCACTTCTTTCACACACATTAATAACTGTTATCTGAATTTTGTCATCCGTCTCATCTGTGTGCTATACTGTGAACAAACGGGATTAAATTCTGGCTCCAAAAACATAACAGATGTGCCAAATAAGAGCATTACATACACACCCAGATGGTCACACTGTGGCAAGAGTAGGAAAGCTGAATGAGAGGAGGCAAGGCTATGTAAAATTGCAGTATATGAACAAAAATCCTGAATCATCAAAAACAATATTAAGGGAAAACTTTCTTTGACCTTAGTTTCATTTTTCGGTCATAGTTTAGAACATTTTACGCACCAGCTGCTGTTTGGAGACATGTGGCAGCAGCAACTAGACCCAGCCACAGTGGAGTCCGTGGGGGATAGTGACACTAGCAGATCGGGTTTGAACTAGATTTTTTGCCTCCAGTTTGTATGCCTCTGCAAACCAGTTACGTTGCAGTTATAACTCACATCCATGTCTGTCCAGACTTATATGTAGAAATGACAACCGACAATGCTTCAAATATGGATGTTGCTGCAAAGAAGCTACAAATTTTAAAACATAGATGCCTCATACACATCTTAACCCCGGCAACTCAAAACATCTATACAATCAGCCCAGTCTCAAGATGGAAACTCAAGTTTAGTTTCAGTTAGTTTTTGCAGAACATCATGATGTTACAGTGAAGTTGACCTTTGGGGTATAAAATGTCATCACTTCATCATTATATCCTATTAGACTTTGTGTGAAATTAAGTCATAATTAGTTTACTAATTCTTGAGTTATGTCCAAAAACATATTTTTGAGGTCAGAATGACCTTTTGAAAATCGAAATCTAATCAGTCGTGCAAAATTTGAGGAAATTCCCTCAAGGCCTCCCTTAGACACTGTGTTAGAATGAGAAATAATTTATTGTTCACCCAGGGGGAAATTGCTGTGATGATAATGGGGCAGACGCGAGGTCAGATTGACCTTGAACTATGATCAGCAAATCTAATCAGTTCATTGTTGTGTAAAAGAGGACGTTTGTTCCAAATTCGAAGAAATCCTCTCAAGGAGTTCTTAAGATATTGCTTACCGAGAATGAGACGGACGGACAACTTGAAAACATAATGCCTGCAGCCATGGTTATTGCTGGCAGGGAGGCATAATAATTATAAATATATGATATATAATTATAGAAATATCCCTCCAGTTTAACCCCATCATTAAAGCCATCCATTGGAAAATGAGACTGAAAATAAAATGTTTTATATACTGAGCTACTTAATAGTACACCACCTATAGTTGTGCACACAGATTTGCAGTGCAGTTGTAGGTTGTAAGGGACAGATTAAGATATTCACTTTCATTTTAACTTTATAGCTGGTTTGATGATAGTCAGAACTTTAAAATATAGTCAAATTTAAAACAGTGACATTTTTCTTTAGGATTTTATTTGTATTTGGAAATTAAATTGGAAATGTAGTTTCTGTTAACATTTTTTTAAGATGACTTGTTTCGCTAATTAGACAGATTTTCATAGTACAAGATCAACATTGCAAATGCTCCATATTTAATACGAAATCTGTATCTGATCTTTGTTTGTCCTACTCATAGGACCGGAGTACTGAGGGCAGTTTCCTGAGCATCTCTGGGTCGATGCGTCGGGGTTCCTCAGAGAACAATCTGGACCTTGATCTGAGTGATGGAAGTCCTGGTCCTGCTCTGGCCTTCGAGGTCCAGCGTAGTCGTTCTTGCTTGGACAACCTCCAGCAGAAGATACTGAAAGTCACGGAACAGCTGAAGATTGAGCAGACGGTCAGGGACGAGAACGTAGCCGAGTACCTTAAGCTGGTAAACAGCGCGGACAAGCTTCAAGTGGGACGCATCAAGCAGGTGTTTGAGAAGAAGAACCAGAAGTCGGCTCAAAACATCGCCCAGATGCAAAAGAAGCTGGAGCAGTACCATCGAAAGATGAAAGACAGTGAAATCCACCACAGCCCATTGCCTCACCCGTCAACTACACACAAACACAGCACCATACCCAGGGAGTCTCCCAGAGAGCTGCTGAGGGACATGACCGGCAGTGGACGACACCCTACCATGGACAAGATCAAGACCATCGGCCCAGGCGTGTCCCTCTCCCCTCCTTTCTTCTTCAGCAAGCCCCGAGAGTTCGCCAACCTTATCAGGAACAAGTTTGGCAGTGCTGACAACATCGCCCACCTCAAGACTACTCTGGATGCTTCCTCGCCGCTGCCCACTGACAGTGCAGGAAAGGGGCTGAGTAGCAGCACCTCTCTGGTGGGCAAGCCCAAGTATCCCAGTGATGACGAGTGCTCCTCAGGGAGTGCCTCCATATCAGCAGACAGTAATGGGCACCCAGTGGGAGGAGGAGTGTCAGCGGGGCAGACGCCGGGCCAGCAGGCCGGGGGGGACGCCCAGAGCAGACTGGCTCTGACCCTGGAGGAGGTGAGGGAGATCAAAGAAGCCCAGAGCCAGCTGGAGGAGGATATGGAGGAGATAAAGGCTCAGTTCAAGAGAGAGTATGGCATCATCAGCCAAACACTGCAGGAGGAGAGATACAGGTATGTTTATGTACTTTTAGGAGCTGTATACAACATGCAGAGCATATCTGTGAGTCAAAATGTGATTCAGGGTTACTGCACATGGTTCTCAACATGGAGGCGGCTGAGTCTGCAGCTACCAGCTAACGATGCTACCTTAATAAGCAGTACTAACAACCACTAAAAGGACAAATGTGCAGGCAGTGTTAACCTAAGAGGGGACAGAAGGGTGGGCGCTATGCTTCCAGGACAATGTCATGCATCCGGATGGTGTTATCAAGGGTAATCGCTGTGCAAAGTGCACAGTAACGTTGATGAGCTAGCCGTTGGGATACACACACAGGGACTCAGTGCTCTAACATACATGTGCAGCCGGACCAGCTACTGCAACAAATAACAGAGAAGCTCAGATTAGCACACACAGGGAGTTTGACTTCATTCTCTGCTCGGTACGCCATTACCCCACTATATCTTTACATGGCAAAAAGTTCTTTGCTGCTATAGTAATGCTTTGAATGTCATTTAAGGCTCCTTTTAGTACTTCATTGACCTAACATAATACAGCACCATTTTGTCATGTTCTGTCATCTGGCATGTCATGGTAAGTAGAGAATTTGGAGGTAAATATTTACTAGATTGGCAGATGTAATCACAATAATACAATAATAATAATAATAATAACAATAATAATAACGTCAATGTTTCTGCATTGTCAACCAGGTACGAGCGTTTGGAAGACCAACTAAATGACTTGACAGAGCTTCACCAGCATGAGATGACTAATCTGAAGCAGGAACTGGCCAGCATCGAAGAGAGGGTGGCCTACCAGGCTCACGAAAGGGCCCGGGACATACAGGTATGTAAAAGTGAATCTGTCATTGTACGTAGTGCTGCTTGACTTCAAAACTGTAGACCATGTTGTTTCCCTGTTGTTATTAGGGTGAGATCAGCAGACAGGTCAGACAGTTTGTGTTATTGTGCGATTTTGGTGAATCCGAACTAACCCTTTAAAACGCCAAAGTCACACAATAACATGAAGAAATGTCCTGATCAAGGCAGCAGTAGACAAGCAGCTCCCTTGTTCAGTGATGTTAAATCCCTGTTCTTGTCAGTGGAGTCTGGCTTAGAAGAGAGTATAAATAAGTTTCACTTCCAGTTCCAATTCCCATCAGAAAGAGTTTTGTTTTAGAAAGTGCTGAGCACACAAGCGGATAAATGAGACTTGGATTATACTGCATGAGCTGTAAGATAGTTTGTAAACAGATGTTTTGATATAGTTTTGCTGTTGTTGAACCCAACCCCGTTTTTACATTTTTTGTTCACTGAAGACATGCAAAAAAATTTCCTTCATGAATTCAATTTAACCCAGGGTGAATAATTGATGTGCAAATGGTCATTTAGGGAATGAAGTATTCCTTTAAGGCAAAAAAACATGTCTGGAGCTTATCTGACATCTGTTAATAAGGCAATTTGTCATCGCTCCAAGGGGTGAGGGCATTATCATATAGAGGTGAGTGTTTGTAATGAATCCCTTCCTCTGATTACACTAAAAAAAAAATCAAAGTCTGTTTTGTTGTTTGACATTTATCCTGTCTGTCCTTGTGTCTCTCTGCTGATACCTAATTAATCTTCAAGGGGAATTTGAATAATTGAGGAGTAAAAGGTCAGCAAAATGCCCTTTAGCCATTTAGAAAACATCCAGACCCTCAAAGTCTCTCTCTCCGTCTATTTCAGGAGGCTCTGGAGTCGTGTCAGACGCGAGTGTCCAAGCTTGAGCTCCAGCAGCAGCAGCAGCAGACGGTCCAGCTCGAGAGCCGTGACGCCCGAGTTCTGCTGGGAAAGAGCATCAACATCATGCTGGCCATCATTACCGTCATCCTGGTGTGCGTCTCCACCGCTGCCAAGTTTGCCGCTCCACTGATGAGGAGCCGGCACCATGTGGTAGCTACCTTCCTGGGAGTTTGTTTTTTGACCATTTTTTGGAAGAACTGGGACCGTTTACAGTACGCCATAGACAGGTTGCTGGTGCCTGCCTGAAAGTAAAAAGAGTGCACACTGAAAGTAACACTGCAGAAACATGGACGCTGTCAGGATAGGACTGTCTGTGAGGATTGGTTGTACAATCGTCAGAAGACACGATCACCTTGCATTTACACAGGTCACTGTTTTTTTAAGGTCCAACCGAAATGATTTTTTTCTCGTCTAGAACTTGAATGTGTGTTGCTAACATTTTTTTGTTTAACCTTTAAAATAATATTTATATAACAGTAAATTTTGTTAGCTCTTTAAGGATTGCTATGAAATCATCACAAGACGAGGATCAAGAAGGGTGGACAGAAGTGCACACAAGACTAATCTTTCCCCATGTTTTTGGGGAAAATAATCAGTAGATAAGGTGAAATTTGGAAAATGATTATTCTCTCTCATTTTGCTTCAGCTCAATTTAAACATCCCTCAGACTGTTGAAAATCTGCACACACAAACAAAACCTCAAGCTTGGCATCTTGCTGGCCACAGTTATGAAATGCTAAAGTCACCCTCAGAGGGATAGTTGCACATTTTGGTAAATATGCTGATTTGTTCTCTTACCAAATAACCCAATTGCCAGAGTAAGTGTTGGCATTGTGCATTTATGCAAACCACGGATATGTAAAATCTCTGGGTTATTATGTAGCAGATATGTTGAAACTTTAAGTTTCAACAATGCTGTGGTTAACGTGTGGTTAATTTCAGGTATAAAAAAACACTTGGTTATGGTTAGAAAAAAATCATGTTTTGACTTAAAACACCCGGTTTCTTTGGCACAATCATGGCGGGAAATATGCAATGTCTCGCTAAAAAGCAGCCAGTTTTGTTGTTTGTTGTCTCGAACAGTGGTCTGCAATGATCCGCAGCTTAGCAGCCATCTCACCAAAAGTGTCAAGCTATGCACCATCCTCTCCCCTCCCGGTGACATAGTCAGCTCATATACATGTAGTCGGAACTACATCACTTTAGAAATGCTGATGTGATGCGTATGAAATGTGAAAATCGAATGTATCTGTGGTTTGCAGAAACGTACAATGGCAACATTTTCTTCTGGTGATTAGGCTGTGCCAAAAGTTAAATGAGACGATCGATATCACTCATATCTGCATGGTAAATCTGAGGCTTCTGCCAGTAATCAGTCAGCTTAGTTTAGCATAAACACTGAAAAGAGGGAAACAGTTAGTTATTTTCCCATTTTTAGTCTTGATGCTAAGCTAAGCTTACTAGCTACTGAATGTAGCTACATATTCAGTGTACAGCCCTGAGAGTGGTAGCAATTGTTTTTTCCTAAATCTATGCGGGGGATGGGGGCATATTTACCCAAATTTGAACTATTCCATTAAATGAAGAATCTACAAACTAAAGCACAGAAGAAACTGACATCAGTTTTTATTTAATTTTTCGCCTTGTCTGCCCTGTGTGGTCAGTCATCTCTTAAAGTTTCTTCAGTTTACGGTTCCTGATGTTTAAAGTGCAATATATTTGATTTCTAAAAGCACTGTATTTAAAATGTTTCTTTTAGGAGTGATATATTTACATCGATGTTTTACAATGACAGGGTGCTGTGGGGGGGGGGGGTGGGGTGAGGAAGTGTCATTAATGTTGGCATGAGAGATCCATAACCACTGAAGCCACTGCTGGGCTCTGATAAGGCCAGCTGTCTCCTCTCTCAAGGGCCAAAAAATCAATCCCACTGCATTACCGCGCTGGTAGTGTGGTGATATCAACACACGCCAGGCACACACATCCAAACAACACATACATGAGTTTGTCACTTGGCTCTCTTTATTATGTCTTATGGGTCTGATGTCTGACTTTTACTAATAATGTGATGGAGAGGCGATGGGTTATACTGTGATAAAAGGCCTTTTTCTAAAGAAAAAAGCATTTCCCTTTTTTTAAAGAAGCAACAAACAGCCTTCAGTTCTCCAATGATGACGGAGGAGCATGTTACAGGCTCTGAGTGATCTATGAGCCAATTTTTTGGGACTGATTGATATGTTATTTCATGTTTGTCTTATGAACATTGCCTATCATGATCTCACTCTCATGAGCTACGGACCACTTTTTAATGTTTGTCTGCCATAATTAACATGTTTGTGTTGATGTTTGTTGTTGTCTCACTGTATCATATTTTTTTTGTTCCTGTTTTGACATATTTGAGGAAGTTTTACCTTTTACAGAACTACAGATGTGGTTTACATTCTCTATTCATCTCTGGTGCACTACGTGATCAATCAGTTGTATTTTCATGCATTACGTGCCTTTGTCTGACACTTTCTGTTAAATTAAACAAGCCTTTTTAATCGACTTGGGACTGATGTTTGGAATTCGAATTGTTTGGTAATTTATCATTGTGTTTGGTATGGGATTGTTTTTTATTGTTTTTGAGTTGTCTGTCTAACCATTCGTCCCATTCTTGGGAACGTGATACCATAGGAATGCCCTGAGGGAGTTTCCTTAAATTTGGCACGAACGTTCACCTGACTGATTCAGTTATGGTGGTCACAGGTCACTGAGACCTTACATGAACACAGTATCTCAAGAACCCCTTGGGGGAATTTATTCAAATGTGGCACAAATGTCCACTTGAACTCAAGCATGACCTGATGAGAATTTGGTGGTTGAAGGTCGAAGATCAAGATCACTGTGATCTCACAAAACATATTTTTGGCTATAACTCAAGAATTCATATGCCAATTATGACAGAATTTGCACAAATGTCCAATAGGATATAATCATGATGATAATGTGATATTATATCCAAAAGGCCAAAGGTCAAAATCACTGTAACATCATGATGTTCTGCAAAAACAATTATAATGCAGTTGTTCAACGCCATAACTCAGGACCAGAAGGGGAGACATTTGATTAGGTACTGGATTGGTTACACTATCTTCAGTGTCTACCCTCAAACTTTGCTAGATGTGTAGATCTTCTGTGCGTGAAGATATGTGTGTAGCATTCATATTTTAGAGTATGTAGCTTATTTGCAGAAACATCCTTATTTAAGGCATTGTCTACATTAAAGTCTGGACGGAGGTGGATGTAAACTTAAACTTGACTAGTAGGCAGAGGCATATAATGGCAAGGCAGTAATGGAAGGGTTTTTTTTTTTTTTTACATATTCTAGTAGCGTCTCAGTAGTGTGGACATTTCACCATGTGTCAGTCATGTAAAAAAAAACAATGGAAGTTAACTCACTGAAACTCCCTGAAACTAACATTCAAAGAAGATATTGTGTACACTCTTCATTAATAAAACTGCACTGTTTTTCTGCTTTGGGGCATTTGCAGAGGTAAAAAGAAGAAAAACTTGACACGCATACAGTTTCTAATAAGTTACACCCTATTACTATGGATACCACAAATATTTGCTGTTCTCTTACTACTAAACACTCTCTCTTTCACCACCACTAGAGGGTGTAGGCGCTGCACTGTTGACCCAACAGAGCCCAAGCAACATATTGAAAGGCTGCAGCATTTTCAACGACCCTCATGGTACCAACCAGGCTTTATCTTTGTTTTATATCTAAATTATTCATTTGCAATATAAAATAAATGCTGCTGCTGCTTCTCACAAATTATTATTAAAATTAAGACTGCAATATCACAGAATACAGAGGCTTTCTTGTGGTAGCAATATCACAAGGAATGTGTTAGAGCTGCGCCCTCTGCTGATGTAACAAATCAACATAGAAACCCCAGTTATTCTGCATATTTCTGCAATTTTTGACTGTGCAGAGCTCCATATTTTCATAAATTTTTATTGATATTAATTCTAGGCTATAATACATTACATGCTGTGAGCAGGAATGCTTCCTGTGCGCTGTAACTATGTCTAAAGTGGTTCCCATCAGGGTGGATTTTGGTACCCAGGATGCTGACTATTAGACAGAGATGGATTAAATTAAATTACACTTTAATGATCACTCAGCCAAAGTGGTATAACAGCTCGAGCAACAACATCACTCAGCCAAAATAACAACAACAACAAAAAAAGGACAAATAGTTTGAAATATCACCTCACATAACACTTACTGAACAGCATCAACATTACAGCTGCACATCACTGTCAGGGAGCCACACACAAACACACCCATCCAGACAAAATGAAGCTCATGCACGATTAAACTCAGCCGCAATGCAATATGGGTCACCTGGCACAGCGGCGTGCACGGTTTAGTCTGCGTGACTAGTGCCTGCCTGCATGCCAAACAGAGGCACAGACACACGGTGAGATACAGGAGCAGGATTGACAGAGAGATAGCTTAACTGGAGATCTCTGGCTCTCACACAGTGTTCCTGCACTTTATGAGTACTTAAGTTTGAGAGTGGAATTGTGTGCGCGTGCGTGTGTGTCGTGTCTGTGTGTGCATTTGTGGAGCAACTAAGGTCCTCTGGGGGAGAAGAAATACTCAGATTGGTGTGACGCAGAGATCCTGGCTCACACACACGCACACAGCCACCCACACACACACACACACACACACACACACACACACATAGAGGCTTAAAAATGGGGATTATGAGCTATATTTGTAGGTGTGAATGGAGAGCAATAATTTCTTCTCCATGCAGTCTCTCTCTCTCCTCTGTTTTATGTGATCTGAAAAGTGAGCGCTTCCCTTTGATGTGATCCTGTGTGTTTTCCATTGCGCTCTCTCTTGTGGCTCCTGGAGCTTGTTGGCCCTATTCACTGGGCTCCGTAATGAGCTGCTAATTATCCCAGGACCTCGTCAAGTCTCTTTGGGCTCCGCGGCTGAGCCTCCTCCTCACACAGGTTGGCATGGTGACCGTAGGGGATGGGACCTGCATGGAGGAGGCCACCAAAAGGACTGCAGCAGCTTCACTCCTGCTGAGGGGGAGTGAGAGGGACTTTTTTTTTTCACTCACCAAAGGACAAAGAGAGAGAGAAGAGTGGGGGGAAATTAACTGTATGATGGCTGGTTCCCTCGTATGTTTGACCGACATGTCCATTATTACATCTGTCCATGACCCAGAGACACAGCTTTTATCCCTTCAACCCAAATCCTTTCATCCCTCATCCCTCACTCCTTGACCCTCATCCCTTCACCCTCATCCTTTCATTTTCCACCCTTCATCTCTCACCCTACATCCACTCATCACTCGACTATCAACCATTCATCCCTCAGTCCTCATCCTTTCACCCCTCACCCTTCATCTAATTATTTCTTGACCCTAATTTCTTCATTCTCTGTCCCTCTACCCTCATCCTTTCATCCAGTCATCATTTAAACTTCATCCTTCATCCCTTTGACCCTGGACCCTACAACCCTTTATACCTCAGCCTACATCCCTCTGCCCTAAATCCTCATCCTTTCACTTCTCACCCTTCATCCATTCATCCCTCTTCCTTCATCCCTTCAATGCTCATCCATTCATCCCTTGACCCTCCTCCTTTCATTCCTCACCTTCATCCACTCATCCCTCTACCTTCATCCCTTCAGCACTCATCCTTTCACCCATTAACCCTCATCCATTCACCCATTAACCCTCATCCTTTCCTGTAGACTGGTAATCCACCATATGCATTAAACTAACTCTGTTTCATCATGGTGTTGGTCAGTGAAACTCATGAGTGCTGTTTCACTCTGACTGCATGAACTCACATTATGGGAAAGTTCTGACCTCTCTTGCAACTTCCATGCTGATTTAGACTCCTCTGGCAGTGCCGGGCCCTTCCCATTTCCTGTTTATGGTGTCATGGAAACGGGCCATACTCCCTTCCTCTGCTTTTGCACCATAACATAAAAAATGTACCCAGCATCTCGCACAGAGCCACAGTCTCATACCTCAGCAGGCACCAGATCTGCAGCTGTGACGCTGTGTCGTCTGAGACCAGAATTAGAACCTTCAATGACGAATACACAGAGACGGCCGGCGGAAAATTACAGATTTATAGCAACATTTATCATCAAGGTTCTCGTATAAATCACCTCCTAAAATGCCCTAATTCAAAGGCACCTCCAATTTCCCTTAGTTGCTAGGCAACCGCAGAGCGCCACAGCGATGCTCAGAGTTAAAGGCTGGCAGCCCAGTGGTGTAAAGAGGATTGTTGGGTGAATCACTGTCTTTTATAGCTCTGAGCTTCCATTACATGGCCAGCTGACGGCAACAATGATACACTATCACCGGAGAGTAATTACACAGACTGCTGGTCCCTCTGCTGCATCCACAAGCAAATTATGTTAATCGAATGGTTGCAGTGGGCCTTGTACTATTTGTCCACTACCAATGGACAAGTACTTAAAGATCATTATATTCCAAAGAGATCAAACAACATATGGTAATTTATTTTTCAGTGCCAGCATAATATTTGATATCTTTATTTCCCCCTGTCCATCAGTGCCTATGAAATCTATTTAAAGTCTGCATGCCATGTGTTATGTTTAATATTGATCTGTATCTCTATTTGGGTCTCATTTCTTTAAAGCTGTTCTCTACTCAGGGTCTGATTAACCCACTATGGGTTCCTGGTAGAAAACTTAGATTTTGGACCGCTTGTGACCCCCTGTTTCTCCTTCTCTCCTGACATTTAATTTGTCACCAACTAAAAGCATAGTGCAGACAGCATTGTATTTCACCTGCAGAGTAATCAACAAGTACTACCCGTGCTTGGTTTTCTCACAATTTCATTTAGGGTTATGCATGATGCAAACACAATTAAATAAAACATTAGGGGCCCTGAGGCAGTTGCCAGTGCTACCTGTTTGGTAATTCAGCTTTGATTGTATTATATGTGCCTGCATGTTGTTTTTTATTTTTTTAAATTTTTTTTTAAATTCTCAACATCAACCTCCTTCCCACAGACTGCAGATGAAAATTTGCAATTTGATTTTATTAAAAGAAAAACAAAACAAAAAACTGGATCACAGCCACAGTAGACAATTTTTGTGGCCTTGAGACTGATAAAAATACAGGCCTACTCTATTTTTGATGGCTCCACAGCGGGTTGCACAGAGCAGATCGAGTTCTCCTGCTAACAGGCACAGTATAGCCTATGATGTAATTATGAGTAACCAGTTACATGTAACTAGTTACTGTAATTAAATAACAAAATTAATAATTAATAGTAATTACAATCAGTTACAGTTATTGAAAAAAAACTAGCGTACTTAAAATACAGTTACTAATCAAAATGTTAGTGATTACAAATTAGTTATTTTTATATCCTTTTTTTGATATACAGGAATACTTTCTCTTGGCACATTTTTAGAAATATTCAGGTCCTTTATTGGAGTTAAAGTACTGACACCACACTGTATAAATACTCTGTAAAAAGTTTAAGCACTGCATTAAAAACTTTACTTAAGTAAAAGTAAGTAAAGTATTCAGGGAGAAGTACATCAAGTATTAAAAGTAAAAGTACCAAAATGCAGACAATAACCCAAACAAACAAAACCATCCAAAAAAAAGAAGAAAAAAGAAAGGAAAAAACCTTTTTTGTTTATTTTTAAATAGTAGAAAAAAACATCCTAAAAACTACTAATTCTAAATTATTAGAAGTTTTGATAAAACCCACACCCAAATGACTCAAACTTATTCAAATCAATGGTCAATCAAAAACCACTGTCAAAACTAAAAATTATTTAAAATAAATGTTCATCAAAATAGTTAGCAATGTTTTTCTGTCTGTTTGGTAATTTAATTTATGAAAAAACATATTTTGTAAACTCTTCTAACGTTTTTTATACGAAAACCTTAATCTGTAAGGTAACCAAAGCTGTCAGATAAATGTAGTGAAGAAAAAAAGTTCAATATTTTATCAATATTTTCCTCTGAAATTTTGTGTAAAAGTATGAAGTGACATGAAAATAAAAATACTCCAGTAAAGTACAAGTACAAAAAAAATTGGTACTTTAGTGCAGTACTAGAGTAGATTTACTTAGTTACATTCCACCACTGCATAGCTGGATTTTTATGAACTTTTTACGTACTTATTCGGTAAAAACGCGAATATCAGGAGTTCTGGCCAATCAGAGGCCGAGTGGGGCGGGCCATTCCTTCGACGCGCGCGGTGGAAATGTACCCTCCAACCCCCTTCAGTCAAGATGGCGGAGAAAATTACGTATTAATTCATCTCGGGACGTGCCCAGCTTTCATGGACAATCACATATCGGTTATGGGATCAATGTGCAGATTCTCCGGGTCACAATGGGGCCAAACGTTTCTTCGGTCGTCAGTGTGGAGCCTCAGTGAAGGCCTAAATGTGGCAGACGGTAAGACTTGTTGATTTTAGCCAAGACGATTTCCGTAAAACTTGCGGCCTCTACCGGCCGTTAAGGAGAGAGAGGTCAGCTGTCAACGACGGCATGAAACAGGCAATTAAACCGTTTTGTCAACCACAAGAGCTTCTTGACAGGCCCAAAGACATAATTACGGCAAGATTCTGCAGCCATGAGAGCTGCTCTGTGATGCATTTCTGTAATGCTTTGAGCTAAATGCTAACGTCAACATGCTAACATTTGCTATTTAGCACTAAATAAACAGGAAGCTCTGCTGAGGCCGAAAACCTTCCTTTTTTTGGTCACCCTAATTAGGATATCTGTCCCAAATTTCATGGTAGGGCTGCACAATATGAAAAGAATCATATTGCAATTACTTTGACAGATATGGGTGGTAATATGATGATAATGTGATTTTAGTTTGGGTCTGTACCAAACAAGCATGTTCTCATGTCTGTATTCCAGACTGTGGAATATGATTTTGTTGGTCTTGGCACCGCAATGCTTCATCTATTAACCCTTTAAACCCTGAGCAAATTGGCCACATACCTATTAAAACACGGGAAGAAAGGGAACAGGAAATTATCTTGGAATGTGAATAAAAATTATAATTTTGGAAAATAATATTTAAATACTTCATGATGATAATTAGAAGTATAGTTTTTTCCATTTTTTCTGCATTACCTAGACATTTTCCCTTGCTTTTTCAAGATAATTTTAAAAATGTACTAATTTCATGCAATTTGTGGAATGTTTCTTACGAAGTTGCTTAAGTTTTCCACTGTGTTTCGAAAGAAATTGCACCCTTTTGCTAAGGGTTCAGAGGTTTAAATAAAAATATAAATAAAAAGCAACCGCTCAACAAATTCAGTATGATTCATCCTCTGTGGGACTATGGATATCTGCGCAAACTTTTTCAGCAATCAATTTGATAGCGTTTGAGATATGTCGACTCAGACCAAAGTGGCGGACTGACTGACAGACTGACCTTGCCATAGAGCCATGTCTCACACACATGAATTCCACACATAATCATATTCATGATGCACATTTTTGTGCAAATCCTTTTTAAACACTCTCACTGAAACCATCATTCCACTCAAGATTACATGGATTGAGGATGGTGAATGTAAAACCGCAGAATTTCAGATACTTGAAACTGTGTGGCCTCGTGTGTTTTGCCTGTGTGTGTGTTCATTTGTGTTACATGTCAATTACAGGCTCACATTCCTGAGGTCTATACTGTCGCTGTGGGCGCCTCGCGTATGACTTGTTGAATCTGGACAAAACAAAGACTGCAGTATGACTGCAGAGATTCCCTGCGTATGACCTCACGCTCTGTGGGACAGCTCTCTGTTACAGAACAAACAGCTCATCTCTAACACTCTCCTAATGCACAGCCATCCGACGGTGGTTAAATGTCACATGTAGATACTTTTGCAAAGGAAAGCAACAATATGGGAGGAGTTTGCTGTTAAAAAAAAACTGGCCAGATTGTAACAAAGTGTAGCTTCCAACAGCCCAACAATCATCTTAGTGTACTTTGGCAAGTATCTCTCCATCCTACCCAGCTGGTTCAGCAAGCAGTTAGAAACAAACAGTGAGAATTATTTTAACCATGGTTTGATGATGTCTGCATTCCTTCTGTGCCCGTCCTGCTCTGCAACGCCAGCCTCCTGCCACAGTAGAGTGACACGGGTGGATTGAAGCCAGATATGTCAGCTCATTATTAACACCTTGTCCGCCAACTCTCTCTGCAGCTCTGGCTTCCTGTGTGTGGGGGCTGTTATTGTGTGTGTTAAGGAGACTGTGGGACGACTTCCAGTTGAAAGATGCCTCCATGCTCGGCCTCCTCGTCTGGGGATTATAGCTGCCTGAGGAAAGCTGTGCAGAGCCACATGGAAGTGAAGGTATAAGCGTGCATCAATCTTTTCAGTCTGATACCTTTTAGCACTTGTTACTTGTAGTCTGTCCCCGAGAAATCACTTGCTGTTTGTAACAGAGGTGGGGACTTGGACTCAGGTCCAGCATGAGTCACATGACAATGGACTTGACAAAAACAAAAACAAATTGCAACTCTACTTGGTCTTTAACACCAGTGACTTGTCACTTCACTTGTACTTGAGCCTTTTGACTGGACTGCTTAAAGGGGCACTGCTGATTTTCAACCACCTTTGTATCACAATGATGTGGGTAGTATGTGTAATGGATCTGTGTTAAACTCACCTCCATCAAACCACTGCCCTGATGTCTTCACTCTTGTCCAAGTGGACTCTGCTGGGTGATGCAAAGGGTGTGATTTGGTGGAGTTTGGCTAGCTCTAGGACTGTTGCTTCAAACTACAGGCTGTACATCCGCATGTTTGTATTGCCCACCACCCATGCAGCCATCACGGACAAAAAGAGCATAAAAGCAGATTAAGAGACTGACCCACACATCCCCTCTCTCTTTACTCTCTCTCTCTCTCTCTCTCTCTCTCTCTCTCTCTCTCAATTCAGTTCAGTGTTGGAAAATCAAAATGTCATGGTTCTTACTTATTATCTTTTAAGGGTTTTACTTATTAAATTTGATGTTTTTTACTTATTCTCTACATATTTTTTCTAAGATCCATTCAGTCAAACTGTAAAGCACTTTGATTTGCATTCGATTTGTTTGAAAGGTGCTATATTAAAAATATTGACCATAATCAAACAGTATTGCCAAAGCACATTTTAACAGTTGTTTTAAACAGTGAACAGCCTAATTCTGTCCTATGATGTTTTCAGGAACAGATTTTAGTGCTCTGTTTAGCTGAAATAGCAAAAGTTTGTCAACAGGAAGTGGGTACCATACTGTTTTCTACACAGAGAAAATGGAAAATGTGAAAATACTGATATTAAACAGTAAAACTAAGCAGCACTGATCAAATATGAAACCAAAATTTGTTACTGAGTTGCCTCGAATGTTTTCAGAGACACGTTTTAGCTCACCGTTTAACTATGATTTGGGATTGTTTGGTGTGGCGCAGTGAATTCTGGTGGTTGTGGATTTTTCTACCTCTGGTCATTTGGCACCAATTTTAAAAGTATTTGTGTCTATCTGCTGCATACACAGCCTAGATTTACAAAATAACATCTTTTCAGCAGTGAAATATGTCTTTAATTCCTCCGATCTACTTAGTTTAAACCAGTATGAAAGCATCCAATCAAGCTGAAGGGAAGAACCATGAAGAATTTAAGTTACGTAACCAAGGGCCATTTGGAAAAAATGATGCCAAAGATAGTTTCATTTGCATACAAAAACTGCAGCGGTCAAGAAATTATGACTTTCAGCATGCAAGGGGTCGAAAATTACAGACGGAGAAAATGTAAATAAAGTAAATTTAACATGTTTAAAGGGCATGATGTTTGGTACAGAGTGCTTTATGACTTGTTCATGACGTGGAACTTTAGCACTTAACTTGAGACTTGCCTGTCTTAACTTGGGACTTGAGAGCAAAGACTCGAGGCTTACTTGTAACTTGTAAAACAATGATTTTGTACCACCTCTGGTTTGTCACAGGTTTAAACAACCACACGTAGAGACCATATTTCTGCTGCACTGACTTCTTAGGGTTTTTTTTTACATTTCCTCTTTTAGATGTCGACAGCTTCCACTTGAGCGTGTGTGTGGCTGTGTTGTTTGTGTGTACATCTGTGTGCACTTCCTGCTCTCTGACGGCGCTGTGATAGGAATATCCTCCAACTGGGCCAGCGAGCGGTTAAGCCAGGCCCTCCTTTCCCCTCTCTCTCTCTCTCTCTCTCTCTACACTAACATATTTTCAGACTGTTTTACGGCACATCTCACATTTCTGGCTCCTTATTTACTGCACAGAAGTTGCCAGATGTGATGGCGGCTGAGGAGAGGGAGAGAAAGAGGTGAGAGGCAGACAGAGACAGAAAAAGACAGTGTGTGATGGGTAGTGATGAAAATGGAGGGAGGGGTATGACTGTATGTGTTTCGGATGCTGTTCATAGCGCAAGAGCCATTAGCAGTAAACAGAGAGAGAGAAAGAGAGTCAGCGAGGTGGGGAAATGAACAATGGAGGGGAAATGATCAGTAATCGGTAGTGTTAGCTGTCAGCCTGCACTGCAACAGCCTGTCTGGAGCTCATTATAGGTACATTCATTTAGCTTAGGGGCCGAGGCCGAATGTGCACGAGTGTTTGAGGAAGCGCGTCTCTCTGTGCGTGTGTGTGTGTGACCAGAAAAAGACAGCTGAGTGGCTGCAAGTGTGCATATGTTTTGGTGTTGTGTTCCTCTTCCTCTAGCTTCTTTTGGAAACCTGTTTGCTGTTTGTTGTCTTTGTTTGGAATCTGAATAACAAAATATACAGATATTTGGCAGCTAAATGCATTGCCATTCACTGGAGATCTACTGTTTTGCCAAGTCTTTCACACTGGTAGATTGAGCTCCAGAATTTAACACTTGATAAAGTCTACTGTGATATTGATTGGAAAAAAGATTTTCATGTAAAATTTGATTTTTGGAAACATTTAGAAACTATTTCAAAATTAGATTAATATCCTAGAGGTCCAGACTGTAGGATTTTAGGGGGATATATTGTGATATAATGTAGTAAGTATGTTTTCTTTAAGAATTGTTGGGTTTTTGTTACCTTAGAGTGAGCTGTTTATATCTACATAGGGAGCAGGTCCTTATCAAAGGAGATCGCCATGTTTTATTGCAATGTTTCTACTAGTGTTGGGTACCGAATCCCAGTACCGATATGGCAACAGTTGCTAAATGACCAGTACTTAGCAGACTGAATCATATTGCATAAGAATGTGCAATCAAGAAAAACTGAGCGAGCGTGTATGTCTGCTGGTGTGTGCTGTTGACAGCGATGGCGAGGATGCAGCGGCCGGAGCAGAGAGTTTGAAGGTGTAGCAGTGCAGCGTGCGCACAGTTTAGGCTGTTTGTCAGTGACTAAATTCTACAGCTCTTCAACACCCAGGACAAGCCCCAATGTTATGCTTGTCACCTGCTGATTAAAGTGTTAAAGGGTTAGCACTGAAGTTAGCAAGCAATTTAGCTTCCCAGGGATGTTAAGGTGGACCAGCTGTTCTCACTGTAGTGACAGTCTCAGCCACTCCTAAACAGAAAATAAAGAAAGGTCTGGCTGCTGAGTCTCTCCTGAGTTAGTGAGCCAATTACAGATACCAAATCAAAATTCATTTACTGTTTGTAGTCCTGTAACTGTTATTAGTTATTAGGTTATTAGGGGTTAAATTATGGTAGTTAGGTTCGGTTTTGGTGAATTTGTTAATAATGCTCTGTATTTATCCATATTTCTATAACTATACTGTAACAATTTCAAGTTAAAACTTTCTTTTGCAATAAAAAAAAAAGCTACTCTTTAGCATCATTTTCAGTTTTGTGCTTTTTTAAAGTATCGGTGTAGGCATTGTTTAGGCACCTGTATCATTGTAAAAGTATCTTTTGTTTGTTTTTTTAATCAGAAACAATACCCAAGCCTTGTTTCTACTGAAGCCCAGAACAGACAAACTAAACACTGGCTCTGTTTTGTTTTCACATCAGAAACCGTAATTAGCAGCTCTTCAACGATGAAAGTGTTTAAAAAACACTAATTTATTTATTTTTAAAGGTAAAACATCTTTATTCTGTGTTTTTACCAGCTTAAATCACTGACTCAGTTTCTTTAGGAGAGTAAGAGACCTCTGTGTGTCTGCAGGCAAAACAATGGTATTACAACTGCAGAGTCTGTCACGTGATGCCCAAAAATAGTTTTCCCCACAAACTTACATTGGAAAAGAGGTGTATATAAATTATTGGATAAGTTGTTTTGAGCATCACAGCCCCTCCAAAATGAGACGTTTCCTTATCAGGATTTAAACTTTCAGTCTGATAACATTTGGAAAGTCTAGAAGAAATGCAAAATTAAATAAGTTTATCCCTATTTAAGTCAGCAGAGCGCTGAAGCGGAAGTAGCCGGCTCGGCCAGTGCAAGTCTCCATAGTGCTTGTTTTATTGCACCCATAACACTGAATCAGCAGCAATCATCCAGGTAATTTTATACCATGGAAATAGAGCTATTTTGGCTTCATGTTCCACTGAGCAATTTTTAAAGGATTGAGCCCTGCCTCAGATGCTGCATACAAGTCTCTGAATACATCCATGATTAGCAGGTGCCATTGGGGTAACACAGATTTGTAACATGAAACTGCTTTCTTCAGTTTTTTTAAGGTCCATTTGTTTTTGAGAGGATGAGACTTCTGTGGAAAATCTGCTCGCAGTAAAAATGTCCTGGACACTGAAGGAATTCCAACTGGGAGAACTTTCAGCTGGTTGCAATCTGCAAACCTCACTGCTAGATGCCACTGAATCCTCCTAAATCTTACACGCCGCTCCTTTATTATGCAGATCTTATTCTCAACCTCATTTTTGTTGTGTATCTATGCATATGTTGTTTTTTTTGTATGTATCCATCTCCGGGGTCCCTTGTCATGTAAGTGTAATGATGATTAAGCATTGACTCTGCATTAGTTCAAAGTGGGGGAAAAAAGAGGAAAGAGGCTCTGAGAAAGACGGAAGAAGTTGAAAGAAGAGTGCAAAAATAGTTACTAAAGTGTAAACCAATCTCGAGGGAGAGAGACAGAGAGAGCGATTATGTTTGTGTGTGTATGTGTTTGTGAGTGAGAGAGAGAGTGTGTGTGCTTGCGTGCTTGTGTGTGTGTGTGCACGCGTGTGTGTGTGTGCATGCGTGCGTGTGTGAGGTCTGCGCAGAGAGACGGAGCTTGCCGTCTGGAAAACAGCATCTTTCCCTCCACTCTGCTCCTCCCCTCTTCCCTCTCGGCATCTCTCCCACGCTCCAGAGCTCAGCCTTCAGCTCCCCGGATCCTCCCAAATTCTCCCGAGGTACAGCCTGTTTGTGTGTGTGTGTGTGCGTGTGTGTGTGTGTGTGTAAATGTGCATCGAAGCCTGCGTGTGTGTGCAAGTACTTGACGCTGTGCTCAGTACTTTCCGTGTGTTTTTCTCTCTCTCTCTCTCTCTCTCTCTGCCTGCAGCTGAGGTGGGCGTGTGGAGCCTCTGACCCTCTCTCGCCCACTCTCTTTCTCTGTCTCTCCCTCTTTGCTGCAGCTACAGGGGGCTATGGATGGACTGCGTTTACCTCCACTCATCGAGGAGGCTTTGGACTCTACAGGTCTGTGCAGCTGTTTTTGTCAGTGTGTTTGCGTCCGCGTTTCTGTGCAGTCGGCTATTTTTAGCACGGCACTACGGATCAGATACGATCAGCAAGAAAAGGTAGCGGGGTCGATGTTTATCTGTGCCGAGAAAGAGTGTTTACTCCCAAAGTGAGGGATGGGGTGGTGAACTGAGGAGGCGGAGGAGCTGGAGAGAGGTGGTCAGGTGGTAGGAGGTGGGGAGATGATTGTGGAAGCCTGTCTTTATTAGGAGCTGTAGTCGAGCTGACAGACAGTGGTCGTTACTGTCAGCCATGGCATCTGTGGACATTTTGATGGAGGCGACATGCTGCCAGGTAATAGATGGCTGGCAACCAGAGGCAATAATGTAGTCATTAGTCTGGGCTGTGTTAGATGTGCATATGTTATTCTGAGGCTGATGGAGACTTGATGCAATGTGGAGTCGTGTTGTGTTGATTTGACTTCTTCTTGCTCTCAGATTGTTTTCAGCTCACAAACTTAATTCTTTGCATGTAATGGTTGTGTTGAACAGCTGCTTGTTAAGCTTGTTTAGTAACTTCATACCACTGAATGTTGTTGTGTGACAGTTGGCACAATCGCACAATCAGTCGCTGTGTGATTGCGTTCAGAATGAAAGAATGTGGGGAATGTTTTCTTGTGTCCCAATGAGGGAGAAGAGTGTTTTCTTCATGTTTTCAATGGGCGTGCAGACAGAGCAGCTCTGTGCGGGACACCGCTCAGAGGATGTTTATTGGTGTGGAGGGGCTTAGCGAGAGACACAGGTCAGCAGCCCTTTGACCTGTGGCCACGTTGCCAGATTCTGGCTTCCTTTTCCTGTGTAGTACTGTCCTAAAATTGAACTTTTAATGACACATATTTGGCGGATTATCTCTGAAAGACCCCCTGCTCTTCAAAGACTTATTAAACCACTTTGCTCTAAGTGTTCAGTGCTGGTTTTGATAAAGAGTAATGAAAATGCTATTCTCATACTTGCACTACTTTTCTTTTTATTTTGAAGAAACCAGCTCAGTCGCCAAAAGAAATTGTTGGTATTTATGTTTCTACAATTATGTTGACATGTAATCATATGGATTACATTCGTGTATCTAAAGTAATGTTATATACGGGCTGACTTTTTAGACTGGAGATGGAGCGGATGGTGGATGGCATGACACTTGGCGGGACGTACTGCCAAGCTGCAGACTTCTGTTCCAGACACACAGTTCCAAAACCTATTAGCCCCAAAAGTGTGTGTTTTGTAGTAACCCATCTCTGTTTTTTCACAGAATCAGTGTCATGAAAAGCAATCTTTTTTTTTTTATCAAAACATTGCTGCATTTGTTGTTGGGATTGTGCCACAAAAAGCAGGTATTTTGGGCAAGATATTGTAGCATTTTCATTGCCCTTATTAGCTCCAAAAAGTGCATGTTTTTCAGTGACACTTCACTGTTTTTCCAGCAGGGATAGTGCCACAAAAAGCAGTAGTTTTTTATCATCATCAATGCATTTGCAGTGGGGATTGTACCACCAAAAGCATGTATTTCAAGCAAGTCATCTTACATTTCCAGTGCCTTTTTAAGGCCCAAAGTGGATGTTTTTTAGTAATCAATCGCTCCTCTTCACAGAATCAGTGTCATGAAAAGCAGTCAAACATCTATGTATTTCCAGTGGGGATTTTGCCACCAAAATCAACTACATTAAACAAGTCATCAAAGCACTTCGAGTGCCTTTCTAGCCCCGAAAGTGTATGTTTTTTAGCAACCCCTTGCTGCATTTTCAGCAGGGACAGTGCCACATGCAGCACTTAATATTTAAAGAGAGAGGGAATTGTGTCACCAAAAGCAGTTACTTTAAGCAAAAACATGATCTTTTCCTAACCCTAACCACAACCAAGTGGTTTTTGTGTCTAAACCTAACCACACATTAACCCACAACGTTGTTTAAACTTAAAGAAGTGAGTAATTTCCTTTATTACATTTATTATGCTGTTTTGGCCATCACAACACTAGATGCTGTCTCAGGAGAAATTCTTCCCCCCTAACAAGCTTGTTCCTGTTGTCATAACTCTGGAGACCTCTTTCCTTTCATCACAGCCCGGGGCTTTTAAAGACGGAAATTCAGCGTCTACTGATGGCAAGTGTCAGGTTTAATGTAGCGTGAATCCTGATCATAATAAGGATAGACATACAGCAAATGGAAAGTGGATTGAGCGATGGCTAATATTAACTCATATCTTATTGACTTACATACACTCAGGGATCTAAATGGACTTTCGCTCTGTTCTGGCTGAGGCCAATTTTAGATAGATATCAGTCTGGGTTCTTAGAAAAAGGTGACTGTTATTTTTAAAACTTTTTCAGTCCCGTCTGGAATAAATTCCACGCTGCACTGAGGGAAGTGCTTCTGAAATCACTTGGCACATCCACCAACAGGGAATACACATGCTCTCACACAAACACGCGCTCCCTCTGATCGATAAAGCACCATCAGAGGCTGCTTTGACATTTGCAAGCCATCCGTGTATCTTCCAACCGTCGGCCACCATATTGTTCCTCCCACTCGCACGAGTCGCCATATCTCTCTGCTTTCCCACTCAATATCTCTTCCCCCTCTTTCCTCTGCTCTCTTCAGCGCCCACACGCCCTCCAACACGCCCACATGCACGCACATGCACACACATACATAAACCTTTGCACCTGCCAGCGCCTCAGCGGCCCACGCAGCGTTCCTCTCCCATCCTCTCCCACTTTTCCCTTTCCAGTGTTGTACCCTAACATCAGCGGTGATACTCCCAAAGGGTGCACAAACACTATTTCTCTGAGCTCTCTGGAACTAATAAACAGCAGCCGTAGACAAACTTTGTAGAGCGCTGCGGGGGCCTCTGAGAGAAACAACAATGTGAGAGATTCTCACATCCGTGTTTAATATGGCCGGTCAAATGAAAACAAATCTTGCATGTTTTTCCACCCTCGGGCTCCTTCTCCCTGCACCACCCTATCTCCATTTTCCCCCATCAGACTTTAAAGCAGGCTCTCAGGGCCCACTGCAGGTCACTGACAAAATTGAGTGTGCCACATGTTTTTTTATTCTCTCATGATTGCATAATGGAAAACTTTCGGGTGAATAGAGAAGGTTCATGAACTCCTTCCCGCAGCTCATTCTATGGATTTTTAAAAACTTCTCCCTCGCAGAAATGCTCGGCACTGTCAACCTATCATTAGCGCGCCCTCTCTCTCCCCTTCTGGGCCTTCATCCTTTTTTTTTGGGATTTGGCAGCTCCGTTGTGAGCTGTGGTACCCCTTCTTTCCTCTGAAGTGATATAAAACCTTCCAGAGAGATTGCTTTCAGGTGGGAGGCGCTGATTTGTGATCAAATGGATTGTTACTGCATCACTTGTTTTCATGCTTTGTTCTCTTTCGCTATTCATATCCCTTAATGGAATAGCACATGTGCACACACACATATTCACATAAAAAGAAGCATCTTTCCTGAATCAGTCACCTACAGAATGTACACACTGACACAGTTTTTGTGCACGCTCATCTAATGAGGCCAAATTATAACTCATTCCACAATGCATCTCTCTCCTGTTGACCCACTTTCTCTTATTTCCCTTTGAAAGTGCAAACATGGATTTTCCATTTAAATAACAGAGCGGCTCATTAAGTCGGTCCAGCTCTTTGGTGCTCGTGGTTCCTGTTTCTTTTCTTGTCGTCTCCTGCCGCTGTTGTTCCTCACTCTCCTCTGAGTTTTCAGGCTCAAAGTACAGAGAGAGATAAACTCACATTAACCTCATGGGACCTCTGCCCCTGTGGCTTGCTCCCCATCTCCAGCTGTTGAGTCTCACACAGTTTGAAGCCAGCTAATCTCATATGATGCTGACTTCACCATGTGGGCCTCGTGGAGGGACACCTGATAAGATCGCTTCTCCGTGGGGAAAAGCAAATAGCAGACAGACAGGTTTCCATGCTGAGCAAAAGTGTGGACAAAACAGCTTTATTACCATGGCAACTTTCCACATGGAGAGGCCCTTGGTTGTTGGTGTGAGGAGGTCACCATGGAGATGTACGGCGTCACCTGACTCATGGTAGTTTCATGTGGAAGTGAGCACCCTCGGGCCATATCGGTACTCCTCTTACTTGCATCTCTCTTATTGTCTTCTCCACCTTTCCCGTTTTGCTCTCTCCGTGTTTTCGACTCCCCCTCCCTGCTCTGGATTATGTGTTGCTGAGGAAGTGTGCCAGTGCAGGGGGAAAGCTACAACATCAGTACTGGGCTTTCTTCAAAGCTGGGGTAGGAGGGGGTGGTGTGCATTATGCATGGCCTCCTACACAGCTGCAGAGATCCATGGCATGCATACACACACTGAGCATATGCAGCTTAAACCTGGCAGGCTTGAGTGATTATATATGTGTATGTAGGCTCATCAGAAGCGGGCCTAAGAGATCATGCACATGTCACCGTAGTGTATACAGTATACAGACACACACACACAGGTACTTGTAACCTCATGCATATTTTCATACAGTTTATTCACAGAGTCACTAAATTCAAACAGAAAAATGCTGCACACACACGAAATGCTAACACCGCCAGCACCACCTGTCTCCTCAATCCCATTTTCAAGGTTGGTGCAGCACAAGGCAGCCATCACACTACACCTGTAGACAGCCGCCAGCTCCTGTTTCAGTGAGCCGTCATGTCTTTTTACAGCTGATTTGACTCCAGATGTGCCTTAGATCTTTAACCAGCAGTCAGAGAGAGAGAAGGGAGACTCACAGAGAAGTTCTCTTGATTTCTGCCACATTTTAAAGGTCCAGTGTTTTGGATTTAGAGGCATATGTCGTCAGAAATGGATCATAATATAGCAATTATGTTTTTTTTTTAGTTTATAATCATTAAGAATCATGGTGTTTTCATTAGCATACAGTAAGCTCCTGTCCAACGTCTACAGACGTTAACATTTGGTTGAATCAAGGTTGTTACATCAGGTGACCAAAAATCAATGTCAGGAAAAGGTGTATTGCCTATGTTAGTGTGGTGTAGAATATTAATGATAGGTGTCGTTAACATTTTGTTGGTTTTGTGGATAATTCAGGTCCTGTTGAACATCAAACCTCTTGAACATCTCAATCCAAAATGAGGTGAAAATACATTAGCAGGTGTTGGCTAGGTGCCTGTCTGTAATGAGCTAAGCTGTGTAAAAGAAACAAAACAGTAATTTGTAACATGAAACTTCTTTATTTAGTGTTCTTCTGTGTGTAAATCACTGGGTCCGTTTATTTTGGAGAGGCAGAGTCCTCTGCGGATAATTCTGCTACCGCCAAAAACCTCCTCAACAATGAAAATTGAATTCGAACAGGAAGAAGTTTCGGCTGCTTGTAATCTTCTTCTGTAATCTTCCACTAAATCCCCCTAAATCTTACACACTGTTCCTTTAAATCATGCAGCACCTGATTACATAAAGCAGCATGAAAAATGAAGATGAAGATTGTCAAGACATGTTAAAAGATAAAATGACAGACATCAGTGTATTGCTATCTACTCTATCCCATTGTAAGACTAAATTTCATTTTTCGCTGCATATTTAATATACAGAACTATTAAATCTAACTGCAGGGTTCTTTGTGTAGAAATGCCTGCCTGTGGTGCCAGGTAAAAAGCAGCTCTGTCCCACATCCACGCCTCTGCCAGCATGCCTCCGTTTGCTAAAATCCTCCCTCTCCTGCTCAATTTTGCAAAGTGCAAATTTCATTACACTCCTCACTCCATCACTGAACACCGAATCAGAAGCAAAACAAAGGCCTCGTGTTGCCACATTAATGTTTAAATTTAATCTGTGAGATGCTGACAAAAAAACACTCAGCCTTGCTTGTTGTCTCCTCTCCAAAGTGGCACACTGTTTGCACTGACATACTCAATGTGTTTTGCTGCAGTGTGATTACAAAGGAATGTGCTGTGGCTAGATAAAGCCGTCCTCTCCCCCTGAGCTGTAACGCTGCTCCTGAGATGACTCTCCTGGCCATCCCTGCTCTCGTATGCAAGCAGCGTCCATGTCTAATGCAATCCCTGCGTGACTAAAGACCAGCACCGTGCCAAGTATGCGGTGGAGTGATCACAGGTGTCACTGCAGCTGATTCTGCTGCACAATGTGTTTGACATTCACTCACAAGGTGAGGTGATAAAGCTTCCTTAAGGACAGGACTGATTAACAAGCTGCTGGGAATAGCTAAGAAGGCAGAATTGTGGGAACACTGGACAGATATGGGATGGCTCCGTGAGGAGGTTTTATAGAGTTGATGGACACAGACTTAGATGTTGAGAAGTAGCATAATAAGATAGGGGCTAACTCCTTTGCAAAGATGCCATCAAAGGAAATTGAAGAAGGCCGAGAAAGACTTTCCTGCCCATCTTAATTTCGCCCAACAGCTGTATAGAAGAAAGTGCGTTCACTTTAATCGTCATGACAGTCACATGACCTTGGCACGAAAGTCTCAGAATTGATGACATTAGACTTGACTTGACCAAATGAAAAATTTGCAGTTCGACTTGGACTTTAACACTAATGACTCGTCACTTCTCTTGGACTTCAGCCTTTTAACTTGAAAATACTTGATACCTTTCCCCCTAGTGGATTTGTGTTTTCTAGGATAGCGAAGGAATGAGCCCAACTTACGAAGGGTACTACTCGTTGCCTTTGTTAGTTGGGTTGGTTAGATTTAGGCAAGAGGAGTGAGATTAGTAAAGCTTAGAGTGCCGAAGTAAAGTCTGCCACAAATCAATTATTTTCCCTCGATTTCCTGAATCAAGTAACGTTAACACCATTCGTTCCCAGCAAGTCGACACTTAATTCCTGACATCTACCGTTTGAACCAGTCGTATAGCATCCAATCCATCCAAGTTGTAGGAGAGAACTATGAACTATGAACTATGAACTATGAACTATGACCCTAACTTACATTATGTTACTGAGTGGCAGTTTTGTACAAAAACTACACAACGGTCATCAAAAATCAAATTGCAGTATGCAAAACATGCGGTTTGAAAGTTACAGATGGGGATGCAACAACTTCCAACTTCGTTCGACATTTGAAGTTGCACAAAGAACAGGGGAAGACATTGAGACTGCTATTTTTTACTGTCGTTAACAAGCAAATTTGGGG
Organism: Plectropomus leopardus; assembly: GCF_008729295.1. Taxonomy (NCBI): domain Eukaryota; kingdom Metazoa; phylum Chordata; class Actinopteri; order Perciformes; family Serranidae; genus Plectropomus; species Plectropomus leopardus. Next base: position 8,815,904 of record NC_056473.1, on the reverse strand, counting down.
AATGTGAGCTCATTGGGGTACTGGTGCTGTGTGCTATGAAAATGCAATGTCAGCACTACTTTTTATGATTAAGTTCAGTTGCACTTGTTTTAAAAAAAATATATACTAATTGTAAAAAGCAGTCATGATATTTCCATCCATCCACCCATTTTCATCAGCGTATCTGGGTCTGAGTCGTGGGGGCAACAGGATGAGCAGAGCACTCCAGACGTCACTCTCCCCAGTAACGCTTTTCAGCTCCTCCTGGGGGATCCCGCAGCGTTCCCAGGCCAGACGAGATATATAATTCCTGTGGGGCCTCCTATCAGTTGGACGTGCCAGATCACCTCCAAAGGGAGGCGCCCAGGAGGATCCTGATCAGATGCTTAAACCACCTCAAGTGGCCCCTTTTCGAGAGAAGCAGTCGCTCTATTCCGAGCTCCCCCAGATGTCTGAGCACTTCTCCCTATCTCTAAAGCTGAGCCCAGCCACCCTACTGAGGAAACTCATTTCAGCCGCTTGTATTCATGACCTCATTGTTCCGGTTGCTGCCCAAAGCTCATGACTGCAGGTGAGGGTCAGAACATAGATGAACCAGGAAATTGAAAGATTTGCCTTTTGGCTCAGCTCCCTTTGTCCAGCACAGTGCCTGCATCACCACTGACGCCGCGCCAAACTGCCTGCCCATCTCACGATCCATTTTACCCTTGCTTATGAACAAGACCCGGAGATACTTAAACTCCTTCACTTGGGACAGCAACCCTGTCCCAACCCAGAGGGGGCAATCCACCGTTCGTGATATTTGTAGATTTAAAATGGAATTTTGATTAAGTCAGCATTGTTATTTTGTTTTGGACTTGAAAGTCAAAGTTTAGTACTTGGGACTTAACATGTGACTTTCCAGTGTTGACTTGGGATCTACGAATTTAGACTAAAGCTGTGTTCACACTATGAATGACAAAGCAACAGTGTGACCAGCTACATTATTGCTGAGTTGCTGCTGAAGTGTTGCGAAAGCGCTTGTTAATATAGTTACATCATCAAAGGCTTGTGTGTGTCTGCCAGTGGCCAAAAATTATCATTACTGAAAGTCATCTAAAGTTTGTATTTGCTCCAAAAAATAAGTATGCTCTGGTTTAATGGCAGAGTCCTATTTTAACATCACATTTCACGGCCCCATCGTGTCATCTCATGCATCGCAGTGCACACAAAGCTATCACAGCATCAGCTAACTAAGCTAAATAAAACAGTACCACAGCTAGAAACGGTAACATACGACTACTTGATGCTTAATAGCGTCAATGGAGTGTTGAAAAAAAGTTGAGGCCAGTTCAGCTCTTGTTTGTAGCAGGCCACATCTGTCAGCAGTGACAAGTGTCAGGCATCAGTATGTAGCTTCATGTCACCGACTACCATTGAAAATGACCAGCAGGTTGTTGCTTTGTCGCCAGTGTAAACACAGCATTACTTGTGACTTACAAACCAATGACTTGGCCCCATCATCAGTAGTTTGCCTCATTGACAGTCTGAAAGCCACATCTACAAAACCTAAAACAGCCCAAATCACTTGAGCCAAAGCTTTCTGAGTTGTCGCACCCTGAGCATCTTGAAGACATCCTGGTGGGTTCGGATGTGAGTGATATTAGCGGGGAGCCTTTTTGTATCTTGATGGCCTTTCACAGCCGCTGGCTATGCAATCAACTCCGGCTCTCTCCCTGTCATATGGCTCTAGCTCTGTTCTTTATGACTAACTCATTACACCAGCATCAAAGTTTAATGACAAAATAGCCCAGTGCTCATGAAACCTCTCAGGCGCCTCTCAGGGGCTGCATTGTTTAAATGAACATTATTATGAGACAGGAAGGATGCAGCCCTGCTGCTAATGTCATACAGATATGATTTAAAAAATGTTTTGCTTGGCTATGATGGAAATAGTTACATCTAGTGAGAGGAACAACAAGGCAGAGAGATAATTACCACAAGAGATGGAAGCGTCCCGAGTGAAGATTACACCGGTGAGCATCACTCTTAATTAGGTGGATCTTTAGTTAATGCTCACTGTGTCCCCTGCTGCACCTTTTCTTTCGTCACATCTCTCTATTCCCGTCTATTCCCCTCTCCCATCCTCACTCTGATTTCTGAGTGCAAACAGCAATTTTGAGGCCTCTTAAACATGAATGTGATGCTGCACGTCAATTTATTTCTGAGATTGGGGCTTGACCCCAGAGGGCACGTTTTTTGAGAGAAATGACAGCAAGCCTGTGCGTGATGTAAGCAGAATATCCGGGGATGAGACAGTAACTGACGCACAAGTGATCTTTTAACCTTTTTAACTACACCTGAGAACAAACCAACATTGCGAGTATAATCTCCATTTAGCTGCGGCCTTTCCTGCCTCGCGGCAAACCTCATCTCACTAATGGGAAACGACTTTTCCTCCTGGACAAATGGGAATTTGCCTTCATGATGTTGTGCTGTAAATGATGCCCTCCCTTTCTAGTTTTCTGACCTGCTGTGCATCTGTCTCAGCAGCTCTAGCAAGCAACAGCTGCTCTGATGTCAGATCAAGTTTACTAGTACATCATATGCAATGTCTCATTGGGTTTTACAGGCTGACGTGAACAAGAACGACGGAAAAAACTACAAAAATGAGGAAAACAAATCAGAAAAAGCAAAGGAAAGCGGCAGACAACCGTGTAATGTGACACCTTGTAATACAAGAGAGGGACGTGTGTTTGTCACATCTCTCTTACTATGAGTGGTAGCTTGTGTTATTGTGGACCTGGAAGTGCATTGCTGAGTGGTGAGTCATAGTGATTGCTTCAGCATTTGGGCCCTCCTCCCTCCCTCTCTCTCCATATTGTGCCGGCTAACTCGCTCCACCTACTGGTCTAAAATCCAAATTTGATGTGCAGATAGATGAATGTAAAATATCTGTGTCTGAAAATTGTAATCAGATGTCATCATCACATCTTACAGAGTAATAATGTCTCATTTAAATACATAATATCAGTATATTTTAGGAATATAGTCTGACCTTTATCCTCAACTTGAGTGGATTTCTTTCTTACTTTCTATCAAAATCTCAGCTCCAATCTCAGAAAAAGTTTGTCAATAATTATGTTTTTTTAAATTGGTGTGTTCGATTAAGATGCGTGAGTGGAATAGAGGTTGGCGTACAAAGGATTCAGTGCTTTTATCTTTTATCACAAGATGGTGCTGTTGATTCAAAAGAAATCACACTCTGTGTTTAAAGCATGGCTGAATTTGGGTTGATGACAGAGAGGTTTGTCACCTGTAAATCTCTCCCTGTCTCTCCCTCTCCTTCCCTGTCAAGCATCCCTTTTCTAATATCGCTCTCATCTTTTCATCAGATGACCCGTGCGATCTGAAAGCCGAGTGCAGCCCCACCATGGACAACGAGATAACGGCGAAGGAGAGAGGCGTTTTGGAGGAGAACAACGAGAAGGAGGAGATGGACCAGGAGAGAGGTCAGGAGGAGGAGGAGGGGGAGGAGGAGAAGAAGGTGAAGGAGGAGGAAGGTGAAGGGGAGGAGAAGAGGAAGAAGGAGCAGGAGCCGCTGACGGAGGAGCAGGAGCTGGAGGAGCTGAGGGCCCAGGTGCTTCAGCTGCTGCTGGAGCTGGACGATGCCAGAGAGACCTCCAACAAACACCAGGAGAGCTTCCATGAGCTGCAAGGTGAGAGCTCCAGCACTAAGACTGGATTTTACACTGTGAATTCATTATTTAATGCTGTGAATCATTAATGTCCCTCTATCACAATCTTTTATTCAGTATTTACTAACAGCCATCTGACCTAAAATCAGGAGCTTCAAAAAAAAGTTTGTTAAAAAAATACAGATGTTTTCCACAGACCTTAAATCTTGTCATCGTGGACACATTTTCTGGCATTTTAAAGGAAAATGAGTGTCTTTTTCTTATGTTTTTGTCTTTTATGACTAATAGTAATGATTAAGGTTGCAACAGTATGAGATTTTCACGGTACCATCTCGGAAAATATTGCCGTATCACAATATTACAGAATTATTTTTATTATTATTTTCTGTCAGAATATCCCTTAAAGGAATGAAAACAGAATGGGTATTTTTATTTGAATACATGCTTTATCACTGTAATTGAAACTTGAGACTATTTTTAATATAGTCAGTAATGGTCAATATTGTCAATAAGCAAATGTCAGTGGTATGATCATCTTCAACTTTCATATCATAAAATACCTTAAAACCAGTACACTGGTATAAAACTGCTACCACCCTGGTCATGATCTTTCATTCACCATCTCTGCTATAGAGATTTTTGAAATGCAAGTTTTTGCCAAAAATCAGTCATTGGGGCAATTAGCCGAAGAACCTACAGCTTTCCCCGAAAAAAAAACAGAAAACATCTCACTTCTCACATCTGCTTCTACATTCTGGAAATGTCTGTAGCTCTTAAAACGAACTACATAGCAAATGTAGCACAATTTGCTACAGCCGGAACCTCAGAATGTGCAGTTTATTTCTACATACGGAGCAGGTCCTCCTCCACAGAGTCTGCCATATTGTGTCTACAGTAATGGACAAACCAAACACTGGCTCTCAACAGGGCCATTAGCGTTTTTGCATCGGCCACCATAGTTCTCTTACACTCTTGACACATGGGAGAAGCTTCATTTCTGCAGCCTCAATGCTACGTGACACTAAATCCTACACACTGTACTTTAAATCCTATAGTGGCAGGTTAATGCAATCTACACAGTGTGTCCCAAGCATCAACACAAGCTTTATTGAGACAAGCTTTATTATATTGAGACTGAGCAACAGGGCCGCCATAATAAAAAAAAAAAATAGAACATATATACTGTTGGGTTATTAATAGCACAGGAGAGGCAGAGACAAGCAGCAGACATCAGGCGCATTAAAGTGAAAATAAACCTTTCATTCTGCTGGGCCTAAAACTCTCTTACATTTACAAAAATCTGCAAATATCTTCTCTCACCCATCGTTCTGATCAGTTGTGAATGTATCAAAACATCAGTTATCCACCCCACGAGTGATACTCTGATACTCTAAGCTGCGATGAGAAAAAAAATAACCCTCCTTGCTACGCTGCATTGACGGACCCGCAAAAACGTCAGATACACAATGCACATTTTTTTAAGAAAAGACACCATCGTGTCCTCCCCCTGAACAGCTTAACTTTTCCTCTGAGATGTCTGCTGTTCATCACAATCTAACCGCACATGTAGAAGCGTAAATGTTTATCCGCGATCCCTGACACGGTCAGTTCCTCACAGGCACTAAATGGAGCATCACATCATACCTTGGAAATGATGAGCTTAATGTTCAGGGACACTAGCGGTGACTAAGGCCTTGGGTATGGGGCTACGGTGAGTTCAGTGTGTGCGTATTTATGAGTGTGTGTGTGTGTGTGTGTGTGTGACTGCGTGTCATACTAAAAGACATGGCGTGGTGAGCTCAGTTGTTTGTATGGCAGCGGTAGAGACATTCCTCAGACAACTGCGTGCATGCTGAGCGAAGCTTCCAGACTGGGTGTCCTAGACCACAACGAGAAATCACTGTTGGTCAACCCCCACTGGGAACAGTCAGCTGCTCAGGCTGACAGCTGTTGGGGGGGCGGAGGTGGTGGGGGCTCTGTGCGAACAGGGTCAGAGTATGACATAAGGTGAGGTGTAGGTAAAGATCAAGGGTTAATGGTTAATTATTAATACCATTTGCCAGTCCGACTACACTCATGAGTTACACTGCAGGGGAAAGCAGGGGAGACTTCATGTGAGCAGTGGAAAAATCTGAATCAGGATGTTGCTGATTAGCCATAAAAACTGTTGATAGTGAGTGTTAAATGTTATTTAAATAATAAATAAGAGTCTACAGCAATGCTAGGAGCTCTGTGAGGCGGTAATGAGGCTAAATGGTAATATCAGCATGCTTACATGCTCACAATCACAATGCAGATGGCAGGTACAAGGGGGTTATCTCTGGGTTTAAAAGGTAAAGCTAATGCTGAAGTGCCTTAAACCTTCATTCTTTCTAATTGTCAGCAGGGGGCAACTTGACCAGTTGCAAAGGAAGTCAGATTGTATAGAAGTCTACAAGAAAATGACCCTACTTCTCACTTAATTTATTACCTCAGTCATTTTTTTCTAATGAATTTATGGTCCCAGTCACTATTTTTAAGTCCTTTTTAATAGATAATATACAGGTACATCTTGTGTTGTGGAATGGGGGCGTCTTCTTAACTTGTTACAAAAGTTTAAGCGCTCCGAAAACAAAATACTTCTTACCAAGGTAATTGAGCCTTGAGCTGCTATGTCATAATGATTTTAGCTGTTAAACATGACCAGTTAATCCAAACACCATTTCTTGGCCACCGTAGCAGTCAGAGGTAACACAATGCAACTCTTTTTTTGCATATGATGGTCCCGCTTAGACTAAAATAGCCATATAGATAAAGCAGGGAATGCTTGCTTTCGCGTTTCTTTAGTCCATCTTTCACAACTCCTAACAATGGAAGTGGTGGGTAAAATAATCAATTACCAAAGAAGACAAAACATGAGAAAAAGATCCAGTTTTCAGTCAGGAAATTCATCCTCTGGGGATCAGACTTGTCTATGAAATTTTTTTATGACAACCTATCCTGTAGATGTTGAGATATTTCAGTCTCGATCAAGGTCATGGGACAGTGCCATCCCTCGAGCCAGGCCACTAGTGGGTTAAAATTAGATTTACATTTTAACAGCCAAAGTATTGCAACAACAAGGGTACTAAGGGTAAAGGTAAAAAAGACTAGAGACCATCTTGCAAACTCAACCTTCATTATGATCTCCAGTCCATACTTGTAAATGTTGGTGACCCTATCTTCATAGTTGCAACATTATCACATTGACAACTCTGTCCACATACAGACAGACAGACAGAAATATAAACTCCTGCCAAAGTTGTCAGATGGCGTCTGTGGTAGTGGTAAATCTCTTTTTTTGTAATTTGAGTGCATTGGCCCTTTAAGAATATGCGGATTCAACTGACCTTTCTGTGTATTTAACGAGCAGCTGTTGCTGTATTAAAGCCATTAGCAAATGTGTCTGATGTATGCCACAGAAATGACTTGGCATCACACACTGATAGGGACCAAAAAGAAATAGAAGGTCCAAAATTGCATCAAGAAAGCTGTAAAAAAAATATCATCTTGCTCTGCTATACCTAGTTATGATGTTCAAGAAGAGACAAGTACTTTATAAAATGTATATACTAACAAATCTTAGACTAACACCGATGTACCGGCTCACATTGTATTTAACACTCAGACAGACACACAGAACTGATTGTGTCACTCAGTCATGCCTCAAGGTTGAGCAGCTTATCAAGTTGTCATCTCTCTATTGGTCTGCTGACATTTTCCTCTTATCTGTCTACCCACTCCCCACTCCTTGCCACACTTCACCTCTCCACCAGGTCTGCTGGAGGATGAGCGTCTGGCCAGTGCCCATCAGGCCGAAGCCTTCACACGCCAGATCCAGAATCTACAAGGTATCAACATCATTAAACAATCAGCACCATAGTTCTGTCCTTTGAACAAACCTGGACAATAACTGTGAGTATTTGATTCGGTCTATCAACAACGGAAACAGGAAGGACCAATCAATAATCCAGTTACTGAATTTTTCATTCTTATGTTTGTCATTTGTTAGGGTGAATGCCGCTTTTATTCTGTAAGCTGCTGATGAAGAACAATTTGTTGCATTAATAACAGGATCTACATCTTGTATGCCACTGTATGGATTTCTATTGTCTGGCTTTATAGTGTGTCTGAATATGTTGGGATGTGATTGACTACAACATGTTAAATGCTTGCAACCATTTTGCTTATTGATTCAGGGGCATTGTCTTCTTTTTGTTTTGTTTTTTTTTAAATAACATCTTACATAAAACAAGAAATCATTCACACAGAGAGAACAATTATTCTTCAAAAAGCCTAAATGAGATTTGTGCTCAATCATGACGGGTCAATAAAACACATCTCAGAACCAACAAAGTACAACCAGGGATAATGAGGATAGTGAAAATAATGGTTCTGAGTTCTGTAAGGAGACAAAGAAAAACGAGCAGAGGTGCCCATACTTTTTCCCTGGAGGGCCAAAACTAAAACTTAACAGCGGGCCAGGGGCTAAAAGGAAACACCTGTTGTGTTCTATTGTGTTGTTAAGATGAAAAATGGGACTGGGGTCACATGCCCCTTTAATTGAAATGTCTTTTGTCTGCTTGTCAATTTTTTTCTTACCTCACTAGCCCTTTTTACACTAAAGGGCCACTACCAAGTTCCTTCTTCATGCCCCCTTTGTGTTTTTAATAAGAAGTAAAAAAATGGCTCCATCATGCCACTCTGTGTGTGATTTTAGACAGCATGCTGGTATTGCAGAAGCAAGAGAGACATGACTTTTAACACAACAGTGTCAGCCTCTAATGTGACATATAACACACACATTGGCAGTGCTTTCTAAACAACAACAGTGACATAACATGGCCATAACAATCAATTACCTTCTCTGTTATCTGGCGGCTGGTTAGGAGATCCCGAATCTCACTGTTTTCCCAATTTGCGGACATTTTCAGCTGCACTCTTCTTCTTTGAGTTAGCTTCTAATTACTGCTAACTGCCTTTTAAATCTCCCACTGTGGATCACACACATAACACGTCACCAAAATGACACAGCTGTGCTGCCCATGATCTTGTCCTGCCAGCTGTCCTGTTTATACAGAAGTCATTTTGGCTCTGTTACTGCCTCTGATGCAGGCCTAAAGGCAACTCTGTCCCCCTATTCCGCAATTGTGCATTTGATACAAAAAAGGAGGAGCAGAGCATTTTTTTTAAGCTGCAACTTACTTTTCAGTCAGTTGAAGTAATGCCTTTTCCACAACAATTACGTCTTAACTTTTTCTTTGACTTCTTACTGGTTTTATTGCCACTATCTCCTGTTATTGCTGTTAATGTGGTTTTGTGAGAGGTGGAGAAGATTCTCCTTTCCTGGAAACACTAAGCTAATAATCTGAATGTGACCCTGAGAAAAAGGTCTGTTACCATCAGTTACATCAGCTGTTCTTTCAAACAGTACCCACACATACAGCAAGCGCACACACACACACACACACAGTCATATGCACACGCAGAAGCACACCACCCACACACACAAACACATGCAGGCCCACTGTTGCAAAACCTCAGGTAAAATCATATACACACACACACACACATATACCATACTGATGCTGCAGTCTCACCCACGCATCCCTCATAAAGAAAACATTCTCTTCCTCCTCCTCCTCTCCCCACAGCCCAGCTGCGTTCTGTGCAGGAGGAGATGGACAGCCTAGAGGAGGAGAAGGAGAGCGAGCTGGCCGAAGCTCAGGAGGAGCTGCGCGTCGCCCAGGAGGAGGTGCTCCTGCTCCAGCAGGCGGCGGAGGAGGCAGCGGCAGAAAGGGAGAACGACATCGCCTCGCTGCAGGAGGAACTGTGTCGCCGGCGGGCCGAGCTGCAGCGCCTCAGTGAGGAGACCCAGGAGTACGAACTGGAGATCACCACGCTGAGAGCCGAGATCAGCATGAAGAGCCAGCGCAGGGAGGTCGAGAGGAGAGAGGGTGAGGGACGAGGAGCATTAGGAGGAGATTGTAGTAATAGAAGAGAAAAAATAAGATAAGCGGAGGCCAGAAAGGAAGAATGTTTCATAGTTTTCACACATACCTTCTCCTCTACAACATTGTTTTACTTTCAGTACATCAAAGTTAAAATACAATAAGGTGCTGTTTTACACTTCATCTTCACACCTTGAGTAAACAGCCATCAGTGAGAGGACTGTCTCTGTGTGCACTATGGAATCTGTCGAGCGTACAACAATCACAAATAGCCCATGATCCGTCTTTGTGGCTAATATTATGAAAACAAAGCATGATGTTATAGATGTTCTTCCACGCTCACATCATGTTAGCGTCTCGCAGTCAAGAATATAAATCATTTGTGGGATTTAATAAATATTACAAATGTGATCACTGAGTGTTGCAAGAGGAATGGTGTGTGTGTGTGTGCGTGTGTGTGTGTGTGTGTTTGTGTGTGCATGGAGGATACCAGGGACATGAAGTCATGATGGGGGAGGGACATGCACTTCTCACACATGATATCATCGCTGGGCTCTGCAGCTGAGCCTCGGGTGGGACTGAGTGAGGGGAGTTCAGATTATTTCACTGTTGAGTTGTTTCAGTAAAACCTCACACAAAATGTATTTCATATGCAAGTTAGGTTCTAACTCACAGCTGGCTTTCATTTTAAAGAAGTAGTTTAACATTTTAGGGAAAAACAGCTATTTGCACTAACACTGAACACTGTCAAAAAGTACAGTCCCTCAAATGGCTGTCTCCAAAAGCGAAAAGCAAAACCACCATGGCTCAAAAATTCAGAATAAAGAAATTCATAATTTACCTTGTTTGAAGTCGGAGGATAAGATAAGATAACGCTATATTGTCCGTTTTCACTGAAATTTGTCTTGCATTGCAAGCTCATCAATCCTTACAAACATCACACATGTAAAAGACATCATAATTTGTCCTGTCAACAATTTTATGGACGTTTCTTTTATAATGTTGGCTTATAAGTAAATGCTTTGTGGACCACCAGCAAAAAGTTGTCTGCAAGGCTGAGCTGCTTTCCTGGGGGCCTGGACTGTAACTTCCTGGAGTCTTCACTGCTTGTCTGGCAAACAGTCCACGCCAAGAAATAGTTTAGCACATAACCCTATAAAAAACAATATAAGTTTGTGTGCAAATGAAAAATATTTTTGTTAGTGAGCTTTAGAGACACTTGTAGGTGGATTATGAAACTGTCTGAGAGATCCAGGCTTGCTGTTTCCAGATTTTATGCTGAGCTAAGCTAACCAGCTGCTGGTTACTAGCTAACTAGCTACATATTTAAAGGTCCAGTGTGTAGGATTTAGTGTCATCTAGTAGTGAGGTTGCAGAACTGAAACTTGTTGAAACTGAAACTATGTTGGCTGATGCGAAAACGCACAAAATGCAAATGGCCCTTTTCAAGAACCAGCGTTTGGTTTGTCCATTCTGGACTACTGTAGAACAACATGGCGGATATAGAGTAAGAAGACCTGCCACATATGTAGGTATAAACAGCTCATTCCTAGATAACAAAAAATATTTCTTCCCTTAAGTCCTACACACTGGACCTTGAACAGACAGATATTAAAGTGATATCAAGCTTCTTAAATCAATCTTGTAAGAAAGCGAATAAGTGAATTCCTGAACGTATCAAAGTATTATTTTAATATGTTTAATACAAGTTGTAATGATGTTAAAGCCTCAAGCAGTTACATTAAAGATGAGCTCAAATGACCTGCCTCCTCTTAACATCTTCATCTGTGACCTTCCTTGTTCTGCCAGGTGACGTGGACCTGCTGAAGGAGGAGTGCCGTATGCTGAGGGAGGAGTGTCAGACCCTGAAGGAGGACAACAGACGTCTCTCTGAGAGGCTGCAGCTGCTGCAGAGACAGAGGACATGGTGAGAGGTCAACGACTGCTCACTCATCAGCGGTGCTTACTGGATCAGCTGGAGGGGTTCCCCTTAGGAATACTACCCCTCGTCACAGCCACTCACGTCATGTCTCATTTAGAAAAAGGCTGGCCACCTGTTAAACCACTGCAGTGAAACTGTAACATCATACAAGGGATTACACTTAAGTGCAGAAACCATTAGTTCATTAATTGAAAGGTAGATTAAACGACAGCAATTTTGAGACTAAAAGTTCATTCTCGACCTTGAAAATAATCTCCAGACGAGATCTATTTAGTAGCTGTGATGATTTTTTTTTTTTTTTACGTATCCCACGATCTTCCTCAGCAGATGGGAAGCTGGGCATACTCCATCTGCTGAGAAAGATCTCTTGATGCATCGAAGGCAAAGTGAACTTTATTTATAGCACTGCTCAAAGCAGAAGTTACACTACGCTTAACAAGAAGAAGAAAATGTATAAATAAGAATTAGAAGAGACAGAAATGACAATATACACAACATGGAGAAATAATCAAGAAAGTAAAAGTTATTTAAAAAAAGAAAACAAAGTTTTGATTTTCTAAATGTTGCAGAGAAGTCACAACTGCATGAGCATGCTGACCAGAAGAGGTACTAAACGGACCTTGTGACAGGATTTTAAAATATGATTAATCACATTTTTAATTAAGAAAAAATACCAAGCAGCCTCTTGTTCCAACTTCTTAAATATGGTGCTTTTCTATGTTTTGCATCTTTTTGAATTTAATTAAATACAATAGGTTTGTGTTTTGGACTGCTGGTCAGACAGAACAAGCAATTATATTATGATGGCCCTTTTTCATTATTTCCTGACATTTTACAGACTAAACAATTAACTGATAATAAAAAAGTAATCGTTTTATTTGTCAAAAATTAAAATAATCTTTACTTTCAGTCCTATTACAAGGCTGGCTGGATTCAAATAACCGCATGTCTGTAAAGGCCGAGACACATCAAACCGACATCAAAGTGGTAACAGAAGCTGACTGTTGCATTACCTGATGTCGCCTCTGTCTCGGCTAAAAAGTTGCGCCTGAAAACACAAGCAAAGCCTACTGCCAACTGCCACGTATATTCTGCGCCTGCGTGAGAGAAAATAAGCCTCCATAGCAGCAGGCGACAGTGGTCTGTATTTGTTTTTAGTTCGGAAAACCAGAAGACAGACGGGCCAGATTCAAGTAGCTAGCCAGCACATCGACAACACAGCAACAGTAGTAGTCAGACTTTGTGTATGCACTTGATGAAATCTCTGCACACTTATCGTGTTAACACAAATTCACAGAAAACAGCATAACAACCATGTTAAGACTTTGATTGTGTAATTAATCAGCCCATGGAGGCCATTTTTGAGCTTTCTGCTATTTCAGCTGAAATGAAAAGAGTGCTGTATTAGGGCTGCAGTGATACGCCGGCTTTAATATAGTATAGTATACCGTGATATGAAAGCTGAAGGTTATCATACCTTGTACATGTGCTTGTCTACGATAGTGAAAGAAAATGCAACTCGATGGAGAATCGAGAGATGAGAAACGAGAGACTTCTCCTTCTACTTTCGTTAACCCTTTGAGACCTGAGCAAAATGGCTTGATTTCTTCAAAAAGATGGGAAGAAGGCAGTGGGCAGCAAAAGAAGAAATAATCCAAAGTGATTAAAATTATAATTATTTTGTGACGTAATTTCAAACATATATATATATTTTTTAAAGAATGTAATTGTGATAAATATATAGATGTTCCCTTGCATTTTTCTTTTTTCCCTAGACATTTTTCCCTAGCTTTACAAAAATAATTTTCTAAATCTACTATTTCTTGCAATTAGAATTTATTACCAAATCATTTCTCTTTTTTTCCCCATGGTTTTGATATAACCAATTGCACCAATTTGCATAAGGTCCAAAGGTATAAATACTTGTGAAAGGCATCTGAAAGCATCACAAGGAAAGTGACGTCGCTCCAGGTTTTAAAAAACATCTTTTCAACCAAAATTAACCGTTCATTCATTCCTTTAAGGGTCATATTAACTGATAATAATAATTCTGTAGTACCGTGATAACTGGTTATCATACCATGAAAATCTCATACTGTTGCAACCCTGTATTGTATTCTTCACCATTAACCCTTCTGTCCAGCTCCAGCGTCTACCTGTCGCTGAAAGAGGAGGACTCAGAGGGCACAGAGGGGAAGGAGATGGAGACCGGCCCGGATGAGGTCATGACAGAGAGCTACATGACCATGGCTCAGTCTGGGAACTGTCGCCTGGTGGATGCCTCCATCCAGAAGAACATTTCATTCGATGGGAAGCCCATGACACCAACCAGCTGGAACGGTGGCGTCGGGGAGATCTTTTCCCTGAGGGACCAGCTCAAACAGGCGGAGGAGAAGGCCTCACAGGTTCAGAGAGAGGTATGCTGCCCTAGTGTCTAAAAAGCGCCTTTGGAGTTTATGATAATGTGAATAAAACATGGCAAGATTTAGGGTCAACCATTACGAGCAAATTGATTTCAGTCAAATGGATTTCAGTCAATGCAATCATGCTGTAGGGAAAAGACTGAGATTTGACCTCTGTGTCCTCCAGTGTGACAGTCTGAAGACAGAGCTGCAGGAGCTGCAGGTACTTTATGACAGCAGTCAGAGGGAGAGAGCGGAGCTGGAGGAGGAGCTGCTGCGCTGCAAGGCAGAGCTGGAGAAGCTGTCAGGGGGGGCTCAGGTGAGAGGGACACACATGAATAATACAATAATATACATTTGGAATAACAAGTAGCAAAACTGATTTAAACACTATATACCTGCGAGTGATTAATGATATGCTTTCAAACATTTAAATTGTGTGCTTAGTTTTGCCAAAGCATCCGTAGAGCAGGTTGTGTTGTTTCTTGATGGATGCAAACTTTTAGAAATAGTTTTGAGAATTTCCACATGATTAAAGAACACTTTTCTTTGCACCCACACTGTCAACTAACACGTTTCACATCACACCTAATGTACCCTGTGTCTGTTGAGCCCACTTTTTCTGTGTCTCATACTGTAGCAATGTATGTTTTGATATGAACTGACCTGGCCTGTCAGCACATATCAGTATTTATTTTGTGCTTTGGGCCGGGGAACCTTCCCTCCCACTGTGTCTGTCTTCTGACTCCTCTGTGACAGTAATGCTTTTGTACTGTTGTTGGACAAAAACACAAAATCTGCAAAAAGGCATTCAAGCAAAGAATGTCTATTTGTTCATTAAATCTTATGTAGCTGTAGAATAATGTATTGAGAAAACATAATTAAAGGACCCCTGCACCTTTAGATTTCTTTTTTTTTTTTTTTTTTTCAAAGGGTCACCCCAAAATCAAAAATATGCATTTTCCTCTTAGCTGTAGTGCTGTTTATCAGTATAGATTGTTTTGGTTTGAGTTGTCAAGTGTTGGAGATATCGGCCATAGAGATGTCTGCGTATTCTAAAATATAACTGAACTAGATGGCACTCAGCTTGTGGTGCTCAAAATGCCAAAAAGGACACATTTGAAAACTGAACAGCACTGTCTCTTTGCCGAAATCATGACCTGGATACTTCTATTTTCTTTCTGTCATCCTACACCCACCAACCATATCACCATGTAGAAGAAAACGCGCATCTACTCATGGAAGAGACTCGTTTACAGTGCGAGATATAAATATTAATGGCTTTCTCTTCAGCTGAGCTGTAATGTTAGCTAGCTCAGTGTGCTGGAAGTATTGAACCAAGATGCACGCTTCCGTCTGTGTGGTGAAACGACTAGCGAGTGTAAACCGGTAGAAAGAAAATAGTTCCTTCATGAAACTGCTTACAACAGGTTTGTGGATTTTCTTGAGTAATTGGGTCATGATTTCTGGAGACACAGTTGTTGAATTTATAAATCTCCTTTTTTGCCACTTTGAGCACCTCAGGCAGTACCATCTCACTCCAATATATTGTAGAGAAGTCAGACATCTCTATGGCCGATATCCTCACCATTCAGCAACTCACGCCAAAACAATCTAGACTGATAAACTGCACTGCAGGAAGAAGGAAAATGCTGGATTTTGGGTTAAACTGTCTTTTTAAGACGGGATCTTGTTCATTTTAAAAAGGTGCATAAAACGGTGTGAAAGTCAACTTGCAGTGAAATGAAACGTGTCTAAATAGATAATTTAAACAATTAACAGCATTCCCAGTTTTACTTTAGTCACATTAGCCTACTTATTTTTGAATATTAAGCGTTTGAAAGCATGGATAGTTATGAAAAATCAACATCCAGAACTCTTAAGTTGAACCTTCTGAATTCAAAACAACACAATAACAAATTCATTGCCCTTTTCTGCGAGGTTTTTATCTGCCTGTTGTTTGTCCTCTGGGTTTGGCTTTTTGACAGCACAGTTTGGGAACGCAGCGCAGCGTGACCCTTAAATGCACCAACCTTAGGACAATCTGTGGTTTTAACTGCTTAAAGACAGACTCAGTATTCTGCAAGTGGATTTTCATACAGTTTTAAAAAGAATGGATGCCGGTGGCTATTTGTAAGCAAAAAAGAAAATAATCCAAAAATCTTTGGAGAACAAACAAAAAAAATATGCTGTGTTTTGGAAATTGATTGAGAGCAATGCAAAGTACTGTACCGAATGTGATCCGTTATGTTTTATAGTCAGAAACAAACTAAAACTCTGTGTTTTGTCTGCAACAGCCGTGATGAGATGTCTCTGCGTTGTGTCAAACTGTCTACCCGTGCCTGTCTCTGATGCTGTCCTTGTTCTCTGAATGTCCATGACCTCTCAGCCTGTTCGATGACAAATTTAGCAAAACATAAAAACAAATTAACAATAAAATGAGGATAGAGAGACAAAAATACCACCATATGCTAGTCACAACATTCACGCTGTACGTCTTTCTTTCTTTCTTTGTCACCATAACATCACACGGAGCCCACAAATGCCACACAGGACCGCTCACACATACTCACATTGAGTTGATGTGTATGTCACCTTAAAGTTATGCATTCTTTGTTCAACAGGAAATGTAAATCACTCCATCACAACCCTCCCCCCTTTATTTCACGGCCATAGACCATGTCACACTTTTAATTTCGTGATTTGTGGTGATCCATTTGTGCTGTTGTCACACCCTTTTTATGTGTGTTTTTATTATTTGGATACTTCAGTCCATCCATTCATTCATTCCCTTCATCCCCATGGTCCTTGTGTTTGTTTTTATTCCCTCCTCAGATATTCATCCATGCGTCTGAGCACCCTGTTCTCTCCATCCCCTTCATAGGAATGATTGTAATATTGGCTGTGATCTGGTGCTGGTTGTCGGAGCTGGCGTCCCAGAGGGCAAGGTATGGGAGGAGCTTATCTCTATCTGATGTGTAATGCTACGTACAGTTCTTACACATTGATTAAAGAGTCAGTTCACCCAAATAACATGAAAACATACTTAATCTCAAAGTGTATCTAGCTATGTAGCTATGCAGACAGAAAATTTCAAGTTTCATCCCGAAAAAATAGCTATTATTTACTCTGAATGATTTGCAGAAACAGCCTGTTACTGTCATAAACAGCCTGTTACTCATGTGACCCCGCCCTCAAATATATGTAACCTTGACCTTAATAAAATGTTAACAGTGAGGTCTTTCAAAAATAAAAAATGTAAAAAAAAAAAAAAAAAGAGTAGAATTAAGGCACTGTTTCTTTGAAAACGTGTTGCTGGATTTCTTCTATTATCTATCCTGTTTGAAAGGAGTCAGAAATATCTCCAACCTGAGCAACTGCATGATTCGATACTAAAAGTGAGTGTTTTGTGTTATTTGGGTGAACTGACACCTTAATATAAATGACTGCCCAATATTCACGTAAAGTGGTGGTTGTTATGGGAGGGTCTAAACTGCAAAAATGCCAAAATCTCCTGGATAAATCTCCAGTTATTGAAGGTAGATAATGATATGATATATTAAAACTGATATTAAAACTTAATTATGGTAAGTGGACATGGGACGGGTGGGCAGTTTGGCAAATTAGAATGAAATATTTCTTTGAATGCCACTGAAAAAGTCATTCACAGAAATAGCTGAACATTTGGGGAAATGTGCTTATTTGCTTTCTTGCAAGGAGTTATCAGAGGAGATTGAAACCAATCTCATACTTGAGTGAAATATGAAGCTCCAGCCTGGAGACAGTTAGCCTAGCTCAGCTTAAAATCTAGAAACGGAGGAAACAGCTAGCCTGGCTCTGTCTAAATTAAAAAAAATACCTCTGCCAGCCCATGTGAAACTCTGTCATTATCACATTGTATGTTGTTGGTTTAATCTTTGAACAAAAAAAAATTGAAAAACACCTATTTGTGGTCTTTGAGAGGAGTTAAGAGCTGTATTTAGGGCTAGGCTAATTGTTGTTGTCTTTGTTACCACAACTAGCAGAGACAGCATTTCAATTCTGGGCAGACAGATAAACTGTTGTCTGTCCAAAAATAGTGACAGCATGTAGGCTAACTACCCTTAAACCACAAATGTTTGCTTTTATTTGTGTGCATGTAGTTTTCAATTTGGCAACTTGTTTTTTATGCTAACATTAAGCTAAGCTAATCACCTACTGGCTCCAGCTCCATGTAGAGACATGAGCGTGGTATCAGCTAATCTCACTGTATGTAAGAGAGCAAAAAAGTATAATTCCTATAATGTCAGTATATTCCTCTAGAAGCCCAGTGTGGTTTATGTGGCTGACGGAGAGCCTCTACAGACTCTTAACAGCACTCTTTTCCTGTCTTCCTTCAGGGGAGTGAGGTAGGTTGGAACTCCATTTTGACGATCACTGCAGCCGCGGCAGTGTTACTAATGATGACTAGCTTGTTGAGAGCTCTCGTCCGATGTTGATTGGATGGACAACAACCGCACAGGGACAGACGTCTGCTTCAGACCAGCCCTCGTTCCCTCCTGCCATGTCTTTAGACCGAACTGGAATTCTCTAAATGTGATAGAGCTGACAGCTGCGTAGTGTAAAATGTTGTCGCTAATGAGAAGGTACCACGTGCACTGAGAGCGACGCGCTCAGTCTCATTTGAGATTGAAGATGATGAGTTGACCTGCAAAGAGCCCACATGAGGACTGATCTCCACTAAATGTATGCTAGTGTTGTGTCACTGCTCCTCTGTGTCTGTGAATATTATTTTTCTCTTGTTTAGCTAAAATGTGATAAAAAAAAAAAAAAAAAGATTATTAATGTGCACCAAATGGTTATTTAGTTTATTTGAATATTATTTATTTATTTGTTTGTTTAAATATTGTTCATAGTTGTCTCTGATAAGTAATATGGAGTCTGAACATTTAAGGCACTGAAAACTATGAGTTTGCATTTTGTGTTAATAAGTTGATTTTAATTACTTCTTTTGCTTCCCCCAAAATACTGCTAATACTTTCTGGGGTGAAATCAGGTAATTTGTGGCATCTGGTGAAAGGGATTAAATATTTAGCAGCCGTAACTGTTACTACCTGTTTGCTTGACATAAAACATTTTCGGTTGATCTGAGATAAACAGGATTGGCACACCAGAGATTAAAAACAAATTTGGTCCCAGAACGTCCCTGTTAAATTATATGTCATGTTGATTTTAACTTTTTGGTAATAAGAGTACTGCAGCTAAAACAATAAGGGTCTCTCTCATACAACCGTTGTATGTGGGGTTTGTGAACCTCATCTGGGTCCCATGGGTAAACCTACCCATGTGGGCAGTTGGCAGGGGGAGCACACTAGGCTCTGCTTCCATGAATATTTAATTAAAGTACCACCAATCTGATGTTCAGAGCTACATGCTTTTCATCATGGGGCCATTATGGAACCATTGGACAATCCCATATAGGGTCCTTTTTTTTTCTAGCCCATTTGCTATCCACATGGACCCCACATACAAATGTTGGCTGGGGTATAAAATGAAAAATGGTTGTAGGATGTTGCAATCAAAAAAAATATATAATCGGAATGTTTTCACAATACACTTTATTTTTATGGGAAAGTGTTTTGAGTGAACAAAATGCATTCATGAAAAAATAGACAAAAATTAAGACTTTTCTTTTTCGAAGTGAAACTGGCATGTTTTTTTTTTTTAAGCTACCAACGTAACTTATACTGTTGTGTGCCACCTTGTAATATTAAAGACATTTTTAGTATTTTTGTCATTTAAAATATATTAAAGATGACATTGTGAGTTCATGTCAGCCACAATATTAAAAAAATAGCCATCAGAACAAATTGGTAATAAAGTTAAAAGAACACACACGCATGTCCACTGTAGACAATATGACACCAAGGCAGCAAAAGAAAAGAGAAATCATGGCAGAAAAAAATGGAAAATCTATTTTGATAAATAGTTAGGTTACACTGATGATTTAAGGAATTAATGACTGAACTGATAAACGGATTTAACCAATTAAAAAACAAACATTATTGTCCCATTTTAACTGACTGTGTAATCTGAATGATGTTGGGGTTTTTGTTGTGTTTGAATGTCCATAATATTTTGCTTGGCAACATATTTTCTGGAAAAATCATTGAAAGTTTTGGGAAAGTCATGGACTCTTGTTTTGTGTAATGACGTGGTTCCATGCAGTCTTTCGTGGATAACCTTTCCCATAATGTAACATAATGGCAAATTTATTTTCTGTAGCTGTCGACATAACGTAGCTCTAATCTGCGTCGATGTGTGACAACCTTTGTTTGAGGGAGGGTAACTGTACACACATCACGCAGGAAAAAGTAACGCCTGCACACTTAAACCACACAAGTTAAATGAAGACAACGTTTCGATTCTACTTCGATCTTTGTATTAATATCTCTCTTGCACATCAGTAGGCTGACGAGCTCAATGGTGGCAGTTATGGTTAACCGTTTCAACCATTCATTGTGGTAAAACTATCGACAATCAACCTTTGTTTACCATCAAGTACATTTTTCATTTTCTCTCCGCGTCCCCTCTCTCTCTTTATGTATGCCAGCGAGCTGAAATTATGTTTGAATAGAGATTGAATTTAATATGTTTGAATACTGCCCGACAAGCGGGGGCAAGACAAAAAAAACTTTCATTTTTTTTGAAAAGTCATTAAAAAGTTTTGAAATGTTCTCCCTGAAGATGTGTGGGAACCCTGAATATAGCAGAGATCCATAACAAGTTCCTAAAAGTAACACTTAAGGTAGTATCCAGAACTTTAGGTGTTTTTCTTTGTTATCTAGCAAAAAGTCTCCCACATTACCTGACTTCACCCCATCCTGCAAAACTGGATTAAATGTCCAAAAAAAACGAATAAATTAACATCATCCTGCCATTCCCGACAATCCTGCTAATATAGATTTTTTCCCTACACAGTTTTGGAATATTAGATTGATCCTCTCCACTGTAAACACAGATGACATGCTATCATAACCCAAACAGTCTAAGCTCGGCGTATAAGGCTGATGTTTAACCCCTCCTGGGTGCAGCCAGCTCTTTTTCACAGTGTTTTTCAGTTATGTGTTTTGCTCCGGGCTCTGTCACTTCCTCCTGCCTCACGACCGTCTTGTGTCTGACTCTGAAATCAAACAACTCCCACCTTCTTCTCTAATTATCAGTTAACCAAGACGCCAGAACGTCTGCGCAGTATTTCTGATTCATCCTGCCTTCCCACAGCTCACTTTGAAAATCTGAAATCTTAAACACCCACGTTGTAACAATATGGTTTGCCGTAGCTTTGTAAGGTGTTAGTAAAGATATCACAGCAACTTTGGAAGAAAATTGTAGGATGATGGAGCTTTATTCTTACATTTTCTAACATTTCGATGTGGAGAATTTGGTGTTTGTTCCTCTCCAGCAGGATTTAAACGCCAAGTGTGCTATTTAGCTTAGATTGACAGTGATTGCAGGTTTTTCCAGGTACGCAGTGCGAGAGTGTTCACTGCCAGCGTTCCCTTGTTTACTGATGACACGTTTTATGTGACAAACTGCAGATCTGACAAACAGCGGTTGACATACGGTCACACTTTGATTAAGCCACTGATCCGTCTCAAGCTAAAGATCAGGGTTAGTTAGCTGTGAGGGTGTTTTAAAAACCAATATTGTTCCAAAATATGTAAATAAGATGTCAGAAAAAAGTTTAAGTATTAATTACAAAAAAATGTATATGTATATGTGGAAGGATTCTGATAAATGTTTACATTTGTGATTTTTTTTGTGTGAAAAACGCATGCTAGAAAACATAGAAGCACAATATATAATTTATGTTGATCCTGTTTCTTTGTATTTCATGTAAATAGTTACGACACAAAGTACTATGGGAGAGAAATTTCTTAAATCCATTTGTACTAGCTTTGTAGAAAGTTTATCTATTTTGAAAGAGCATCGTATATTTGATAGCCAGATTATATGTGTAAATGTTTATTTATGGTGACGTTATTCAGAAGGAACTGCTAGCATTGCTGATCATTTTCAGTACCTCTTTGTTGTCGCATGCACTCAGATTGCATTTGACCTTAGTTGCTAGATAGAGCAATATGACTCATTAAATTCAGAAATGTATTATAATCTTTTCTGAAACATTTGTCATTAAACAAATCCTTGATAAGCAATGCCTGACCAATGTTGTTTCTGCATATGAAAACACACAAAGGACACAATGTGCCACTGGACTGCAGATGTTGTCACTGTCTGTTAAAAAGTTATCAGTTTGCAGTAGAAGTTTAATTCCCATTGACTGCAATGGTGCATGTTGTCTGATTCAGATGATTCTTTTCCATTATTTCATGATTATTAACTTCACCATAGTTCCACAAGTTTCTATATTGCACTGTGTTTCTCAGCTTGTTGCTTTGCATATTGACAGCGTTGTTGTTTTCAATATAGTTGTGGCTATTTTGTTACCTGGAGGTCTATTTTGTACTGTAAATGACTTGAGAAAATAAATATACCCGCCCCACATGATGTCTGAGCACTTTCTTTTCTTGGAAGGTGGCCTCACCGTCAGTCTCATTCATGAAATCACCAGCAGACTACCTGAGTGGGAGCCGTCTCCCTGCTGAGATTACATTACACGGGTAGTATATGGATATTAATAACCTTCACTCCAGAGACGTGACATGAGCTCACAGACACGGATTCTTTACAGATGGCAGGAACTGGTGTGTCAACGTTGTTGATGAGGCCCATAAACTACGCACATTACTCCACGACTCACGGTTCACTAAGTTCAAGTATGTCTAATTATCTAAAAGTGGCGTGGACGTGCAGACCGACTCATAAGGTTAGCTTAACCCTCACTGAGGAACCTTCTGTCACTTGAAGTTAAATAAGTTTCCCCAAATATTCCCAGCAGATTCCGAATCAGGTTTCTGTCTCATTCTGTGTGGGTAAGAAATGTGTTTTTAATGGTCTGAATGTCAGATCCAGATCACCAGTGAAATCTAATCAAGCGGGCCTTGGCCTCGGGCCTATCTGTCCAGCAAATTCTCCCCCAAATCCCCTCTTAAATATTTAATATAGTCACCTGACAGACTAACGGGGGAAAAGCTAATTAAAAAAGGCAGACAGCTGAAAGTGAGAGCAGCCATGGGCAGTCTCTTGCGATATAATGTCAGTGTTCAGGTCAACTACGAGCCTCCGTGGTTTGATTTTTGGCTCAATTCACTCATAGATTCGGACGGACTTCCGCACAGTCAAGTAGAACCAGTAATCTCATATTCATTTTCTCTGCTGCTGAAGCTTCCAAAATACTGAAAATCTCTTCTGTCATTTAAGTCGAGTATACCATCCAGTACCCACTCTGCAATATATTTCACAGTGCTGTACGCAGGAAGGCCAAACATATAATTACAGATTCATCACATCCATTACACTCGTCTAGCTGTCGATTTAAGGTCCCGAAAACAACCAGAGCAAATATAAGACGTCCTTTATTCCTCAGGCCATACAAGCGATAAACACAAAATGATTGTATAAGAGAACGCTATTATTTTATAAGATGTGCTCTCTTTTATTATTTATATAACTTACTGCTCCTGCATGCCTATCTACACCATTGTATCTTTTACATTGTATATTTGTGCGTTTCTTGGTGTATTGTGTTATGTGTTTGTATGTACCTTTGCAGTGTTTGAGAGAAGCCGAAGACAACGTTTCCACTGAGGTGGACAATAAAGCTTATATATCTACTTAAGATATCCCTCATGTGAGCCCTAATGTTGGCAGAACTGGCCTCAGGTATGATGCACATTTTAAATGGAATGAACTGCCAACTGAGTCTTAAATTCCCCCTGGAGATTTTAAAGCTTTATTATGTAATGTTTTGGGTTTGTTTGGGTTTGTTTGGGGTTATTTTTACATTGAAACTTTTCTTTTAATCCCTTGTTTACTGTGTTGTTGTGCTCCTGTGTTTCTTGTTCTCAAACCTTTCTTGAAAAAGAGAGCTTAAACCTTACTGAGGCTGCCTGTTAAAATAAAGCTGAAAAAAGAGAGAAAATATTACATGCATCCTTTAAAGGGGAGGATTGTATTATATTATTATGACACAATATTGATATTCAAAATCCCACTTTGTAAGGTTGAACATGTGCCATACATTGAGGCAAATGTGTCCTAATAATAACTAATCTTTTCAATTTTGTTACAGTTGAACTTTTCTAGCGTTAATTTGCCCACAGTGGTGTTTACTTTTGAGGTTCATGCTCACTTATAATGCTACTTTATAAACTTGAACTCTGCTGCATTTAAGTGGCAAATATTGTACGTTTTACTCCACTTCACTTATTTGACAATAAGGCTGTGTATTGACAAGAATCTGGTGATGCAATACTTACAACAATACAGGGGTTACGATCCAAGACATTGCAAAATATTGCTTAAGTGTAAGCAAGGTGATATGAAAGAACACACCAATGTATGCATAAAGTTTACTTTTACTACATTTTGTGTAATCTGAGCAAAGGAATTAACATTCTCCCATATCAGTAAAAAAATATACATTTGTAATTAAAGTGCTTGCAGGATTCTTTAGAGAAAGAAATTTTTAAAAAGTAAACAATTAAAAATCAATTCAGCGTTTTGTGAATTGATACAGAATCACAAAACATAATAAAATAGTTTATGCTTGTTTTACCTTTACTTTTAATTCCTTAAGTAAATTTTGCTGGCTGTAACTTTAGTAAAATGTCTTTTTACTTGCAGTGGATTTTTTTTACTTTGACATATTGCCATTTTTTTTTTTTAAATGTGAATGTTATTTAACATGATACCTGTGGATGTCAATATGACAGTTTTGTAACAACATAATTTCAGGATGAGATGCTCATGTTGAATTTTTTGTTACACCATGAGATAACACGATTTACATAGACTGGAAATTAAGTTTAATTCCCTATTTTTTAACATATAGGAATATTCTGGCTCATACTTCAAGTGTGCATAACATGGCTAAAATGGTTGAAGAACAAACAAGAAAAACCTTTGGAGTCTCCTGTTTCATGGTGGGAGATCACCATGAGGACCCCTGGCTGTGTCCAGGCTGAGTATCCTAAGAATGCCTTCTGCATGTGTCACAGTTATTCTTACCTCCCACTACTTCATCAAGGATGGCGCTGGCATCTGGTGTCACTGCCATGTCACTGACTGCTGAGTCACAGCACCATGACGGCCCACGAACCTGCAGCAAACACAATATTTATTGGAAATGACTCATTTTGTGTATGGATGATCAATCTTACCATGCACACTTGCTGTCAGACTGTCTCAGTGTATCAGTGTATTTCTGTGCACAGCCTCATCTTCGATCAATGGATGCTGTCACGCTGACACAGTTGGAGAAGACACTAATTTGTTTTAAGTCAATTCAAGAAGTCAGTTTGTCCTCTTTGTTTAGTGTGGAAAAACGTATTTTTATGTGGCCTTGACAGACATTTATAAGTGTAAATTAAGCTAAAAATTCTGAATTGAGTGAGTTGAAAGGCAAAATCTCAGTTCTTGTAACTGAACCTATTTCCTATAATATATTTAATTACTATGGTTTTGCTTGATGTGCAGGAACATTAATACAAAATAAAGTGTTTTCTTTACTATCAAGCAACCTTCCATTACAGAAGTACTACTGTAAAATTAGCTTATACATATATATATATATATATATATATACACTATATATATATATATATATATATATATATATATATATATATACACACATCCTAATTAAAATTAGGCTGTCTATGAAAATGAAAGTGTTGGTACTACATGACCAAGTACAAGTACCAGAATGTACTTTGCCACACAAAAAAAACACTCCCGTTGGTGGGCGATGTACAGTATATAATATGGCGTCCCTTCAAATAAATGTTTTTGGTTTATTTAATGATGTTGCCTGTAGTGGGAGGTAGCATGGTAAATCTATGATAAATACTGTATAAATAACAAACTTAAGGAAGTATCCATCAAGATGTTTCATCTTATTTGTTTAAGACAGCTTGTATTAGTACGATTTAAACTGATAAGCCTTTTGATTATAAATGTGATTTTTGTGGACTGGAAAAAAGATAGTATTTCTTGGGTTTTTTTATGTAGGCTATAGGCTGTACACTAAAATATTTTGGATTAATGTTGGCAACTTTCAAAAAAAAAACCAAAAAAAACAAAACCCAAACAAACAACCCCCTCCAAACTCTCATAATAATAATAATAATAATAATAATAATAACATAAATAACTCTAAAAAAAACATTGAAATAAATAAGTCTGATGTAATGCTTTATTTTAGTCTAGAGATTGAAAATAACAAATTGTAGGCCTATATTATACAACTTTTTACTATTTTTGGGAAAAAAAGGTCAGACACTAAACTAGCTTCTCTGCACTCTGAATTTCAACTATATAGCACCATCTTATCTCATGTGAAGCACAAAAAAGCTATCAAGACATATAGCTAAGTTATAAAAAAAAATATAATATGATGCATGGAACACAAACCCTGACATTATAAAAATGTAAACGTCATTAATTTTTATTTAATGCATTTGTGTGTATTTCTGTAAATGAACTTGTGTACAATAAAGAAAGTTGAAAAAAAAGAAAGAAAACAATATGGCGGAGCTTGACCAAGATGGCAACATGAAAGGCTGTATGTTATTTTTGTTTTCTCTCAAGACTGGGACTCAAAGGAACACATTTGCGCCCTAGAACATATTTAATTATGACTTTCTTTTGGGAAAAAACGTCAACTTGCTTTGTGTGCTGACAAGGAAACTTTGTAAAAAGGAGCGACTGGCCTCAGACACCTTACAACTGCCTTAAGGAAACATGCTACAGATGGAGACCAGAAACAACGGAAATGGGGTCTACAAAAGAAAAAAGTGTATAGTTTATAATATCACTGTCGGATATTAACAAACAATCCTGAATTACAGTTAAATTTGTTAAAGTTTCCATAACGAAAATCAGGACTAACTAAGTTCGGACAGGATTCAAGCCACAGCCCGTCGAGGCTGTCACCAGAGGGATGAGCAGGGAGATTTGGGCGCTGGTAAAATTGAGGTAATGTTCAGTTCATTTTTACAAACTACCCTCATTTTTATGCCATAAAACTGATTGAAAATCGGTAAAATGTGCATTTGAAACTCCCTGAGCTTGCATTGACCTTTGTTTCTCCGCCACAGAGATGCATTTCATCCAGGGGTGGCAGATAGCTGAGAAACACACGTAATGCAGTTGCTTCATCTTTAACAGGGTGACCTCATCCTTTCAGATGTTTCTCTCCGGGGCCTCAGTGATGGGATTTAATGTGCAAAATCTCAACATTTTTTAAGACAAGTTATTGAGACAGATGGACTGACTTTACTTCTCACTTTCTTTTCTTAGCTCAATTGTTCAGTGACTTGGATCCTGAGCATGACACACATTCAACAATCGTTAAGCCCCAGCCCCCTGCCGCCCAAATAGGAGCGCCTAAAAATAAGGAGCATGCCGCAACTGCCTGGGGTCTGACCAATCACTGTCCCAACCTCCCCGTAAACCGACCCCGACTCCCGTTATCCTTATGGATTAGCAAATAGACTATGATCACAGGGCTGGGTGACGTGGCCCCGGGTCCTTTATATACCAAACTCTGTCCTCTCTCAGCAGTCAAGTTTAACAGAGTCAACTCTCACAGCGCTGCTCCAGCTCACCTGCCACCAAACTCCATTTTTCAAAAAGCGACATCTTTTCTCGGGGCCATACAAGTGAGGAACGACTTGTCAAGAGGGTGCCAATTAAAAAAAAGCGGACGACCAGCTGCCTTGCACATTGTAAACCGGATAATTTAATCCATCAGCGTCCTGACACAAGTAGTTTCTTCGCAAGTGCATCTGAAAAATCTCCGGGCTGCTTTTTAAACTCCCCCAAGTTTGAACTTTCCTCCGCGGGAGCGCGCTTTGCCATCGACCTGCTAAAGTTTTCTGCGCTGCCGAGCGCACAATTCAACACATAAGTGTCACCGAGGTATAAAAGTGGACACGGAAAAAGCCACCATGATGAGCAATAACTACGGCGAGGACCAGCTGCCTCCGCAGTACTACCAGGCCACCGACTTTGGGGAAGAGGAGGACGACGAGATGCCAGCCACGGAGAAGGACCTGGCCGAGGACGCGCCATGGAAGAAGATCCAGCAGAACACCTTCACCAGGTGGTGCAACGAGCACCTCAAGTGCGTGAACAAGAGCATCACCGACCTGCAGAGGGATTTTACTGATGGGCTGAAGCTCATTTCACTCCTGGAAGTTTTGAGCCAGAAGAAAATGTACAGAAAGCACCACACCAGACCCAACTTCCGTCAGATGAAACTAGAAAATGTGTCTGTGGCGCTGGAGTTCTTGGATAGAGAGCACATCAAGCTGGTCTCAATAGGTAAGTTATTAATGCCTCCTTACATGGAAACAATTCAGTAATAAAAATGCAAACACAAAAAGTTGCTATTATTAGAACAAGATAAGAAAAAGGATGACTCTGATAGTTGATGGTGACACCTGCATCCTAATAAGATGCAGTGCTTTGATATGTAAAAACTGAACAAGGACAACAACATTTCACATGCTTTTGATATTTTTATATCTGTCATACCTTCACAGACACACACACACACACACACTGTGAAGCTGCGCTCTTGGTATGTTATCAGCCAGCAGTGAGATGAGGGTTTCACAGGCCTCTGGAAAGCCGCATTGAGCTGGGGGGGTCAACAGCTTATTGGAAAGTTATTGTAGAGGTGCCACTGAGGTCATTCACTTGTGTCAGGGCCAAGGACTTCATAGTATACTTAAACTTACTCCCCACTGCAGCAATGTGGTGAACTATGGGCTGGAAATTCACTACGACTGTGCTAATGAGAATGACACGATTTATACATGTGGACAGCAGTCACACACACACACACACACACACACACACACAGAGCCCTCTATACACAGGCAGGCACACACACTCATCTCTGTCAGGTCAGGGGTCAGAACCACTCACTGGGGCTCTTCGCTGACAGCCAATTGCTGCCCGGAGCCATCAGCAACTCCTGTGAGGTGAGGATTAAGTCCAGAGGGATTTAGGGATCAGACTGTGGTACAGATAGCTGAAGTTACAATAAATTGTTGTCACCAGAAGAGGACTTCACTCCACCAGAATGCCACCTATGTGAAATGTTTAACCACTGAAGAAAAACTTGTAGCTTAATATTTAAGGACGTAGGTTTGTTTCAACAGTTTAGGGGACACATTTTAAATGGTGGACTCGGGGGGTCCTGTACAAGAAAATCTTGAGCATCAAACACTTCATTTCTTGCAGTCCCCCCAACCACCCTCAAAACAAAAACAAAAAAATCTACACCTGTGCTAATATTACAAGCACAAGTATTGTCAAATGGGGAGTTATGGCTTAATTATACACCTGCAGACAAACCCACAATTCATACAGGAGGAAAGTTATTGAAACTCTGACAGTTTTTCTTTCTGTTTTGGTGACTAATGATGCAGCCACACACTTGAGTGAAATTCCCGGCATGGCTGAGGCTTTGGCCGGCGGACTGTGAAGGCCACGGTGTGTCCTTCTGGATATACACTGAATGTTTTAGTTTGTCTCAATGGCAAGATTTAATCCCAGGGGTCCTGGTGAGGGCAAAGGTCACTACTAGAGATATCACCTCAAAGTCTGTCCAGGAAAATGTGTCTTGGACTTAATATGCCAGTGTGTGTCTGACACAGTTGTCCCAGCTGTGCCGACACACACCAGGTCAGACTGTTTTGACAGAAACAGGGCGTGATAATAGAAGTCCTGGCATTTTACTTCCTAGCACCCTCTCCCCACATTCAGCTCTAGTGGGTCAACGCAGCCCTCTTAAGATAATGTCTCAGCCTCATTACAGTGACCCAGAGACACTAAAAAAATCCCCACAGGCTTAGTCGCACATGTGTCACAGTGTGTAACTAGATACTATTTGATGGATGTCTCTTTGAGCACACAGTTGCCCTTAAATCCGGACACGGCGGGATCAAAAACACACTGTGCCATGTCGTGCCACCTGCCTGTGCCAGTCAAACATTACCCTCTGATACGAGGCACTCATCTATGAAGAGATAAATAGTCTCATAAAACAGTCTCGTGATAAACAACTGCCATCAACGTCCCTCAGTTATTAAAGCCTTGCTGAATTAAGCGGAGTGTATCGCACAAGATTAGTCGATGAAACATTAAAGTGAAGCGCTCCTCTGAGGTTTTTTTGGCTTAAATGGCTGCATTTCTAAATTAAGGTGGATTTGAAATGGCTTATTTGACAAACTTTTCCTCAGAGGACTTGCGGAAATGAGCTGCATGCTCACTGTCAATGAAATCTAATCTCCACCTATGTGATTTATCGCACTCTGGCGCTACAAGTTTTGGACGTAATTGAAATCCAAGCAGTGTTTATGCAGAGAGGGATCCACTTCCACATATCCTCAGCTGTCACTGTCTTCAGAGTGCCATTGTGACTAGATGACAGATTGTCAGGGGTCCTCAGCCAGACAGCTGTCTGAGAGAAAGGGGCTCGGGGGGGGGGGGGGGGGTAAGCAGCGTGGAGCATTAGATTCTTGTCTCCTCAGCAGTCAATCATCATTGTTTATATTTCTGGTCAACTCTGCAGAACACTGCAGGAATACTCTTTCGATATGATGCACTTATGTATAGATCTTCATTTCTGGTTGTTCAGCTTTGGGGTGCTTTAATCAGTGATAACAATATACTGAATGTAAGCCAATTTGATAGTAGATTGCACAAATCTCCCCAGAAGGGCTAATAAACACTTAGCAATGAAGATACAGATGGACGATGCAGTTAACTAGTAAACCACCAAATGCTGTCAGACATGGTGCATTATGTGAAGTTTTTGGAAGTTACAAATCCTCATGAACACTTTTGTCTCTACTGTCCAACTGCAGATAGCAAAGCCATTGTGGATGGGAATCTAAAGCTGATCCTGGGTCTTATCTGGACACTCATCCTCCACTACTCTATCTCCATGCCCATGTGGGATGATGAGGATGATGAGGAGACTAAGAAGCTCACTCCCAAACAGCGCCTGTTGGGCTGGATACAGAACAAGGTGCCCCAGCTGCCCATCAACAACTTCAACCGTGACTGGCGTGATGGCAAAGCTCTGGGAGCTCTGGTCGACAATTGTGCACCCGGTAAGAAGTGTGTAGTGACGTCGGCCGAGTCCCCAGGCCAGGCGGAGCTAGTGCTGAGTCAGATTACGTGCTGTGCATGTTAAAAGGCTCGCTGTATATTGTGGTTTTCCTTGGTTGCTATGGAGGCCGGGGTCAGGCATGTGTCAGTCAGAGTGTCTGAAACAGTATCACCTTCTCCCGAGATTTTGTCTCCTTTGCTCCTCATCTAGAAATGACGGCTGTATATCTGTCACACATTTCTGCAGCACACACACTCACCAACACACACAGATTCAGATGTCAACCAGTGTAATCTGTCTCTGGAGGGCAGGTAGTGTCAGTGGGTTATAGAGGGACTGCTGATAGCCGGGGGGACGTCCCTGCCAGCTGTCCCACAATGACTGAAGCTTTCACTCTCACTGTTTCGGGCCCTGAGGCCCAAGCCGAGCTTTGGCGTTTATAGCCTCACTGCTACACAACACCCCCAAATTTGGGCACCATTCCTCCTCTTGTGTCAAGGGGGATGCTTGGCCCCGCATCAAAATGCAGAGTTATCTGTCACAGGGAGGTGCCTAAGCCACAGATCCAGGGACCACAAGGCCACAGTTTGAGTCACTGCCAGTTTGAGCTTCTGCTTCCAACACTGAACATTAGAGAGTCCTCTCCTCGCTGTGTTTCACAGAGCAAAAGGTGGAGGAGTAGCAAGAGGAGTGTTTATACGAGCCATTGATCTGCAGAGACACATCTTTCAAACACTGTGCTGCAGTGCTGACCATACAAGGTTCTGTTGTTTCATCAGCTAATACCAAACAGCGGGGTAACTGACGAAACTCACTCTGTTCTAAAACACAGGAGCTCTGCTTTTAATACACACACAAATGTGCAAAACAAGTTAACTGGCCGGAACAGGAAGAAACCATCGTTAATTTATATCTTACAGGCAGATAGTTACAATTCCTGGTAGTATATCCAGTGTTTTCTTATAAAATTGTAGCATACATCTGCCTCTTTTGGTATTACAGAGATGTTGCATTATGAACTACATGGCTATGGATTTACTCCAGAGCTGACATCACTTTGAAAAGCACTGATTTCCCATCGTAACATGATGGGAGTCCCACCCTGGTGCCTCCCAGCTGACAGCTCTATAGAGTTGTTTTTTTTTCTGTTAAAGCACACCCCTCCCTTGCAGACACATGTAAACTCAACCCTGTTAATAGTGTGGACCTGTGTCTATATTAATTGGATGATTGTATTCTATGTTGTGCCTGTATGGGCCTTTTGAGTGAGTGGCCACTCCATCAAATACCCTAATCCAATTTAGGCATTAGCAGCGCGGAAGAGGCTAGGTTTAGCCACAGTGAAAGTGCCAGAGCGTCTCAGGCGTTTCAACAATCGAGAGAGAGAGAGAGAGAGACCTTATTGTCACATAAAGTGGATTCACAGGATCAGTGTGGGGGTAAGGTCATGCCATGTTGTAGTTGGAGGTGTTAGACAGATAGTAGTGACAGCCCAAGTGGCCTTATTATTGCAACAGCGGTGTAACACTGATTGCATTTGTCTGTGCTGAATTCATCTAACCGTCCTGTTTGCATTCTGTTAGGTTTGTGTCCTGATTGGGCAGAGTGGGACCCAAACCAGCCTGTGCAGAATGCCAAAGAAGCCATGCAACAGGCTGACGACTGGTTGGGAGTGCCTCAGGTAAGATGCATGATGGATGTCAGTCACAAGGTGCTTTTTAGTTTGCTTTAGCTCAGCTCACATGGGTGGGGTTGTTCTCACAGGGCAGTAAGATAAGCATCATGGTGTTATGGTTTGTTTTTTTTTCAGTTTTATGATTCACAACATAGTCTATACTCAGTGGATAGACCAGCACCGATGTTTTCCAAGCTGTGCTTAAAACAAGCACAGAGACACACATTTGCAAATGAAAACATGCCTCACCACATGCACACACACCTGTGAGGCAAAGGTAGTACTGTCTGCATATACCACAGAGCCCAGTGTTTTTCCAAGGAGATCATGCTGGAGGGTTTCATGAAATATTTATTACCCATCTCACTTCTAATATTTCCATTTACTTTGTTGTAGCTCTCAGTTAGTGAGTTTGTAGGAGTTTCATTTAGAAGATTTGTGAATTTGTGGAGGTGTGAGATTTCTGAACACCTTCCGAGCCAGCCCCTGAAACAGAGGTGTAAATATGCCTGCGCTCATCAGAATAACAATGTGAACAGAGCCAGAGTGCAATATTTCCAGTCCTGTTTGTGAGACTCTGAGTCTCCGTATTGTAATGTGCTCTATGCAGGTTGTTTGCTTGTTTGTCTCAGGCACGGGGTTAGCTGTTCTCCATGAGGCTTAGCATTGGTGAGATAGCCGGGGGTGTATGTCATGGCTCTGCAGGCCTGGGGGGCTGCAGTACAGTGTGGTGGTGTTAAGGAGATGTGGGAAAGGTCTGGCTCAGGATAAATCCCCCTGGCCGGCTTATTGAGGGCAACAATCCTTAACCCTGTCCTGGGGTTAAATATAACCAGCGTGGTGCATGGCTTTGTGCCATGGTGTGATAGACAGGCAAACAAGTGCTGGAAGGGAGAGAAGAGTCAGAGGTAGAGGGAATAAATAAGTTTAATCCTTGTTAAATCCCATTGCTTAATAAGGGAAAGTTGTAAAAAGAGTTACCATACCCGTCTTACAAATGACAATACTGTCACTTTAAGCATAAATTGTTTTTTTTATTTTCATTTTAGTTGCAGATGCTGCATACAAAGTCTTGACCTCTGTTTTCCTGGTTGTCTTTGTGTGCTGTAGGTGATTGCTCCTGAGGAGATTGTGGACCCAGATGTGGATGAGCACTCAGTGATGACCTACCTGTCCCAATTCCCCAAAGCAAAGCTGAAGCCTGGAGCTCCTCTCAGGCCCAAACAGCTTTTCCCAAACAAGGCCAAAGCTTACGGACCTGGTGGGTAGCCCAACAGTAGTGTGGACACCTGCACTGTTCACAGCAGATGAATCTATAATGAATACTGTTCACCTTTTCGGTCCTGAATACCAAATCAATGGTGTTCGGCAGATTGCTTAGTTTGTAATGCTGTGTTGCAGAATATCATCATCACACCCTGTGTCTCTGTTTTTACAATACAGGTATTGAGCCTCATGGCAACAAGGTCCTGCAACCAGCTGTGTTCACTGTGGAAACTCTGGAAGCTGGCAGTGGTGAGGTCCTGGTCTATGTGGAGGATCCTGAAGGACACAAAGAGGAGGCAAGTTATACCCGGATCTAAGCACTAAGCCTGCTAGCCAACTAAGACAATCCTTCTAAGTTTCAAAGATTTGCAATGTGTGGCATTTGATCTTTAATCTAACTCTCTCTTACTTTGTCATCTTATTCTCCAGGCTAAGGTTAAACCTAACAAAGACAAAAACAGAACTTACACTGTCACCTATGTTCCTAAAGTTGAGGGTGTTCACAAGGTAAGACCAAGCTGCAGTTTTTTCCCGTTGGTTTTTAATTTTACGATAATTGACTTTGGTGCATCAAGACATAATCTTTTAAGAATTGCGATGCATCTATTGATCGACTTTTTCGTCCCACCCCTAGTCCACACAATATCTCAGCACACTGTGAACGAACCCATTGTATTTAAAGGCATCTTAATGTTATCTTGCTTTTCTTCTTCTTAGGTGAAAGTGCTGTTTGCTGGTCAAGACATTGACAAGAGCCCCTACACAGTGAATGTAGCGAAGGATATGGGCGACCCAAGCAAAGTCCACGCCAGGGGACCCGGTCTGGATGCTACAGGCAATGTGGCGAACAAACCCACCTACTTTGACATCTACACAGCTGGTTAGTATGAATAATTCAACCACTTTACTTACTGACATGTACACATGCAGACAGCAGGAATGTGATCTGATGAGAGGCCTGCAGTATTTTCAAATAAAGAGAGACGAAAGCTACAGCGTCTACTTTGACCTTTGATAACTGGTAATTTTCCTGTCACACTCAGGTGCCGGTAATGGGGATGTCAGCGTAGTAATCGTCGATCCTCAGGGCAAAAAGGACACAGTTGAGCTCATCCTCGAGAATAAAGGCGACAGCGTTTTCCGTTGCACCTATCGTCCAATGTTGGAAGGGCCTCACACCATCCACGTACTGTTTGCAGGCCAGGAGATCCCCAAGAGCCCTTTCACTGTCAACATCGCAGAGGGTGAGCCATCTGTCTGTGTTGTAAATTACTGTCGGACAAATCAGATTTCTTATCATGCTGTTAGTGTCAGGGTGATCTATCCATCACAGTCTATCAGTCATCTTTATTTTCCCTGAGAACAGCCAGCCAGTGTAGGCCATAACCCTTCCTATCTGTCATTTCTAGCTCCACCCGTTGCTCCTCCCACGGGAGCTCCACTACAGATAGTCCCTCAGTCAGTCCGTACCCCTCCTGGAGTGAAGGGGGTACCCCCCAAAAAACCTGGCCGCCCAAGTTAGTATGGTTTGCTGGGAGGAGCCTGTGCTTATTGCTCAGCTAGATCCTCCCAAACCTTTCCCTATGCCGCGTCCTGCAGATGCAACTCTGTGCTTTCTGTGAGATTAAGGCGCCGCGGCCCAGTGCCGTGCTTTATGGCCTGCTCTGTCTTTTTGCGGCCTGCAGCTTGATGGTTTCGTTATGTTCAGAGAAAGATGTTGAACAAATAGTTTACAGTTTGTCCCACTTTGCATTCTGCCTACTTTGTTCTTCTCTGTTAAATATCTTTGCTTGTGCTGTTGACATGTTTGTTTTTATCACATCCAAATTTGCATCAGCCAGCATTCGGTTTAAGCCTGCAGTCAACATTTCGGAGCGACTGACTGAAATGTTGTCAGATGCTCCCCTGATGCTCTCAAATGTGTCAATATCCCATTCAGTGTTGTGCATTTGTTTTGTTTCATGAGCTGCAGAAAGCATCATTCTCATTTGCAGGTTGTGTCAGTCAAGCTTTAAGGAATCCCACTTGAATCGGATATTTGAATGTCTTTGCTACTAACATTGCTGTCAGCTGCTGGCCACTCTCAGTTGCTGTTTGCGTCGCTAAATATTTTTCCCTCTCACACTTGTTGGTATTCCTTTCAGCAATGAACCCAAATGCCTGCAGAGCTACAGGCAGGGGCCTTCAGCCTAAAGGCGTGAGAGTAAAGGAGGTTGCAGACTTCAAAGTTTTCACCAAGGGAGCTGGCAGTGGATCGCTGAGCGTCTCAGTCAAAGGACCAAGTGAGTCAGACAGCTCTCTCTTCTCTGCATCACTCCCCACTCCTCCTCCTCCTCCTCCTCCTCCTCCTACATTTTCAGCATTATTCACTTTGTTTGGGTTTTTGTCTAAAAGCAGCATACACATAAGCATATGATAAACAAAATGCATAAAATGTCTCCACGACTTGATAAGAATTCATATTGACTATATTATTCATTCTCAGCTGGTGCAGAGGAGAAAGTGAAAGTGCGAGATGCAGGAAACGGTGTGTATGAATGTGAATATTACCCCCTTAAGCCAGGCAAATACACAGTCAGCATCACCTGGGGAGGCCAGCCCATCCCACGCAGGTAGGGTCCTGTTGCTGCCTTTAGCTATTCATTAACAATGCACACTCACTTTTACGCCTGGTAATATTGTGTTCCGTTGTGTGCCGCAGCCCCTTCGAAGTGGAAGTGGGTGAGGAGGCAGGTTTTCAGAAGGTGAGGGCCTGGGGTCCTGGTCTGAAAACTGGCATGGTGGGAAAATCTGCTGACTTTGTGGTGGAGGCCATCGGCACTGAAGTTGGAACTCTAGGTGGGTCATGTGCTGTTATATCTGCTTTTACAGAAGAAAACAATTTTTTTTAAAAAAATGCATTCTGAATAGGGCTATGTGATATGGAGAAAATAAAATATCACACCTTGATGCAGATATTTACGGTATTGCAGGGTTGACAATTGGTGCTTTCACAAAATATTTACATGATGAGATTTTTGATAAATAATCATCAGTTATGTTGAGTATGAGTAAGTGAGTAAAGGGAAATAATAAAATAGTCTGCTAAGGTTAGATGATTACATTCCTTTACTGTAACGCCGGCTTGAACCAAGAAAAGAAAAGATAACCGTTATTTGGTGAACTGCGGAGAACATTTTTGACCAGTTACGCATGTTGGTCTATACTTTTGTTTCTCTTCAGTTCATGCACTATGCGCCACAGACTATGGTTTGCTGCTAGCTACTATGTTAGCTAGTGGAACCACTCATTTGGCGATTACTGCTAGTAATGCTGTCGCTACACACTGCTGTAAGAACATTGTGCCCAAGTTTTGGTCTCCTCCCAGGACGCCCAGGTGAGTAAGTGGCTTGAGTTTTGGCTGCAAACTCCTTTAGCACTGTTAACTGTTAACTATCTGTTAGCAGTGTAAGCACGGCTAGTGGTGCTAACACACGTTAGTTAACAATACTAAAAGGGTTTTGTGGCTCAAAATGAAGCCACTTACTCAATGGGGTGACTTGGGGGGAGACTGGAGGGTGGCTCCATGTTTCTGCAGTGTGACAAACGGTGATCCCATCTGACCTAGCTGGTGTGCATTGCAGAGCAGTCAAGGCTAAATATCCCAAAATCTAGATATCCAAAATCTAAGATGATATCTAGCCATCATCAAGATATCAGTATAAAACTGATACATTGCCCAGACCTAGTTTTTATTGTGATATCTGAATGTTTGAATTCTCTGGATGCTTAGGCTTCTCCATTGAAGGCCCATCACAGGCTAAAATTGAGTGCGATGATAAGGGTGATGGCTCCTGTGATGTGCGTTATTGGCCCACTGAGCCCGGTGACTATGCTGTCCATGTCATTTGTGATGACGAGGACATCAAGGACAGTCCCTTCATGGCCCACATCCTCCCTGCAGCCAACGACGTCTTCCCTGAGAAGGTAATTCCCACTCACTGAATTATAGATGATATGTATAACTATAAAGCAGTTTGCAATGGTGACCTGATCATATTCTAAACAGTATACAACATGTTGCAGGTGAAAGCATACGGTCCAGGCCTACAGCCAACTGGTGTCATTGTGAACAAACCAACTGAATTTACAATTGATGCCCGCATGGCTGGGAAGGGCCACCTCAAGATTTACGCACAGGTACAGAAAACACCCGTTTGTCATTGTTTATTCATAGGAACACATCATTTATATTGCATGTGGCTGCACAGACCAGAGCTGACATGCTTTAATATTCGCTCAGGACGCTGAAGGCTGCACCATCAACATCAAGATCACTGACAAGGGAGACGGCACGTTTCTGTGTGTGTACACCCCTATCAAGCCCATTAAACACACCATCATCATCTCCTGGGGGGACGTCAACGTGCCCAACAGCCCCTTCAGGGTAAGACACTAACGAAGTCCACACACACACACACACACACACACACACACACACACACACACATACACACACACATTTATAACTAGGATGCACTTAAAAGTGAGTCAGTTTAATATAATAATACTTCACTAAAGTAAGAGGACTGCAGAAGTTGTACTTGAAGCAACTGATTTTGCCTCAAGTACACTGTGAATTCATTAGGTGCTGGTTGGAGAGGGTTGTCATCCAGACAAAGTCAAGGTCTATGGGCCCGGAGTGGAGAAGACGGGGCTTAAGGCTAACGAGCCGACATACTTCACAGTCGACTGCAGTGAGGCCGGTCAAGGTGAGCATGTATGAGGAGAGGGTCTGGATGGTTACAAAAACACTTCTGAGTTTGTCTGAGTCTTAATGAAATTAGTGCTTAATTATGTGGATTTAAAAAAAATTCTATCACAGAATGAGCAGAATATTTGTGTGGCTAAAAAGCTGAGGAAAGTTGTTTGAAATACTTAAAAATAAAGCTCTAGGCAGATGAGTGCCTGCCTCTATTTATTCACATCATCTACTTTTGAATGACCTTCTTGAACTCTCCTCATTGCTATGCACCATTAGGGGACATCAGCATTGGAATCAAGTGTGCCCCAGGGGTGGTTGGCCCTGCCGAGGCAGACATCGACTTTGACATCATCAAGAATGACAATGACACCTTCACTGTCAAGTACACTCCCCCAGCTGCAGGCCGATACACCATCATGGTGCTGTTTGCTGACCAGGTGAGAATACAGTTTCAAGTCCAAGATGAATCATTTTTTAACTTTTATTTAGTCTTTAGACATTTTTATGATTATTTTATGATTGGCGTTGTCAGGAAATTCCCATCAGTCCTTTCAAAGTCAAAGTGGATCCTTCCCATGATGCTGGCAAGGTGAGAGCAGAGGGCCCCGGACTCAACAAGACAGGTGAGATCCACTGAGGACACGAACCAGAGTTTGTAGAAGTACCAAGCACACAACTACAATACTTCAATGTCATAGAAATGATTTGACCAGGATTGGTAGCACTGACAAAACACGTGTGTTGCAGGAGTGGAGGTGGGCACTCCAACCCACTTCACCATCTACACAAAGGGAGCTGGCAAGGCCAAGCCTGAGGTACATTTCACAGCGTCAGGCCCAGGAGAGGCAGTTCGTGACTTTGAGATCATCGATAACCACGATTACTCCTACACTGTCAAGTACACGGCTCTTCAACAGGTACAGTAGGCCTCTGTTTGAACAGGATGCACAGATTATTCACAATAAAGCCTCAAATCAATATTCCATCCTCCTCTTGTGTCCTTTCAGGGTAACATGGCAATTTCAGTCACTCACGGAGGAGACCCTATTCCCAAGAGCCCCTTCCACATCACAGTGGCACCACCTCTGGACATTGGAAAGGTGAAAGTAGAGGGATTAGACACCAGTAAGTTACAAACACTAAATCCTCATGCATTTATTGTGTAAAAATAGTAAGTAAAACAGTTTAAGTGTTTTGTGTTAATGTTTCTTGCAGAAGTGGAGGTTGGAAAGGATCAGGAGTTCACAGTTAACACAAAGGGTGCCGGTGGCCAGGGCAATGTGGGTGTGAAGATGACCTCCCCCTCTGGGCGGCCAATCCCATGCAAGATGGAATCAGACAAAGCCAAAGGCACTCACGGTGTGAAGTATATTCCCCCAGAGGAGGGACAGTACAAGGTTGATGTCAGCTATGATGGCAACCCAGTGATGGGAAGCCCCTTTGGGGTTGAAGCCGTGATGCCTGCCGATCCTTCAAAGGTGAAAGTTCATGAAAGTTGCATGTTTTCCAAATCTTAGTTCATACTTGAGACTCATGAAACATAACATTTGAATATTTGAAGTTTTATAGTATACCACGTGTCAAAACTGACCTGAGTGTTCCATCACAGGTGCGAGCCTTTGGCCCGGGCCTGCAGGGAGGCATTGTGGGTAAACCAGCTCCATTCACTATTGACACAAAGGGAGCTGGTGCAGGCGGGCTGGGCCTGACTGTGGAGGGTCCCTGCGAGGCGAAGATTGAGTGCCAGGACAACGGTGATGGCACATGCTCAGTGTTTTACCTGCCCACTGAGGCCGGCGAGTATGCCATCAACATCTTGTTTGCCGAGCAGCACATCCCCGGCTCTCCCTTCAAGGCTGCAGTGCGCCCAGCCTTGGACCCCAGCAAGGTGACGGCTAGCGGGCCAGGCCTAGAGAAAGCCAAGGCGGGCGAACCAGCGACCTTCACTGTGGACTGCACCCGGGCAGGGGACGCTGAGCTCACCATTGAGATTGTGTCAGAGACCGGGGTTAAGGCTGAAGTGCACATCCAGAAAACTGCAGAGGGGACCTTCTCTGTTACGTACATCCCATCCTTCCATGGCACACACACCATCACGATCAAGTATGGTGGCCAAATGATCCCCAAGTTTCCCAAGGTCCTGCAGGTCGAGCCTTCTGTGGACACCAGCGGCGTGCATGTGTATGGGCCAGGAGTGGAGCCCAGAGGTAACGAGACCGAGAACATAAAGCTTAAACTGAGCTTGCCCTTCATATTTTTAATAGCCCTAGGATATGTACTAGTATTGAATGAACTAAATAATTACTTGATTAATAAGTCAGTTGTGAGAGAAGCAATTAGAGCCATTTATCAAGTAAAATGGCCAACATTTACAGGTTGCTTTTCTTTGATTTATATCTTTCCAAAATTCCTGAATTACTTAATTACTAAATTACTACTTTTTAATTGTGAAAATACAAGATCTCAAGGTGTCTGCTTGGGCTCTGGGAGATTTTAATGGCGATATAACAGTATTTTCTGATAAACAGTCATTTTATTAAACACAGAATAATAGAGAGATGAAGCCCCCCCCCCCCCCTTTTAGTGGATGAGAATAGGACTTTAAAATTAGTAGAGGCTGCCAGAGAATACTGGCAGCTGTAATGGTAGATGCCATCACTGGTTTAAGTTAAAATATTTTAACTCTTTACTATCCTCTGCAACAGAATTTACAATCAGATGCTATACAGCTTCTTCACACAAGGAGGAAACGTGCAAACTTGAGCATAACTGGACATTACTAAAAAAAATTACATAAAATAAGAAACAAATAATTTCAGTTAATGTGTTTTATTCCATTCTTTCTAAACAATGCAGTATCACCATCGAAACATATTGTCATGAATGTTTTGTCCTGCTATTCTGTTAAACTGTTTGTTTGGTTTGCTTAATTCCACTTGAACGCAGCATAAGAAAAATCTTTTTTTTTTTAAATTAAATTCTTAGTTGCAGTCCAAGTATATACTGTATTAACTAGTTTCGAAACAGCTCATACATTTTTGATAAAGATTTATAATGTAAAATTTTCAAAATACTGAGCCCACTTGGTCTTCATTGTCTTCAGCAACAAATCACCTGAAGGGTCTTTCTGTTTCTAGGTGTCCTCAGAGAAGTCACAACCCACTTCATTGTTGATGCTCGCGCCCTCAACAAGGTTGGAGGAAATCATGTGAAGGTTCGCATTATCAGCCCCTCCGGCACCAGCCCAGACTCCTACATCACTGACAAGGGAGATGGCACCTACAGAGTGGAGTACACAGCATTCGAGGATGGTAGGAGAAAAATACATCTTCATTCCATTCAGCAGTGTTAGTTCACACAATTAAAGGATTGTAAGGTGGAGAGATCTATGTCAGTTTTTTAACATGAAGAAGCCCAACCTGCTGCTGAAAGAAATAGGAGTTTACATCAGGCAGCCTGTCTTAAAGAGAGCATGCAAACAGACAGAGAAATCACTAACAGGTGCTCGTGTTGGGCGCCATTTGGGAATAAAGCAGGAGACTGGGAAAAAAGAAATGAGAAAGAGAGCGGTATAAATACAGAATGATGCAGTGGAGCAATGATGTGAGGGGCAAAGAGCAGGGAGAGGCAGACGGGCTCTGTTTTATAAATAGTGTGCTCTGGAAAAGAGGCTCTTAACCAGGCAGGTATGTGTGCTGAGGGCTGCCTGCACACAGCTATACAGCGGGGGAATGACAGGAGATATTAATAGAGACCTATAACACAAAGCAAAGAGATCACAGAGCACTTCTCCACCACCAGACGCGCTCTAATATCATGGCAGTGCTGCTGGGAATCTGGCATATAGGCCTACTGAGAGGGCTCTGTCAGAAAAATGTTGTAACAGAATAATGAATAGGGAACAGATGTAATGCCTTGTTCGTTCACCAGAGCGTCTGCGCTCTAGATGCTTCCTTTTA
The DNA here is from genome assembly GCF_008729295.1 of Plectropomus leopardus. Lineage (NCBI taxonomy): Eukaryota > Metazoa > Chordata > Actinopteri > Perciformes > Serranidae > Plectropomus > Plectropomus leopardus. The sequence goes on along the minus strand of NC_056473.1, from coordinate 8,773,001 downwards.
TAAATAAACAGATGTTTATCTCCCTAAAAAGGAATTTGTCTGGCTCATAATTAAAAGCAAGCGGCAATAACAGAATATATCTGCGTGCTTTGAGAACATTCAGGCAGAGAGGTATGCCATCAGACAGTGAACTGATGTATCTGATTGTGCGCAGGAATGCACCTGATTGAGGTGCAGTACGACGAAGCACCTGTTCCCAAGAGTCCCTTCAGGGTGTCTGTAGTAGAGGGATGTGATCCAACCCGGGTCCGTGCCTACGGACCAGGTCTGGAGGGAGGCATTACCAACAAGCCCAACTGCTTCACTGTTGAGACCAGGTACTATTGGATCACATTTAAAGGTGTCATTGGAGGTGTTGTTGGAATTGAACTGTGTGTGCTTAAAGTGCTGGCTTCTCTCTCAGGGGTGCTGGCACAGGAGGCCTGGGCCTGACCATCGAGGGAGCCTCAGAGGCAAAAATATCCTGCAAGGACAATAAAGATGGCAGCTGCAGTGTGGAGTACATCCCCTTCACTCCCGGAGACTATGACGTCAACATTAACTATGGAGGTCACCCGATCCCCGGCAGCCCGTTCCGTGTACCAGTGAAGGATCCAGTGGACCCCAGCAAGGTGAAGTGCACAGGTCCAGGTCTGGGCAGCGGAGTGAGAGCTCATGTTCCTCAGACCTTCACAGTGGACTGTACCCAAGCTGGACAGGCCCCACTGGATGTCAAACTCTATGGCCCAACAGGTGAGGATGTGCGCGCTATTAATACTTATAAACCTTTCCCACTATAGAGCCAGACTCAGATTACAGGAGTTTTGGTGCACTCTCAACAATGATAGGAGGAATCTGGTCTTGGATATTGGTCAGTACCAATGATCAGCCCAGATTATCAGATAATGTGAGAGGTTCATAGATCTAAATACCACTCAAATTGCTCGCAGACTCATCGGGGTCGATATTTAGGATTCAAAATCTGGATGATTATAGTTAGAATTACATGACTACAGAGCAGCTGATGGTTTTGCTAGGCAAACATTTGCCTCCGAGGCTGATTAGCCAATGTAGGATAGCGTACCACTGTTGACAGATATTTAATCTTAAAATCTCGCCGAAGAATAGACAACGAGAGTTGACCATCTAGCCAACTCATATAGCCTTTGTTTTTCAGACTGCAAAGCATTACTAACATTACAGCAAGTTGCCGCACCATGTCAGTCTCTGCTTGTTTGCATCTGCTTCCCCACAAGATCACGTGAGGTGGCGCGTGTTGATCTCAATATCTTATAGCGTGTGATGCACCACTGTTTTTAAATCTTGTAGCGTTTGCATGGTAAAGATTAGAGAGAACATCTGTGAAGGTTCTTCTTATGTGCGTGATGCAACCTGATCTCAGAATCAGATAGGATCGTTAATCTCCTGTAGTCCAAGTTTAGCTTAAGCTGACAAATAATAGCAAGTAGGCAGCATATGATTATTTCCATAATGTCTTATTTCCAGGCACTGCGGAGCCAGTTGGTGTGAAGAACAACGGCGATGGCACGCACACAGTTCACTACACCCCGGCCCAGGATGGCCCTTACACTGTAGCTGTCAAATATGCAGAGCAGGAAGTCCCACACAGGTACAGCATGATTCTGGAAAAAAAAATAAGCTCACCAAGCCAGGCAGTATGTGCAGATATGTCTTAATTAAAGTTCCGCTCTGTCTGGCTTGGTGGATTTAAAAAAAGAAAAGTGTCGTTCAGCAAATTTTCTGTTCCCATTTCTTCCTTTTGTAGAACTGGGTTTAGTAATTACACTTGATATTCTCTCCTTCCTCCACAGTCCATTCAAGGTAATGTCTCAGCCTGGGCATGACGCCAGTAAGGTACGCGCCAGTGGTCCTGGTCTAGACACAAAAGGTGTGTCTGCGAGCCTGCCAGTTGAGTTCACCATTGATGCTCGTGATGCTGGAGAGGGACTGCTAACTGTGCAGATTCTGGTGGGTTCTGAATCCTTTCACACAATTTTTTTAAAACCATAAGCAACCATTTAAAACAATATAATATTGCATATTGACAGGACCCAGAGGGCAAGCCAAAGAATGCAACCATCCAGGACAACAGGGACGGCACCTACACCGTCTCCTATGTACCTGACTCTACAGGCCCCTACACCATCACCATTAAATATGGAGGAGACGAGATCCCTTATTCCCCATACCGCATCCAGTCTCTGCCCACCGGAGATGCCAGCAAATGTCGCGTCACAGGTAAGACAACTGTGAAGCCATAATTGTTCTATTAATTGGTATCGTTTATATATATTTCTAGTTAAAAAGCTGCACTTTTTTTTCTTTCCAGTTTCAATTGGAGGACACGGCGTGTGTGAGTTACAGAGGATATTGTTTTTATTTCTGACACTGCTAGAAAATCTTCAAATCCATGCATTTATGCCACACTTCTTATGCTTTATCCTTATTCCCATCACAGCAAGCCTTCAGAAGCTGCAGACCTCTGAGGACACAGTCATCACAGTGGACGCCAAAGCTGCTGGGAAAGGCAAAGTGACCTGTAAGGTGCAGACCCCACAAGGGATGGAGCTGGACATGGACGTGGTGGAAAATCGTGATGGGACCTTTGACATTTACTACACAGCCCCTGAACCTGGGAAATATGTTATCACCATCCGCTTTGGGGGACAGAACATCCCTAAGAGCCCCTTCCATGTGGTGGTGAGTTAAAGCTGCCACATTTGAGATTCACTCTCGTTCTGGCATTTAGTTGTATAAAACGAGCTATTTTTCTCCTCTCTGTATTGACAGGCCACAAATGAGCCGGTAGTTCCGCGCGATACTGTGGATCC